>NC_140972.1:49890365-50102865 GCF_056783735.1 Eptatretus burgeri | reverse complement strand
AGCTGCAGTGAATGCATTGAGTGTGGGTTGGGGTTGGGGTCGGGGGCGGGGGGGGGGGTGCAGAAAATTAAAATTGATTAAAGGAATAGAAGGGAGATAGGAGAATGTGAGGGCACCATTGGGATTTAAAGGGGGAAAGGTTGGGGAGAAGATGTGACTAAAATGTGAGTAAGGGAAGGGAAAGGAAGGAGCACATATATAGAGCACACCTTGGCGAGGGTAGTTCTATGTATTTGGAATATAAATGTACGTAATAAATATGTGGCCTCATATGATTATTTCTGATCGAAAACCATGAGTCTCATGCTGAATATATCATCACTCAATAAGTACACAAAAGTGATTGCTTTATGATTGTTCTGTGATTGGAGAGAATGAGAGAATTTATTTCTGAGGTTCCATCTTTAAAGACCACACTGATCACGTTGAGGTTGAGATAATTTTAATTGCATTATGTGTGGCATTTCCAGCAGTGTCCTTGACATGACATCAAGCTCAAAAACCAAACTGTTTTCTGCCCACTCATCTCACAGCCATAGTGGCATCACCACTGCCTCTGGATACCATTTTGATTCCCTTTTGTCGTTATGCTCACTACCCTACCCTCTTCTTGGCAAACAAATTCACACATTAACCGCTCGATGTAAAAAGTATTCTCGCAGTGCAAGGCTGCATTGCTTTAGTACAGGTGGAAACCACTCAAGAACCACAAAATCAATGCCATGTAATGGTGTCCACAACGACTGACGATTTCTTCAACCGGAATTGATAGTTTAGGGAGCAGCAGTTGCTCGCTAATGTGCTGTCTGGTCTGGGTTTTGACTCCGACGAGGTCGGATTTAACTTTGAAACCATGCCGTCAAATGCAGTTCCAGCAGGGCACAGATGGCAAATCACAAACGTATCTTCTCAACATGAAATTATATCTGCCATACCTTGACAAATCTTCTAACTCTTGAATTTCAAGGCCTCATCATAAGCTACAAACTCTCCTTGGCTGAAAAATTTGGAAAAGCTGGCCTCCAAAGGCAGCCGCAGACTTGGCAGTCTTTCTGGTTCCAAGTCATGCTTTCCATTAGAAATTCCAAGTCATTGGCACTACTCACAGCCGAAAAGGCCTCTCCCTATAGCTCAATGGAGTACTGTACTGTGAACTTCCCTGTGGGCTGGGGCCCATTATCACATCGTTCTGTCATGGATTCTGTGGAATGGAAAGCTTTCAATGTTTCCAGCATCTAACACTGTGAGACCGAAACATAAGGCCTATTGTTTTCACACTGCAGACAGGTTGGAAGTCTCTGTGTTGTTTTTTACCACCACTCCTCTGGCCATGCTCCCTCTGCTCTCTCACCTCTCTGCTCCTTGCCAGCAGCTCCTGGACACACACACACACACACACACACACACACACACACACACACACACACACACACACACACACACACACACACACACACACACACACACACTTCAAAACCCAGACCTCTACTCTCTTACTCTATTTTTCCATTCGTTGAACTGTCATTCAAAGACTGTTCAATCCCACTCTTTACTCCATAGTTTGAAACTGATGATGCAATGCAATTTCATGTTTTCCCTCATCACCACCCATTGTCTTTTCTTCCCCCCCCCTCTCACCCTTCTTAACCCTCTTCTTCTTATTTAACCCTACTTAACCCAACATTCTTACTTTCAGCAGATTAATTTTTTCTCTCTTCTCTTCTCTCTTTGTCTCTCCCAACCTACTGGCCACCCTGACCGGTTGTCATGTTTCTCATCGGTTTATTGTAAGCTGTGCCTTACTGTGGCAGTTTCTTGTCGCTGGCATCCTCCGGGTGGAGTTTTCTGTCTCAGAAAGTGGAATCCTCTTTTTCCCTGATAACTATGCACAGCCTGGGGGAAACCTGCATGTAAAAAAGTTCAGCACATTCCCAGTACATGGCCTTTGAGCTTGAAAGGATCATCTTAAGAGAATCTGTGCTTTCTCTACAAGACTTACTGATGCCAAACTAACCGTGAATCTGGTAAAATCTGAATTTGCTGAAGCACAGGTTGTGTTCTTAGGTCATGTTGTGGGTCAAGGTCTGGTTCAGCCAGTAAAAGCAAAAGTGGAAACAATTGAGAGCTTGGCAGCACGTAAAGGTAAAAATGAGATCATAAAATTCCTGGGTATGGCTGGATGGTATTGGAGATTTTGCAAAAAATTCCCCGACATTGATGTCCTTTTGACTAATCTGCTCAGTATCAAGGCAACCTTTATATGGGATGGCAAATGTCAGGTGGCATTCGACAAAGTTGAAGCCATACATCTGAGTTCGCTAGTTCTTGCCGCAACAAATTTTCAGAAAAAAACTTCAAATTAGCTGTCGATGCTAGTGATGTGGGAGCTGGAGCTGTTTTGCTGCAATATTCTACTGGCACAAATGACCCTGTGTGCTCTTATTCGAAGAAGTTTAACAAACACCAAAATAACTATTCTCCAATAGAGAAAGAGACCTTTGTTCTTCCGCTAACTTTGCAACAGTTTGAGGTATATTTAGGTGCAACTTCTTTTCAAGTTGTAGTTTTCACAGATCATGATCCTTTAACTTTCTTTCATAAAAAAAGAAACATAGGGGCAAAACCCCTGGGCACATAACTGGTAGAGGCTGGATAAGATAACCAGGGAACCACTGGATGATCCACAAAATATGTGATTGAGAAGAAAGTAAATACCTACAGATTTTTATTTCATGCCATGAACAAACTTTGGTACATCACAGGTGATAAAGGTTGTGGTTAAGTTTCATCAAAATTATGTGTGTGGTTTCAGAGAAGAAAACAAATACATATTTTGGGGGGCAATCCCCATATTGCAGCACCAACGCTTTGCACAGAGTATGGTCCAAATCTCCTCCTCCTCCTCCCCACATAGAATCCCTTAAAACCCAATATTTTTAATGTCGTAAACAAACTTTAGTACATCACGGGTGATGAAGGCAGTGGCCAAGTTTCATCGGAATTGTGTGTATCGTTTCTGAGAAGAAAGCAAATATCTCTTTTGGGGGGCAACCCCCCTGTGGACCCCCTTAGACCCTGATTTTTTTTTTTTTAATGCCATGAACAATCTTTGGTACATCACAGATGATGAAGGTGGTAGTCAATTTCATCGAAATTGTGTGTTTGGTTTCAGAGAAGAAAGGAAATACATATTTTGCAGGCAATCCTCACATAGAATCACTGAGACCCCAAGTTTTTTTTTTAATGCCGTGCACAAACTTTAGTATATCACGGGTGATGAAGGCAGTGGTCAACTTTCTTTGGAATAGTGTGTGGTTTCGGAAAAAAAAGCAAATGCATATTTTCTGGGTCAGGTCAAGAATGGGAGCATGCGCCGGAGCAGCATGTCGCTGCGTCCACTTTCCGCCAGTACTCCAGGGGCCTCCCTCTGGCCATCCCCCAGGCAGATGCCTGGCCCATCCGCATCCCTTGAGATGCTGATAAACCTGCTGCAACCACGAGGCACATGGTCGGCCCATTGGCCTCCTCAACTCAGGAGGCCCCCTCACTGAGAGAATCTGGTGAGCAGGATCAGTGTCAGGAAAACGAGCCACATGTCCATACAGCTGCAGTTGATGCTCACGGACTATGCAAGTAACAAATCGCATTTGAGTCTCTCTCAGCAACTGCTCGTTGGACACAAAGTCCAACCAGCGATCACCAAGGATTCTCTGAAGAGATCTGGTTCCAAAGGAATTAAGGCTCCATCTCAGCTCCTTGGTCCGAGTCCAAGTCTCACATCCGCAGAGCAAGAATGGAAGCACAAAGGACCTGAAGACTCAGACTTTCATCCTCTTGCACAGGCACCAACAGTGCCACACCCCATGATCCAGTGAATCCATGACTCCCCAGGCCTGACCCAGACGTCTCTTGACCTCTGGCTCACAGCCAGCAGAGACATGAATATCACTGCCAAGGGAGGTGAATCTCTCCATGACCTCAACATCCTAACACAAACAGGTTCATTATTTCCAGTTGTTACTGGAGTTCGTCAGGGGTGTGTACGGCCCCCATACTTTTCAGCACTTGTAAGGACTGGATTCTGGGAAGGATGTCAGAGAGATCAAGCTGCGGTGCATTGTTTGGTAATGTCAAGATCTCTGACCTTGATTTCACAGATGATGCAGTCATTTTTGCAGAGACTCTGGATATCCTTTTGGAGACCCTCAAGGTGCTGACCCTCAACGGAATTGTGTGTAGTTTCTGAGAAGAAAGGAAATGCCTATTCCGGGGTGCAACTCCCCGAAGACCCCTTTAGACCTCAAAAGTTTTAATGGCATGAACAAACGTTGATTCATTGTGGGTGGTGAAGAATTATCTTCATCATGTAACTTCTTCTCGAAAACTACACACAAGTCAAACATCATGTAACTTCTCTAAAACTAGACAAAAATCCAATGAAACTTGAATGCAACCTTCATCACCCATGATTTACCAAAGATTGTTCATGCCATTTTAAAAAAATCAGGATCTAAGGGGATCTGCAGGGAGGTGGGGGATAGTTCCTGCCAAACCCCCCAAAAAGAGGTATTTGCTTTCTTCTCAGAAACTACACACAATTCCGATGAAACTTGACTACAACCTTCATCACCTGTGATGTACCAAAGTTTGTTTATGCTATTAAAAAAATTCAAGGTCTATGGGGGTCCACAGGGAGGTTGCCCCCCAAAATAGGTGTTTGCTTTCTTCTCAGAAACAACACACACAATTCCGACGAAACTTGACTGCAACCTTCAACACCTATGATGTACCAATGTTTTTTCATAACATTAGAAAAATCGGGATCTAAGATGGTGTAAGGGGTGGTTGCCCCCAAAATATTGTGACGTCCACGGGACTTGAACAGTCCCGCCAACGTAGAATGAGCCGAAACGATGGAGGCGGTTTATTTGTTTATAACCCAAACATGGCGGTTCTAATCGCTCTACCGCAAACGGGACGAGGAAGATGGCACGAGTCACTTTTCACTGAGTTGATGATGTTTATTCGTTTTTATAATTACCAGAAATAACAAGACTCGGCAAGAAGAGGGATCCGGGGCGATTCGACGGGATGGTGTGGGATCGGGCGTGGGGAAAAACACAGACAATTCCAATGAATATAGAGATCTCAAACCCTCTAAGGCACCAAGCACACACACACACACACACACACATACACACACACACACACACACACACACACACACACACACACACACACACACACACACACACACACACACACACACACACACACACACACACACACACACACACCGTAGCTATTTCTGGTGGTCAGGCTGGACCGTGGTGTGGACGCAACTGTCCCTGGATCGGCGCCGGACGAGCTGGCCTTGCTCTCGTCAGGGGGGCAGGAGAAACCGTGGTGCTGTCGACCTCCTGGTCCTGGCCCAAGTCCGCTCACAGCCGCCAGGGAACCAGTTCTGGCGCCAAGTTGCGAGCAGGAGAGGGAGGCAGGTCCGTTCGACCCCGTACTGCGAGTCAACAGAACCCCAGAGCCAACCAAGGTGAGGCACGAGGCTCAGCAAGGCTCCAAGAC
Organism: Eptatretus burgeri; assembly: GCF_056783735.1. NCBI lineage: Eukaryota > Metazoa > Chordata > Myxini > Myxiniformes > Myxinidae > Eptatretus > Eptatretus burgeri. The sequence continues at coordinate 50,097,285 of NC_140972.1, read as the reverse complement.
ACGATCAAGAACACGATCGAATCAGCACAACAACAAGGATGCTCCCCGCGCAACAGCCTCCCCACCAAAAAAAACACGATCTTTTGGTTGTAATCTTCTTCCTCTTCCTTTTCGATCCCGAACAGAACCTTTTTATCCTTCTGTCCTCGTCACTTCCAATCGAGCTGTTTATTGGCCCACCGCCGTCGCCTCCTGCCAATCGTGATCACGGGGCGGAGCCATCCGCTGCACTGTCCTGTGACGTCACGGCCAGTCTCCAGAGAATACCAAAAAGGGGTTTACGCAGACACACTTACCCTATCCCGTGTCCCTATCTAATTACGTGACAATTATCATCTCCCCCCTTGAAGAAATGAACATTTACTAGACAACTTATCACCACTGAATTGCTACTTATTACATCGAGATCCTGGTAAACTCGAACAGCATGGCATACCTAATTAAACATCCTAATTACCCTTTGAATGCATACCCCCCCCTCAAACGTAACACTGCCCCCTCCTCTGGTACCGCAGCTCCTGCAACGTATATCACAGGCGCTACCGTACCAGCCTTAACACTTACTGACTCACACCTAATTAACCTAACGAAATAAAGTAGGAGGGGCAATGGGCAGCGAGTCGCAGCTAACTTACCTATCCCGCTTAATGTACTACCCCCTTATGGCCTTATCCTCGCCTAAACATTCATTCGTTTTTTTTGTTTTTATTTTATTTTATTTCATGAGAGCACTGAGCGAAGTTGCACTCCATCCTCCGGATCATCGCTCTTGCCCAGCACTCTTCCAGTGATCTGGGGAGGGGAAACAAAAGGTTCCACAAAAACACAACACTTATACTTTACATTCCTACTCTAAGCCTTAACGACACTATTCACAGGATATTTACACTTGACCGCCTCCCCCAGTGGATGCTAATAGACCCAGCGTTACCTGGGGAGCCAATTTTCAAATTTGCTTGCCCCAAAATTATGCGGACATCATGCCCTTGCTGCACCTGTCAAGTTGTGCGGGATCGAGTGGGACTCACACATCTTCACAACACTCACACCATGGTCATCACATTTCTAGGTCATGGTCCTCATTTTAATCATGCAGGCTGAATCCCGTCGTGGCCGTGGGGTGGGTTACCACAAGATGATGGGGTCATCTCAGGTGCAACCATGCCCACAGGTAAGCTTTAGTCCAACCCGGACGTTTCTCCGCCCCGCTCCCTTTGATTCCCTCCCCCCTGGTAGCCATCAGCTCTAATCCCGTACAACACACTGGAAGGGGTCTCACTGGCTCCTCTGGCCTTCCTGGGTCGCCAAGGTCCTACCCGCCTTGGTCGCCCAACCAGACCCTCTCCCAGTTGCCTCCAGACACTGTCACCATTAGCCACCAGGTGGTGAATCTCCTTGAAGGGGGTCGCAATTCACGCTCAACCGTGAGCTTCAGCAATCCCTGTGGACAAGCACATCATCCCCACCCACAAAACCCACATGACTCCCCCACCCCATCGGCCTTACATGTGACACCTGCATTACTAACACTTCACCGACCATGACCTTCCCTGTTACCACACCATGTCCAATAAAAAATCAACGTGTGCACCATACATTTCACTTCTTAACTTAAAACAACTCACACAGCACTTCTCACCCGATCCACGCACCAGCCATTGGACAGCCACTCGTGCCTGCTTTGTTTCCAATTACCCACTGTCCCAATTGTCACTCTAAAACCCAGCAGAACTTACAAACCCATGCCAATTTTCCCACAATTCATTTTTTTTTCCACCAAAGGAGGCACTTCGCCACAATCTCACCAGCCGTGCATGGCCCTATATGCTCAGCCCGATCTAGTCTCCCGGACCCCCGACAGTGATCTCCGGACCCGACCTATGAAAGGGCATCTCGGATAGACCTGGTGGTTCAGCAGGAGGATTCATCCTCTCCGGACTTGAAAGTCTATTGGAGAGTCTCTCCATCGCCGGGTACCGGCAATATCGTTGCATGTGTCCTCTTCGCCCGCACCGGAAACAACTCCCCATAAAAGGCCCCCATGGGTATCGGTGTAATGTTTCTTCCGGTTCCGGACCCCCTCGGCCATAATCGAATTGCTCTATTGGCTGGGTTGGACCACGCCGCTTTGGCGCACCAACTACCGAATTACGCCTTATCAAACTTGACAGTTTCTGGCAAATTTCCTGAAACGTTTGGGTAATGCCAATTTCTCCCAGCCCCCCTCCCTGATCCTGGATCTCCGCCTGTCGGATTGTCACCGATGGCCTCTCTGGAACCCGACCCGGCCGACTCCACGAGGCCAGCCTGGCCGCGCACTCGGCCGCTCGGTGAACGGTGGGTGGATCCTGTAACTCCACCAGCGCTCGGACCTCAGGGTCAGGAAGAGCAGCTAAAAAATTCTCGAGTGCCAGTCTGTCCCATGCCTCCACTGTAAGGTCCCGATACGCGATCCTGAGTGATTGGTAAATGTCCTGTGCCAGCTCCTGCACTGTCTCACCCGGCTTTAATCTGCGGTGCTGGAGCTGGGCCCGCACCAGATCACAGTTCGCTGCAAACCCAAACCGACGGCTCAACGCCTCGCAAATGTGGGAGCTGGTCAACATCCCCTCCGCGATCACGTTTAACACATCTGCGGCTGGTCCCCGCAACGTTGCCACCAAATTCCCTGTACGTTCCCGCTCATTCCACACGTTTAGTTGGGAAATGCACTCAAATTGCGTCAGAAAAGCTTCAACGCTCCCTGACCCGTCAAAATTTACCAGGGGGATCACTTTTACGGTGGCCCGCTTCTCAGTTTCTCCCTTGTCCGAATCCAGTCCAGGGATCAAACACCCTTGTGGCTGCGTATCCAATTTCGGAGCCCACTGTGGCCAAAAATGTTTTGTGGTGAGGGTCTCATGGGTCAATTTTGCCTCCTGTTCCAAACGTTGAATGGACCGATTCACCTCTTCCCGCAGGATCTTCTGGGCCCGCACAACCTCCTCCAAGGCTCCGTCGCGAGTTTGTAGCTGCGCCTCAACCAACCCGGACACTCTACTTACAAAAGACGGCTCTACCAGGCCTTTATCCAAGACTTCATCTTGGCTCATAATTTTATCTTGTTCGTCCAAACGAGCCTCCAATCCTTTTACCTCCTCCGCCAAATTCATCCCTTGCTTCCTCAGCTCTCCCCACTCTTCAACTTGCAGCTGCATACGAGCATCCACACAGGCACGATGACGTTCCAAGCTTTCATCCACTTTATCAACCCGAATGTTCGTTGCATCAATTTTATCTACCAATTTTTTTCGTATATTTCCCCCTCCAATGTAATTTCTACCTTTGTTTCCTCCAATCTATCCTCGAATTTGCTTTGTATTTCTCCCAATTTAACATCCACACACTCCTGCATCTCAGTTTTCATTTTCTCCATCTTTTCCCCCAATTCATCCCTCATTAAATCAATCCATGCACCCAACTGTTCCCAACCCAACCATTACCCCCAATCGATCCGCCATGTCTGCCCCCTGTGCCGTCATTTCTGCCCTCTGTGTCACGAATTGATTTTCCATTTGTGCCGTCATTTCTGCCATTTGCGCCCCCTGTGCCGTCATTTTTGCCCCCTGTGCTGTAATTGCACTCATTAAACGTTCCAACATTGTCCAGATCGTCATCGTGCCGGTTTCCGGCGCTGCCGGCCCCGTTTCGGGCGATGAAGCACGGTCCACGCTCGGAATGGGGGAGGTTCCAACCCTACCCCCGTCTCTCCCCTCTTCCCCCAACTCGCTGCCAGACACGTGGCCTTCCTCCTCAAACATCTGCACATCCGCCATGGTGCAGAAGTCCCGTTTGCCGCCAATTAATTTGAATTTGAAAAATCCCGCCAAAATTTTCCCGCGCTCGCGCGCTTTTCTGTAGTAATTTTATATTCCAATTCGTGGCGAGATTTTAATCTTGGTATATTCTCCCGATACCAAATATAATTTAGAGGGGTTCGAACATCCAACACCCTGACACCAATGTGACGTCCACGGGACTTGAACAGTCCCGCCAACGTAGAATGAGCCGAAACGATGGAGGCGGTTTATTTGTTTATAACCCAAACATGGCGGTTCTAATCGCTCTACCGCAAACGGGGCGAGGAAGGTGGCATGAGTCGCTTTTCACTGAGTTGATGATGTTTATTTGTTTTTATTATTACCAGAAATAACAAGACTCGGCAAGAAGAGGGATCCGGGGCGATTCGACGGGATGGTGTGGGATCGGGCGTGGGGAAAAACAGACAATTCCAATGAATATACAGATCTCAAACCTTCTAAGGCGCCAAGCACACACACACACACACACACACACACACACACACACACACACACACACACACACACACACACACACACACACACACACACACACACACACACACACACACACAACAGCTATTTCTGGTGGTCAGGTTGGACCGTGGTGTGGACGCAACTGTCCCTGGATCGGCGCCGGATGAGCTGGCCTTGCTCTCGTCAGGGGGGCAGGAGAAACCGTGGTGCTGTCGACCTCCTGGTCTTGGCCCAAGTCCGCTCACAGCCGCCAGGGAACCAGTTCTGGCGCCAAGTTGCGAGTAGGAGAGGGAGGCAGGTCCGCCCGCCGTTCGACCCCGTACTCCGAGTCAGCAGAACCCCAGAGCCAACCAAGGTGAGGCACGAGGCTCAGCAAGGCTCCAAGACACGATCGAATCAGCACAACAACAAGGATGCTCCCCGCGCAACAGCCTCCCCACCAAAAAAAACACGATCTTTTGGTTGTAATCTTCTTCCTCTTCCTTTTCGATCCCGAACAGAACCTTTTTATCCTTCTGTCCTCGTCACTTCCAATCGAGCCGTTTATTGGCCCACCGCCGTCGCCTCCTGCCAATCGTGATCACGGGGTGGAGCCATCCGCTGCACTGTCCTGTGACGTCACGGCCAGTCTCCAGAGAATACCAAAAAGGGGTTTACGCAGACACACTTACCCTATCCCGTGTCCCTATCTAATTACGTGACAATTATCATCTCCCCCCTTGAAGAAATGAACATTTACTAGACAACTTATCACCACTGAATTGCTACTTATTACATCGAGATCCTGGGAAACTCAAACAGCATGGCATACCTAATTAAACATCCTAATTACCCTTTGAATGCATACCCCCCCCCCCCTCAAACGTAACAATATGTATTTGCTTTTTTCTACGAAACCACAAACACAATTTTGATGAAACTTGACCACAACCTTTATCACCCGTGATGTACTAAAGTGTGTTCATGGTATTAAAAAAAAATTCCATAGGTATTTACTTTCTTCACCATTACATATTTTGTTGGTCATCCATGCTAACCAGTGGTTCTGTGGTTATCTTATCCAGCTGCTACCAAGTGAAGACCCAGGGGTATTGTCCCATGTTTTCTTTTGTATTTCTAAATGCTACTCTTGGCTGTGAATTGTTTGTTGTTGTTGTTTGTATTTTGTGTAAAGGGTCAGAAAGTTCTCAATGTTCAAACTTTCTCCTTGAAGGAGGGGAGTGTTACGGAGCAGAATAACATTTAATTGTACTTTGGTGAAGGTTATAGCAACTGTTAAATTTCCTGTTAAATCATACCAACAACAGCAAGAACACCACCACCAATTAAAATTCAAGAGGAATAAAAAGGTACTGGCAGTTTGGAAAGAGGGACAGAAAGATGATGAAGAGAGGAAGGGATGGGCATATTTTCTTGAGCTGTCACGCTCTGGTTCACATGGTGCATATCATTTTAAAACTGATATATAGTGAAGGAGGAATCGGGGATCTTTTGTGTGCAAACCAGGGTAGGTTCAGCGACTCACCTGGGAAGGTTCAGCGACTCACCTATTCTCTGACCATGATGGATCAACTTAATGTTGCTGTGCGTTGGTCTGTGGGAGTTTCAGTTGTGTTTCTTAGATCATAACCAGTGAGGTATTCTTCTCTGAACTCGACCTACTCATGTCATCTACCTGTCGGACATTTCACTACTGTGATCTCGGTTTTCACTGTTGTTATCTCGGTGACAATTTCAAAGCGCCTCATTGTCCTTTCGGGTAATTCACATGCCATTCGCTTGGCTGGTGGACTGGTTCATACCCTCCGAGCTTATTTGTCCCTCCAACCTCTCCTCTCCTTCAAGTAATACATTGTCCTTTACACCTTGGAGTTCCCAGTTTCATCATATGTGATACAGCTTTTCCTGTGGACCCTGGTTCTTCTCCATGCTTTGGTGATACGAGGACCTCACCTTCTGAGGACTTGTAAACACAACTGTTGCGCACCATTTCAACCGTGCTCACTGCCGACCCTTCACCAATTTATAACCCCCTGGGGGTTTACTGTACAAACTGCTTGCTTGAGCTAAGTTGCCATATGGAGAGTTGTGCATTAACTTATGGCTGCATTGTTGGCTGTGACCTTTGCACTTATTTAATTTGGGGATTCTTAGAAAAGTCATTAAGTATTATATTTAACTTGTATTATTGTGCTTCAGGTAGACAGTAGGGATTAATTAACATTTCTTATAAAGTTACCCTCTGTCTCCTGTCATATGTTGGTTTCACCCATAAAACAACACTAAAAGCACATCATTGTCCAGTTATTTTCTGCCGTGATGCTCTCTGGGTGCCCCGAGGTCGACACGTGACAATGGTCAGAGGTAGAATGGAAAACTAGTCTTAGTCATGAAGGCTAGTGTTGATGTGCATTGGCAGACAAGTCAAACAATGTGTGGAATCAACAAGATGTTAATCGAAATATGCTAACCACTGTGGGAAACAAGAAGCAACTGACATTGAGTGATAACCCTTCACTGGTGCAAAACAAAGAAGAGCTTTTTGAAAGAAAAGCTTTTTGTTTTACCCCAATGAAGGTTGAAGTTCCAAAACATCTCCCTCCTTCCCATGATGGTAAGCATATTTGGACCAACATTTTGTTGATTCCTTCCATTCTAGTCAGTGGAAGGCTGGATGGATTAAGAAGGCGATGCGAACATTGTCAAACAAGTAAATGAATGGTTAATTCATTGACAGATAGAAATATGAATGAACGGATGGATGGATATTAGAAAACATTAGATAACGAAACATTAAAAACTAGAAAGTCAAATAATATTTAAGATCTTGTTTTTCCATTAAATTATTTTATGTCATTCTGTTTGTACAGGGAAGTGTGTGTGTGTGTGTGTGTGTGTGTGTGTGTGTGTGTGTGTGTGTGTGTGTGTGTGTGTGTGTGTGTGTGTGTGTGTGTGTGTGTGTGTGTGTGTGCGTGCATTCAGCTTTTATTGCTATTTTTGTCTAAAGCAATTGGCTCCTCTCTCATTTCTTTCACAACATGACACAAATATGAAGTAAAAGTCAGTAAAATGACTGACAGAAGGAGAATTTTTTTTTTGACAGCAATAATAGTCTCTAGGCTTAGTGGCATGTCATTATCAAGCTGCATATCATCCTGACATGTGGAAAGTGCAACCTATGATAAGTGTACCCTTGGTGCATTTCATCGCGAGCAGCTCAGCCTCCACACCTGACGTTTGCCGCACGAGGCAATACCCTCAAGCTTCAATATTGCCTTGCTTACATATTGTAGAAGACATAGGTATTCATCTTAATGCACCTAAACACAGCCGATGTGATATAACACACACACACACACACACACACACACACACACACACACATTGTAGGCCAAAAGCATTTTCATTGCATCTTGGTTCTATGGGCAAAGTTGTTGATGCTTTTGGCATTTTATTTTTGTCACCTGTGTGTATGTTACGCACCATTAATAAGCACTGCAGGCAAAGTGGATCAGGGCGAGAGTGCAATGCATCACGCTTCGGAAGACGACGGAGCGAATGTGCCACGAGATGAGTGATGTTCAATGCCGGGAGTGCTGCCTCCGCACGGCCTGCTTCCCCAAATCTGCAAACACATAGTGCGCACAAGTCAATGAAATGTGCACACCGGTCTCCTGACACCATTCATCAGCTTTTACCACGTTTTAGTTTCGGCCTTGTATGGACCTAAAATGATCATTCGGCTCGGTTTATTCCTCACATACGAAACACCCTGCAACCCACACCTGAAGAAAACAGACTTTTTGGAATGCAAGCCACATTTTCCATCTAATCATCATGTAACTTTTTTGTGTTTTAAATATGGGTAGGCGCAACTTTGTTGAAAGTTTTGTGTCAATCGCTCAAGAAGTTGCGGAGAAAGCTCATTTAAAATCGAGTAAAGGTGAAAAAGTGAGGGCCTCGGCCGACGTTCCACAGCATGGTTAAGGATGGTTGTGGACGCCTACTGCAAGTAACATTCTCCAAACACTATTTAAGCTGGATTAATGGCTGTGTGGACCACATTTATGAGCACAGGCCTCTCTTGTGTAAATACCAAATATATATATATATATATATATATATATATATATATATATATATATATATATATATATATATATATATATATCCTCTTTGGCTTCTGATGAAAGGGTAATGCTCAAAATGACAGCCTCACCCAATTCCCCAAGGCAGTTGACATACTCTTATTGGCCTTCGGTTGATAACATCCATCGTTTAACCTGTCCGCCAACGCAGACCGACACCTGCATTCACGCAGACTCGCGTTCTGTTCTATAAAACAAGGCTCATAGAAGAGCTTATTCATAAAACATAGGTGCAGGACAGAGACATCCGTACTATAATTCACAGACCAGTGTGTGTGTGCGTGTGTGTGTGTGTGTGTGTGTGTGTGTGTGTGTGTGTGTGTGTGTGTATGTATGTGTATGTATGTGTGTGTGTGTGTGTGTGTGTGTGTGTGTGTGTGTGTGTGTGTGTGTGTGTGTGTGTGTGTGTGTGTGTGTGCTTGTCGTGCTACGCCTCCTACAGCTCTGGGCTGATTACATCCAGACTTGCTGCATTGCATCAGCATGACCCCAATTAATGTGGAGCGGTGTTTTTATCTTTGCCAGTGGTCTTGGGGGGGGGGGGGGGGGAGAGAAGGTGGACGCAAATTCTCAATGTAAATGTGTATCATGTAGCGCCACCTCCAGGTGGGGTACCCTAAGGGTGTTACAAGTCTCCACCATTTACAGTGCAGTATTCCTGTCCCCACGTTTTCCAGTGTAGTGAGGTGTTTTGAATCACAAGCAGAAGGTATGTTTTTGCTTTGTGCATGTAACCCAGGTTATTATTATTTTTGCCGATGCAGAGCTGTCAGTTGCCTACACACCACCCAAATAAAGGTACAGTCGTGGTCAAAAATATTGACACCCTTGTACTTTTTTCAAATAACACAATTTTCTCAAAAAATTAGTTGAAATTGACAAAAGTATTTTGTCTCATCTGTCTACCAGACATTCTCCCAGAAGGATTTTGGTTTGTTCAGGGGTGTTTTGGCAAACTACAGTTGAGCGCTCTCTCTCTCTCTCTCTCTCTCTCTATCTCTATCTCTATCTCTATCTCTATCTCTATCTCTATCTCTATCTCTATCTCTATCTCTATCTCTATCTCTATCTCTATCTCTATCTCTATCTCTATCTCTATCTCTATCTCTATCTCTATCTCTATCTCTATCTCTATCTCTCTATCTCTATCTCTATCTCTATCTCTATCTCTATCTCTATCTCTATCTCTATCTCTATCTCTATCTCTATCTCTATCTCTATCTCTATCTCTATCTCTATCTCTATCTCTATCTCTATCTCTCTATCTATCTCTCTCTATATCTATCTATCTCTCTCTCTCTCAGCAGTGGGGTCCTCCTGAGTCTCCTACCAGAGAACCCCCTTTCATTGAGTTGGCGACGGATGGTGTGAGTTGAAACTGTCGTCCCTCATGTCTGAAGGTCAGCTTGAATATGTTTGGCAGTTTATCAAGGTGCTTTCTCCACCATTCGAACAATCCTTTGCTGCAATCTTCAATCAAGTCTTCTCTTGTGGCCACATCCAGGGAGGTTGGCTGCAGTGCCATGGGCCATACACTTACTGATAACATTGCGTGCAGTGGACACAGGAACATCAAGGTCTCTGGAGATGGAGTTGTAGCCTTGAGATTGTCCATGCTTGGTTACAATCTTGTGTCTGACCTCCTCAGACAATTCTCTGGTTTTCTTTCTTCTCTCCATGCTCATTGCAGCACACATGGTGTGGCAGGGTAGAAAAGCAAAACACTAAGTTATAAAACACAAGTGGGAAAGCAACCTTCTCATGCCATGAAAGAAGCGAACCACTGAGTCAGGCCTGTGAGAACTGAAGCCCCAAGTTAGGCCACAGCAGAGGTGAAACACCAGGTTAGGCCACATAAAAGATGAAGTACCAGGCGAGGCCAAACGAGTAGTAAAGCAACAGGTCAAGCCTGATGTAGTTGAAGCATGAGGTCAAGCACCAGGTGAGGCTTCACAATTAGTGCCAGGTGAGGCCACATGATAAGTAAAGCATCAGATCAACCCATGCAAGAAGTAAAACACCAACCAGGTCAGGCCACATGAGAGTTTATCACCAAGTCATGTCATCGAAGTATGAAAGCACAATGGAGCCAAAAATGCACACTACATTCCCACCTTTTTGAGGTGGCCAAAGAATACAGCACTTTCAAAGCGATGTATTCTGCCCTAGAATGCTCGCCGTGCATGCGCAGAAACAACAGGAAACATCGGCGTTCAGGGCATCATAAAATCGACTGTGTATTGGCGATAAAGATTGTTATTGAGGTTCTTCTTTATCATTCCCACTGCTCCAATTATCACAGGTCCGATTTTGGCATTCTTCAGCTTCCAGGATATTTTCACTTCATTCTTGAGATCTTGATAGTTGGTCATTTTATTGATTTCTGCATTATTTGGACCAAAATCACTGGATACTGAAACCTCAATTAGCAATGCCTTTTTTTCCTTTTTGTATCTGAGTGCCACGTCCGGTCGCAGTACTTTGTTTTCTATGTTTATGCTGGATGGGATCATCAGGTCATATGTGAGCATTACGTCTTTCTTTTCAAGGATTGCTTTTGTTTCATGTTGCCATGAGTTTTGTGGAGCTGGGATATTTAAATTTCTGCAGATACACTAGTGAATTATGCCACATACCTTGTTGTGCCTTTGTGTGTGCAGCTGTTCTGAAATGAGTTTTTTACGTCCTGATAGGAGGTGACTTGCACTTTCTGTTTCCACTTTAGAAAAAGCTACACTTGTCCGATTAATTCAGATCCGCCATTTTTTTTAAAGCCATTCGTGTGGTGTCTTTGATCTTGGGCATTTATAACGATTCGTTCTCCATCCCAATTGAGCTGACCTCTTCTTAGCCATTCCAGTGATCCTTCTTTGTCTATCCCCAGTCTGTCCAACTCTTTTTTATATTCCCCTGCTCTTTTGTCTTTCTCTCAGTTGTCACTATATATTTGTTGGTATTTTTCATTTGTCTTATCTGCAATTGTCAGGGCTGTATTTGTTGCTGGTTTGGTGCATGACATCTGACACTGCGGCCACTAATTGTATCAACAGGAAATAAAAGGAAATCAACACCTCTCATTCTCATCCACGGATATTTGTCGCATTCCCTCTATTTCCATGAGTCTGGTTTTCATTCAGGAACAGAATTATGGTTAACCATTTTGAAATTGCCACTGTTTCATGTAAATACTGAAAATTGTGTTTAAAAGACGATTTGAATTACAGATTTTGTGCTAGCAACTGCAAGTTAAAAGTTCCAGGTGAGCCGAACTTAGTTGGTGTGAAAACACGAGCGCGCACGCACACACACACACACACACACACACACACACACACACACACACACACACACACACACACACACACACACACACACACACACACACACACACACACACACACACACCATGTACAGAAACCATCATTTAGCATTCATACATCATTTCGAAAGTTACATATTCTTTTGGTCCAAGTATTTCAAAAACTGGCTGGTCAGGCCTGAAGGTGATGGGAATTAGTAATTCGAGGGTGCTTCCGATAACTCACCTCCTCCTCTAGAAAGGCACCACAGAATTTTAAACATCCACCAATGACTATTTGAGGCAGACGAGTCCTCCAGTTTAACGTCCACTTGATGGATGGTGATTGATGTATCATCCTGCATGTGAAACACCAGAATGACAGTTTATAATTGGATTGAGATTCAAACCCAGGGGAGAGAGTTCAGAGGTGAGTGTGCATACCTCGGGTATCCTGCCAAGCCGAATTGTCATGTTGACATTCCAATATGTCATTATAAGATGGAATTTAAATAACAATTTTATTCCTTTTGTCTTTTTTTTTTTAGTGTGGAAATCCTCAACTTTTAAGTTTTTAAAAAAAAAAATCTGCATTCGAACCAAAGGCTCTGATAAACAGGAGAGTAAATGTGGTTAAACAGGAAACCAACTAAAATACAACCAAGAATACATATGCATGCAATACAGGTACTAGATCACAGTCAAATGTCAGGCCAGCTGCCTGTAAACACCTTGGTAATAAGGGTAGAGAGTCGTTCGTCATAGTCTCTCTAATTGTTGTGCGATCCTGGCCTTTTAACCTGTCCTTTGTCGTGTGGATTTAATTGGAGTTTCTCAAATCGATCCTCAACCTTGTTTTTTCTTGGCAATTAAAACAATGTTTTTTATCGAAAAGTCTAGGCTCATGGAGGATCTAAACTACTAAGGGCAGTAGGTTTCCAAGACGAGCATAGGGGAAGGGGTTGGGGTGGACATATACAATGAGGAAAGGAGGAACAACACAAAAACGGGTAACAATGACCACGAGAGGAACAAAATGGAAAATCATCAGCTTGTGTAGAACTGACCATTAGATGTGCATGGGTGAGTACATGAGCTCATGGTGGGTAGTGTATTTAAAAGATTGCAGTGAGAAGAAAAAGACAATAGAGACAGGGAGATGATTTCACCATCGGGAGAATAAGGGGACAAATTAATGTAGGTGGCAACCTGTGTGAAGTTTGGGAGGGTGAACAGATGAGGGTTTATGGAGGAACGTTTGAGACCTGGGTTGGCTTGGGAAGGGCATAAGTAGGAGAGAGCATGAAGAGAAAGGCCAGATGTAAGCTTGTATAAAAGAGAGAGCACACCAACTTGCCACCGGTGAGAGATTGACATCTTTAATACCAAACAGTTGAACTATCAAAGGCACGTGAGCAATTTTCACCTCTGCAAAAAGTCCAAATGAAGAAGAAAAAGTGTCGATTACACTACTGCTCAATGTCTGGCGAAAACATGAAATGACATATCATAACATATGCGCACATGTTTTGTCATCAGTTATACTGAAATCTGAACATAAGAAGGAGATAGGGCATAGGAAACCAACAGTAAAAATTTTCTTTTAACTTTTTGGGGATTGTGGGGTAACGCTGCCTTTTCATCGGTAAATTTCAGGGCCCATCCCAAATTTCTCTGAGGGCATTAAGAGTTAAGGTCAAAGTGTGACCCAGCATCATTTATACGGGGTGTGAAAAAAAGATGGGACAGAATTCAGTGAGGAATAATTATATGATAATAAAAGGTAATTATTGTTTTTTTTTCTTATCAGGCTGTAGCAGACAAAATGGAGATTGAAAAAAAAAATTAATCATTGGGATGGCAAATTGGACACATGATCAATTAGCATTTGTGGTTGAGCAGTATTTATTCCATAGATATTCTGTGATTTTGGCACAAAAAAAATGCTGAAGACATTTCCAAGTTCATGATGCACCATCAAGAGAAGCAATAAAAAGATGTGTGGCAAACTTCCATTAAACAACAAGATGGGGCTACATGCCACACTGCAAGGCTATGCATGGAACTGTTGAAACAGCATTTTCCTGGAAAGATGATCTCCAGATTTGGAGATGTGAATTGGCCTTCGAGATCTCCTGATCTCAGTCCTCCTCATTATTTCCTGTGGGGATATTTAAAAGGCATAGTGTACAGGAACAGGCCACACACATGCAATAAACCGAAATAAAACATTACAAGTGAAATTCAGGCCGTTCCGATAGACTTTCTTGTGAAGGTGTACGAGGGGTACGGGTACTAGAACAGCGGAATGTGTTACCTGCCAAGGGGGCCATTTAACTGACATCATTATCAAGACCTATCTATTCTGAAGAAATTCCAATATTAACACTTTAGAAATGTCAATGGAGTTGAATAAATAACTTCTGTACTTAAAATATATTTATATTTCTTGCATGTCCCATCTTTTTGTGACACCCTGTATAATAGATGAGGCAAGACAGACAGAATACACCCTGCTTCCAGACATGCTCAGCTTCCATAAGCTGAGTATCAAAGTCCTTAAGACTCATGTGATTTGAACCAGCAACCTCTTGGATACAATGTTGGAAGAACAGAAGTATCCGACATTTAATGCCCAATATATGGACAGCCCCAATAATAACGAATTTTAAAGATACTTCTGCTGGGTTTACAACAATCTCATTCAATTAATTCCAAAGAATATTAGACAATATCTTTGTCACACAAAATGCCAATATGAAAGTTATTGTGATCGTCGTTAATGCTATTCCATTAATGAATGCCATGTATATTTGGTGATGTTACATTACTCTGTGAAGAGGTAAATACACCATTTAAGCCTTACTAGCTTGAAGACTGTGCCATGGGGTTTTAGGGACAAAATCATGCTCTATTGTGGAGGCACCACATAAGGTAAAGGTTGTAAAAGTGGATAATTTGGTGTGCCAGAGGTCTAAGTCTCACTTTGAATGCCATGAGTATGAACTCCATAATTAAATTAAATACTGTAAATGTTATGACTGTGGACTTGTGTTTATTAAATCCATGAGCAATAAATGCCGGCAAATTTAAATCAATCGGCAACCCACGAGAGTATATTTATTCATTTATCATGATCATGATGATGTTTCCAAATGCATAGAATCCCAGCTCGGTCTCACAACTTAATTACCTCCTCCCTCCAGACCTTGGCAATACATCACTTGTGAACCTTAAAGGGTTAACTTTCTCCCAAGGTTTCACAGATGCCATAGTATCGATCATCGTACTCTCGTCATAATAACTCGAGGTGACTCATTCTAGCAGTAAAGCAAAGCCACTACAGATGAATGGTGGAGAAATGTCATCTGTGCAGGTACGTAGAGTCGTAAACTTGCCATTCCGCTGGCTTTGGGTTCGAATAACAATCGAAAGCTTCTCAGCGTGTTCGTGAGACCTTCTTCCCTTGATATCCCAGCAGCATGGTTATTGTCAAATTGTGGGTGCAAGTGCCAACTTCAGCCAAGCACGATGACAAACGACACACAAGCGTAAGGTAATCAGATAATACATAATTCTGACCTCATGCACACCCACTCAAATTAAATAAATGCAAAAAACCTCATCATGCATATATGTTCATTACCCCACGCACGTGAAGGGAAAAGTGGGGTTAAGCAATTGGTTCACGTCTGTCCGTCAGTGTGTCTGTCTGATTTTATGATCATCAGTTTATGATCATGGAACAACTTATTGAAATCGAAAGTTATATTTTGAACGCGAATTGGAACCTGGATCGGAAGACAAGTCTTTTGTTTAACAGTACTTTGTCTCTGAATTTGTTCCGATCACACAAGCACAGAGAAGAGTGAGATAATATTTTTTACTGTCTGCCTTAGCAGTCAAACAAAATTGAAAAGCATTCCAAGCAGGAAACTTACTGTTTTTAAGGACGTTATAAAGGACACAAACAACAGGCACAAATATCATGTAATGTGTTAGATAGGGTGATGTAAAAGACACTGCAGAAAATGGCGGTAAAACCAGAATTAATTGATTTATATGACTTTTACAATCTTTATTTTATTTAAATTGAATTAGATACTTGAAGACTGCAGAACACAAATCGCCTGTCACATCACTTGCAAAAACCTCGCGTTTTGCAGTACTGTACTTCAATTTAAATATAGGTTCAATGGGGGTGGTGTATAAGGGTCGTGTTCAGGACTTCTTCTTCTGGACTACTTTAATAGCACTAAACTTTCGGATATTTTTAACGATCATTAAAATCATTATTTAATCAAAATTGAAGTAACATGGCACAGGGAATAATATTCTATGAACTCGTTACTTTCTTCATGTATTTATCACAATGGCTTTAACCAGAGATTTGGTGTCAAAGCCACCCAATGCTCGAGCCTGTTTATGCATTTATCGTTTTTAAAAGACTCGTCTAATATTTTTTATAAAGCTTTGCAGTGAAGTCTGATCCAAATAATTTTAAAGCAATATATGCATTTGTATATTGTAATCAGTAAAAAATAGTGTGGTAGATAAAAACATTAGAAAGGAAAAAACTTTAACGTTGATGTGATACAAAAAAGTTAAGTTCAAAACAGGTCAAAAGTAGAAAAAAAAAAAATGAAGTCATTTTTAATTTCAACTTCACTACATCAATAATATACCCCAAAGGAACCTCCATGCCAAATATCAGCATCCTATTACACATATTAAATGAATGGCAAGCTTCTAAATAACTTGCACCAAAAACTTTAACATTTTCACGCTCACGCCAGGGGTATCGCTATAGCTCACCTGTTCGAATGACTGATGTGTACCAAAGCTCACGTGTTAGAAAGAGGAAATGAGAACTGGATCTTAACAGCAGAAAGCATTGCATAAGGACTGCAATGTGGTGTCAAAATGGTCTGTGTAGTTGCTATTCTCACACACAGCACTTTAGTAAGAAAGCTACTTTTTTTTTTACAGTCGCTCGTGGTTTCTTTGTTGTCATTGTCCTGCTATCCATTCTGGTTTTACAATCTCACTGATTCTGTACTGAAACCTTGGTAAACAAAATATTAGTCTCACTACATTACTAGCAGAGAAAGCTGAATGGAGCCTCAGTAGGAGTTACAGATGAAAGAAGCAAAGTAGTCAAAGCCAAGTCCAACAGATTTTAACAAGGAATGATCAATCTAGCCTGAAGGTGAACTGTTATCAGCTAGGAGTGTGCAGCATTATGGAGCATGTCATGTTTTATGTGAGTTTAGAATTATTATGAAATATTAGTTTTGTTGTGCTGTCCTGACTATGAACTCAGGCCGGTGTTTCTGACCATGTCCTTTTGTCTACACCCGTTTCAGTGACTCTGTCCTCTTTACTTAGGAAACGTCAAAGTATTTGTTTCAGAGGGTGTTTCAGTAACCATCACAAGAGGAACCGAGAGAAGGTGTATTGTAGATCCCTTCAAAGATTCTGATGTCTATTCCCACCCAAAAGGATGGGTATCTCACCCCAAGGTAAACTAATTTTTCAGTGGAAATATAAGGGGAAATTGCTAAACAGAGAGAGAGAGAGAGAGAGAGAGAGAGAGAGAGAGAAAGAGAGAGAGAGAGAGAGAGAGAGAGAGAGAGAGAGAGAGAGAGAGAGAGAGAGAGAGAGAGAGAGAGAACGAACTTGGGGAGAGAGAAGGAGAAGGAGAGGGAGAGAGAAAAAGCAAGCCAGCCCGTCTTTGTCATCCCTGCAAGTCGTCGGACCGATGTCTTCATTAACAAAG
The DNA here is from genome assembly GCF_056783735.1 of Eptatretus burgeri. Lineage (NCBI taxonomy): Eukaryota > Metazoa > Chordata > Myxini > Myxiniformes > Myxinidae > Eptatretus > Eptatretus burgeri. The sequence continues at coordinate 50,079,744 of NC_140972.1, read as the reverse complement.
CATCAATTTAGGAACCGGGAATGGGTGCATGGATGAAGCACATTGGACAGAGTCAAAGAAAGCCTGGTGTTGGCTTCGCGGTTCGGGTGGCTGGCTTGGGATCTTCGGGTCCTGAGTTCAAGTCCGTCTGCCGTTGAATTACCATCACGTGGGGTTGACTTGGCCTGTCATCCTTCCAAGGTCGGTGAAATGAGCACCAGTGTAATAGGGGTGTATCATCGGCGGCATAGCCACAACCAATGGTGCAACCAGCAGCCACAGGCTGCACATGAAAGTGTACGTGTTTATTCATAAATATTAATCTTCATTTGAGGATTCCAGGTGATTCCTGATGTAATTACGAAACGATCATTATATATGTATGGAACTATACTGTGGTAAAAATATAAACAACATCATCAAACATCCACCACATTCTAATTGACATTCCTATACCTGCTTCATCCAGGGTTACAAACCTGATGAACATTTTACTGCATTCCTTGAATGTATAATTTAATGTTTGTTTGTTTGTTTTTCCTTAAAATGACACAAAGATTTACGAGACGTCTCTCAATTTTGTGTCGGTAAGAAAATGGAGTACCTAACGCATGATTCGGGTAATTAAAATCGATTTGTGTGAGTTTCAATTCGACTCTGTTGGAAAATTGCACTTGCATGCAGTACGAAAGATCTGCACTTTTGTACGCATGGCATTTGTCTGTAACCAGTGTACCTGCTTTTAGACATCGGCAATAACACAAGTACATCTGATGGTAATGTTTCTACCTGTAAGTCTGCCAAGGTAAGGACAATTTTTCTTTTCTCGTTTATTTGATAAAGCTGGGGCTGCTTTTTGACGGTGAAGTACTTTGGAATGTTGGACGAAGTTACACGAGATACCACCACTACTACGACCACTACCAATTATTCCCACCTTGTGGGATTGGCAGGAAAATATTTTGGCCCAAGTCTTTCACAATTCCACCGACCAAGCTGTTCAGCTGATGCTGTTTCGGGCAGAAATTTATAATTTGTTTCAGGTGCAGGTGATAAATCCATTCATTTTGTGTGCAGCCTGTGGGCTGCTGGTTTGGATCATTGCTGAGAGCATGGCTATGATGCTGATGCAGTGCACTTTGTTGGTTAGGGCAGGCAGTTGGAATTTGTTCAGGGTGTCGGCGATAGCTTGCCTTCTCTTCACAGAGGACACCACGGGATCTTTCATATCCACCAACTAATGCCAGCAGATGGGACGCCCTTTTTAACGTCCATCCGAGGGAGGGCACACACATTGATGAATCACCCTACATGCCAGTTTGTAGGTGGGCCGAGATTCAATCTCAGGTTAAACAGCTTAGAGATGAGTGCGCATATATCTAGATTCTCGGCCACCCTGACAGCCCCTGCCGGTGATCACTCACCTACTCTTCATCAAAGACACTATTGGATCTTAACATCTGCATTGGATGCAACACCAAGATTTATGTCCATCTGTAGAATGGTGCACTTTGTGATACTACCGAAGAAGCACCAATCTGACAATTTATTGTCGAGTCAGAAACCAAACTCAGGCATTTTGTTGACCGAACGAGAGACTGTCCTTACAATAGTCTAAGCAACATCGAGTTTTTATTTATCAACACATAGGTATTTGCAATTAAAATATTTTTTAACTTATTAAATATACCTCTTACTTATACATAGAAAAAGGGGAAAAGTCGGGGTTTATTGGATGACTGTATATTGTGAGTATCTTTTTGGTCGGACTTTGTGAATGTCCCATTCAATCTCAGGAGCACACAACTGTGATCTCCCTTTTTGGGAGAAGTTATTTTTCGGAAAAGGAAAAGCTTATCATGAGGAACTCACATCCTCATGTGATGTAAATGTAACTTCTCATTTGTCTACCGAAGCTTGATAATGTTGAGATCGAGTTGGAAGCAGGTACTCGCCTACTTTTCTCAAAGGACACCATGGGATCTAGCATACACCAACTAATGCCAGCAGACTCCTCAGTAGTGTTATGATTGATGTTGAACACTGTGAAGTTATCAGCATACATCTTCACTCCTGACATTATGATGGAGATAAGATCAATGATTGAGCAACAAGGATATGGGGGAGAGCCATTGTGAATGCTGCATTGTGGGTTTTTGGTAGTTCTGAATCGACATTGTAGCTGCTTGGCTACATGACAAGTTAATGTAACTATAGCTCTCTGTTCTTCGAACAGGCGAGCTAAAAATGCACCCAGCACATCTTCTGTCGATAATTTGTGATGAGTAATTGTGCTTCGAATTGTTGGTCTGCTTGAATGCCATTATGAATACCTGACTTCGAGAGAACTACCATTGCTATTTTCTTGGGGGAATGTGCAGTTGCTCACACATATCCCCTATTGAAAGAGGTTCTCCCAAGGACACTGCATGAAGAAATAAACTAGTGTAGCTATGTCTTCTTGTCATGGTAATTGTTAACTGACAACCCATATTACATATCAGGTAAGGACCCCAGCCAATGAGGATTGTCTTTTTGACCCCAAATGACGAAACTTCTCAGGGCGTCTTGGTGCCAGGCCTGATTGATGTTGAGGGTAAGATCTTTCCTGTCTTCTGTTTCCCTGTTTGGATGAAGGTTTTGATCATTCTGACGACACATGAATTCCATCTAAACGTCAACCAAACAACAAAAATTAAAAATAGCTTGGATTCTCTCTTATTTTCGTTTTTGAGATACATTAACATCCGATGTATGTTAAATTCCTCTTTTGGCCAATTCAAGCAAGCGAATTTTATTTCTGCGGGCCTGTGTAACATGACACGGAGCAACGAGCATGAAGATTTTGCCACGTGCGAATTTCGACTATTTTCCCGCTTCAAATATGGAGATTTGTTCTCATTATTCCGAGAGGTAAGTAAACATATTACATATCAATATGATCAGGAAAAGTAGCTGCACACGTTTATGTTTGAGATGGCTGTATAATTCACATGCTAGTTGAGACCAAGCTTGTGCAACTATGGGATACATTTGAACTGTCGCTTTTGTGCAGTTTTGTGATTCCGTCACGATTTCTGTTGTTATTTCTTTCTAGCTTCGTGATATTCAAGGCAGGCTAATCAAATACTAATTAGCCAACAGTACATTTGCATGCTTTATCGCCAGAAATTCAGACTTTTGTCATTTTAGCCCCAGTCACGGCTGGCGAGCAAGACGGAATCACGTTGTTTTCCGTGACGGGGATGACGTTAATGTGACAGAATCACAAACTCTGTACTGCTTTGGGATATATGTGTGTATATATATATATATATATATATATATATATATATATATATATATATATATATATATATATATATATATATATATATATATATATATATATATAGTGTTGTGGTTACCAAATTCGCAAACCACCATTCAGGTCCCTTAGGTGAGGTATCTCGGTAAGTGCATGTGTAGTTAGGCCCAAACCCGTTGTCTAGTGGGAATACATGTCATTTATGCGAGCTGCGACTCTTCAGGATAGCCGTTTTCCTTTTACTATCTTTATTTTGGACCACCCGCCATGATTACCACCACAACCACAACATCAACCACCAACCACAACACCGCTTCACCACAACCGCCACGACCTTCACGTCACACCTCGCAACCGTAGCATCGCCACCGTTCTTGCCCCGCTGTGGGTACCGGTGTTGGACTCGTGCAGGGCACACGTTGAACAGCGTGTACAAAAATCACGGATTTTGTGCTTCAAAAACGGATCAAAAACGACACACGCCCACTTTTTGCCGTCCAATCGGTGAGCGAGGGGCGAATTGGCCCCGCCCCCAGGGCGATCGATATATGCAAATTTGTGGATCAAAAAGCCTTCACGCCCACTTTTTCTCGGGCCAATGGGGAGCGAGGTGAAAGGTCAAAGGGAGGGGGTCAAAGGCGAAGTTACGGGGGGATAAAAGGACGGTGTTCGTCAGTCAGAAAAGGGAGAACGAGAAGGAGAACGGGAACGAAAAGGAGAACGAGAACGAAAAGGAGGAGGAGAACGAGAAGGAGTCGGAACGGAGGGGACGAGTGTGGAAGTCTGGAGCCCGAAGCCTGCAGTGGCTGGAGAAGCTGAAGAGAGTCGGACGAGGGGGTGCTCGCGTCGGTGCCAGGAGCTGCACGCCCGAGGGAGGCCGGCAGCGCGACCTGGCCGAGGTGGAGACGCACACCAGGGATAATAAAGATCCTCTATACCCCGAGCATCAGCAACCCCCTCCTGTTTCCCCCCGCGCTGAGATAGTGTGACCAAGGGGGCCCCGTTCCCACCCCCTACCAGACACCGTCCACGAGGCCCGCGGGTTGCGGGGCCATCGCCGCTCCGCGTCTCATCACCAGACGGGTAGGCCCGACCCGGTCTCGGCCTCAGGCCCGCCTCATTCTTGAGGATATTCTTTCCTTGGTTTTGGGTATGTGTTGTCGGCGCCGTCTGTGAAGTAGAATTGTATAAGTGTTGCCGTGTGCTCGGTAGTCGGTATTAGCTCTGCACTGTGTTTTCACTTTTATGTTTGCTTTTTGTGTAAATGGAATTGTGTTTTCTTTTTTTTGTGTGCTTTTGGTGGAATTGAATTTGTGTGCTTCCCGTGTGCCGTGAATAAATGTGCTTTATTGTTGAACTGTTCTCCCGCTTCGCTTCGTCTTTTTCTCCCATTGAATCCTCATCTTGCTTCACGTAAAGGGTTGGTAGTGGGCTGAATACGCCCGATAATTAATCGAACCGTCGAGGTCGACGAATAACACCGCTCGGTTATCCCGATAGTACGGAACGGGTCGCTAAGTGGCCCGTGTCCGAAGTCGACCTGCGGCGAGGTGCGATCGCCCGGTCTACTCCTCCGCGTGGGTACTTAGGTAGGTCCGGGTCGGCGAGCAACCCTATCCCACGCGGGGGCTGATTGGCTCGATCGCGGTGAGACCGAAAGGTCCACCCGTGACTGGTTCCCGGCGCAGTCCGAGAGGGTCACGACTGGGATTGTCCGTCCGGTGGGCGACGTGCCGCGATTCGAGTTACGTGGCCGTCGCACGCCGGCGGGCGCGAATCCGCGACACTGGTGTCAGAAGTGGGATACAAATTCATCGCCCTCCTCGCGGCACTGGTATTGGAGAGCGGGACAACAGGCTCTCCTGTCTCCAGCGAAATTCACGGGAATCGGTCCAGGGGTGAGAGAAGCGACCCCCGATTCCCTCCAAATTACGAGCGAGCGAAATTAACCCTTCACGAGAAGCAAGATGGCGTCTCAAGGCGAGCGGGTGCCGGGTGGATTAGGTATGTGTAATAGTAATGTAGAATCCATGGCTCAGGACGAGATCACCGTGCAAGAGAAACCCGTACCAGAAGGTTGGGAAAGGCATCGATGCCGTTCATCTGGTCGGTTTTTTTATTATAACTCCACCACTAAATGTAGTCAGTGGGAGTGGCCAGGGCAGGTGACAATGCGGCAGATTATGGAACTCGCGCAGAGCATAAAGGACAAACTGGATTACTGGAATGCCGGAATAGAAAAAATGAACGAAAAGTTGGATGCGAATACACAGCAAATGAGGGAAGAAACGAAAAAGCTGCGGGGTGAGACGCAGAACATGGGCCGATGCCTGCAGGCGGGCATGAAGGCCGTGACAAAGTAAATAATAGTGGAGACAAGGGAGGTAAAGGGTGAAGAGTTGGCAGAGACACGGGAGATAGAAAAAATAGAGGAAAGACTACACGAGGAAGACGGGGTAAGTGACGCGCACACACACACACAGAGGTAGTGGAGGATAATGGGGGTGAGCTGGCGGACTGGGTAGAGACCCAGTGCGAGCACCTGGATGGCCTCCTCCAGGAACGAGGGGAGGGAGTATGCCCCCTTGAGGCGAGTCACGACCAGGTGAGTTCGGTCGTGCTTTGCGAGGTTGAGGGGATGAGTGCTGTGGACGGGTGCACGGAGAGCTTGGGGGGTATAGAGGCCCCGGAGACCCTTGTGGGGACACGAATCCCCAGTGTGGTTGTCCCTGTGTGTGTGGTGCAAGGTGTGAGTGCGGCACCGTGTGTGGAAGCGACCCCGTGTGTGAGTGGTGTGGTGGCGATGGTGCCAGAGTGCGTGCTTCCCAGCACGCCGTGTGTGGAAGAGGCACCGTGTGTGAGTGTCGCCGTGTGTGTGAATGAGGCACTGCGGTTGAGTGCCCCCGCGTGTGTGGATGAGGCACGGAGTGCGAGTGAGGCACCGCGGGTTAGTGCCCCCGCGTGTGTGGGTGAGGAACCGTGTATGGAAGAGACCGCGTGTGTGAGTGTCGCCGTGTGTATGAGTGAGGTACCGCGGGTGAGTTCCCCGCGTGTGTGGATGAGGCACGGAGTGCGGGTGAGGCACCGTGCGTGAGTGAACGGCCGTGTGCAAGGTCCCTGTGTGCCAGGGAGACCGTGTGTGTGAGAGAGCGGTATGTGAGGGAGATGTCGGTTGGCATGCGGGAGCACGCAGCCGCGTCTCCCCGTGTGAATGTGATGGAGTGGACTGTGTGCGTCGAAACACGCAGGTATGCGTGTGTGGAATGGAGACGGAGACGGCGACAGAGGAGCGAAAGCCGGGTAGCGGCTGTAGTTGTTTCAGGGACCGTGCCGGGTTCACCCAGCAGTGAGCACGAGGTTCGTGCTGTGCAACGCACGAGACCACCACGTGCTCGCTTGCGAAAGTGAAGTCCCGGTCCGGAAACGCACGCGGTGGATTTGCCGATCCCGCGGACGGACAAAGTTTATGCAGGTAAATGGATTTGGACCGGACGGGTTCTCCACGCGATCGTGTGTGTTGAGCTCCAACGGGCAAAGCACATGTGTTCGCGTGGGGAACCCCTCGAGACGTGGGGCTTGTGTTTTTTTTATGCGCACGGTGACGTCATGGCTGCACGTGTGGTTGGAATCCGGCAGGAGGGGTATCCCGGCCGGATGGTACCGTCCAAGGAGGGACGAGGTACACGTGCAGCTGCATGACGTCACGGGCAGGTGCAAAGTGCGCGAGCTCTGAGTTGCCGCGCAGGTGCTGCGCATGAAAAAAAAAAAAGCAAGCCTCACTTTCGGGTGTACAGGATTCCTGGGCAAGGGGTGAAAGACCCCCTTACCTGGGCACAGGATGGAAACTAGTTAGGGGGAAGGGTTAGCTTAGTTAGACCGACTTCATGGGGCAGGGGTAAGTCCTCATGGAGTCCGTGGAATGGATTAGTTAGAGGGATTGTAGCCAGATTTAGGTTGGGAAATAAAATGAATGATTTGGAGACAGTGACAGACTTGTGAATGTGTAGAGGGGACGTAGTTTAGCTACGTAGCGTTAAATGGAACGTGCTATAGCTTAAGGGACGACGTGGGAGCACGAGTTAGTTAGGGGATGTAGTTAGAAGGATGGTAGAGTTCAGTGGTGTGTGTGTTGAAGTGTTGAAGAGTTGAGAGGTGAGTACTTGTTGAGTGAGTGAGGCCAGCGGGTCTGTGTGAGTGGAGTGAATGGGGAATGCATTGTGCGATGAGTGATTGGGGGGAGGAGTGACTCCCGCCCAAGGGACCCCGGGGTCAGAGTAAAGTGAGTTAGCTGGGTTAGTCAAATTGAAAAATGGAGGTCGTTTTGTTGTTGGTGGGAAAGTAGGCTCGAGACCCATTTGGAGGGGTGCAGGAGCCCTGTTGACGGGCTTGGGAGCGTGGCTGCGAAAGGTGAGTATCGCTGAGTGGGTACCCCGGGCACCAGGCTAGTCGGCCGTGGTAGGCCATGGGCCCATGGGGGGCCGGGATAGAGTAGTGGGCACGGGTGCGCCTGCTTGGTGCGGGGGGCCCGGGGCGCCATTAGCCGCGTGGGCAGTGTTGTGGGCACGGGTGACCCTCGGAAAGGGGCCCGGGAGGCCGGCCTGCCACGTGTGCGTTTCAGGGGAGGTGCCATGGGGGGCACTCCCCGGTGTTAGGGAGCTGGTAGGCTCGGAGGCAGTGTAGTGCCCGGGGGTGCCATAGCGGGAGAATCGGCAAAGGGAGCCACGTGTCCCAGCCAGGAGACCGTGTGAGGGCACGGAGAGAAAATTGGGGGGCGAGGCCCGAAATTGTAAGGACACCAACACAGGCGACGGGAATCTGGGTTGTTAGAACCAATAGTTTAAGCGAGAGGCGCTTGTTGAAAGCCCCGGGGTAGTTTAACAGTTAAATGGTTAGGGTAGATTAGGTGATGTACCCCTCCGCACCATCCATCCCCTCGCTGTCATTGTGGGCCGCTGGACCCACTTTGGTTAAAGATCGCCGAACTCTGGGGAGGCCATTCTGAGGCTTCGTTGGGCCTCGACACAGGACGTTAGCTCTCCCTTATTCCCCTCCGGGAAGGGAACGTAGGGGTTGGGAGTAGGCTAGGTGACAGGATAGGTTAGCCGAACAAGGACGATAAAGGGGGTTAGGGGACGATTTATAGTGGGGAAGTAAAAATAAAAACAACAAAAAAATAAGTTGGGGCTAAATTGGGGTTTGACAAATTAAGGGAGTGGGTATGTACAGTGACAGGCAAAGGCGATAGGTGGGAGGGAGACAGGTAGGTAGGTCCGAGCCCGCCTTCCGAGTGGCCAGCACCACCGCACTCCCTCCACCAACCTCCACTGAACGGCAAAGGCTGGCCAACTTCATCGGCTGGCTGTTTTTTTTTTGCAAGGCCTGTGCCGGCCAACTTCATCGGCAGCTGTTATTTTGCTGCAAGGTCTGTGCCGGCTGGATCGTCTGCAGCTGCTGTGCTGCAAGGCCTGTGCCGGCCCACTTCATCTGCCGGCTGGCTGTTTTTTCTTCAAGGCCTGTGCCGGCCAGTTCATCTGCCCGCTATGTTTGCCTGCAGCGGCCTTCTTCTGCGGGCTGTGTTTGCCTGCTCACCTTTGCCATGCCATGCCCACTGCCCACGTTCACCAGTCCCGTTCAATTTTTGCTTTGCCCCCCCCCCCCCCTGTTCATTTCCATGTGCGCCAGGATCAAGGCAACAGTTTGCAAGCTGCAAGAACTGCCCTGTTGGCAGCTACAACACGGGCCTGCAGTGGCGGCCCGTGCACCGTGTTTGTGTCCATGCATCCATTCGTTGTGCTCATTGCGTGTGCCACTTGAGCTGGCACGGAGACTGCGTTTGTGCAGCCCAAGCACCGTTGTGGTTCACTGCGTTCAGTTCAAAAGGGAAGGCCTTGGACTGCGTGTGAGCAGCCAGCCACGTTCCCTGTCACCTGCATTGTTTGAGCCAGAGACTGCATGCGAGCAGCCTGGCTCCCTGCTAACTGCTTTTCTTTTGCAGAGTTCAATGATCCTGGGCCATGGTTTAGTGTAAAATTTGTAAGTTAAGGTTAAGATGTACTGTACATATGAGTGCGCCCCCGGCATGTATGTCTTAGCGCCGGCAATTTTATTTAAGTCGTCCGTATGAGTGAGTTTGTTTAGATAGTTACGCAGCCCTCAGGTTATTTATTTTGGGGACACGAATACCATGAATGTCGCACTCAGGGATCCGTAGGTAAAGTGTACTAGGGGAAAACTACACATGATGGCACACGAAAATTTGACGACTCGGGACGAGTCTGTAAAAAGGGGAGGGGGTAGTGTTGTGGTTACCAAATTCGCAAACCACCATTCAGGTCCCTTAGGTGAGGTATCTCGGTAAGTGCATGTGTAGTTAGGCCCAAACCCGTTGTCTAGTGGGAATACATGTCATTTATGCGAGCTGCGACTCTTCAGGATAGCCGTTTTTCTTTTACTATCTTTATTTTGGACCACCCGCCATGATTACCACCACAACCACAACATCAACCACCAACCACAACACCGCTTCACCACAACCGCCACGACCTTCACGTCACACCTCGCAACCGTAGCATCGCCACCGTTCTTGCTCCGCTGTGGGTACCGGTGTTGGACTCGTGCAGGGCGCACGTTGAACAGCGTGTACAAAAATCACGGATTTTGTGCTTCAAAAACGGATCAAAAACGACACACGCCCACTTTTTGCCGTCCAATCGGTGAGCGAGGGGCGAATTGGCCCCGCCCCCAGGGCGATCGATATATGCAAATTTGTGGATCAAAAAGCCTTCACGCCCACTTTTTCTCGGGCCAATGGGGAGCGAGGTGAAAGGTCAAAGGGAGGGGGTCAAAGGCGAAGTTACGGGGGGATAAAAGGACGGTGTTCGTCAGTCAGAAAAGGGAGAACGAGAAGGAGAACGGGAACGAAAAGGAGAACGAGAACGAGAAGGAGGAGGAGAACGAGAAGGAGTCGGAACGGAGGGGACGAGTGTGGAAGTCTGGAGCCCGAAGCCTGCAGTGGCTGGAGAAGCTGAAGAGAGTCGGACGAGGGGGTGCTCGCGTCGGTGCCAGGAGCTGCACGCCCGAGGGAGGCCGGCAGCGCGACCTGGCCGAGGTGGAGACGCACACCAGGGATAATAAAGATCCTCTATACCCCGAGCATCAGCAACCCCCTCCTGTTTCCCCCCGCGCTGAGATAGTGCGACCAAGGGAGCCCCGTTCCCACCCCCTACCAGACACCGTCCACGAGGCCCGCGGGTTGCGGGGCCATCGCCGCTCCGCGTCTCATCACCAGACGGGTAGGCCCGACCCGGTCTCGGCCTCAGGCCCGCCTCATTCTTGAGGATATTCTTTCCTTGGTTTTGGGTATGTGTTGTCGGCGCCGTCTGTGAAGTAGAATTGTATAAGTGTTGCCGTGTGCTCGGTAGTCGGTATTAGCTCTGCACTGTGTTTTCACTTTTATGTTTGCTTTTTGTGTAAATGGAATTGTGTTTTCTTTTTTTTGTGTGCTTTTGGTGGAATTGAATTTGTGTGCTTCCCGTGTGCCGTGAATAAATGTGCTTTATTGTTGAACTGTTCTCCCGCTTCGCTTCGTCTTTTTCTCCCATTGAATCCTCATCTTGCTTCACGTAAAGGGTTGGTAGTGGGCTGAATACGCCCGATAATTAATCGAACCGTCGAGGTCGACGAATAACACCGCTCGGTTATCCCGATAGTACGGAACGGGTCGCTTAAGTGGCCCGTGTCCGAAGTCGACCTGCGGCGAGGTGCGATCGCCCGGTCTACCCTCCGCGTGGGTACTTAGGTAGGTCGAATTCGGCGAGCAACCCTATCCCACGGGGGCTGATTGGCTCGATCGCGGTGAGACCGAAAGGTCCACCCGTGACTGGTTCCCGGCGTTAGTCCGAGAGGGTTACGACTGGATTGTCCGTCCGGTGGGCGACGTGCCGCGATTCGAGTTACGTGGCCGTCGCACGCCGGCGGGCGCGAATCCGCGACAATATATATATAACAAAGAATACACAGAGGAAACTTTCTAGCGATAGAAATAATGTAATGTGGCAGTACGGATAGGATTCTGGGGAGTTGAGCTGAGCATTGAGATGTGTAACACATATATTAACCCCTTATTGCGCCGCTGGCACAAATATCACTGCACATCAATTGTGGACGTTGGACCTTTCGGCCTGATCATGCCACCTGACCATGTAACCCCCACCTTACCTCCCGAGTTGCAGAATGCCACACCAGGTTAGTAACTCTGTTACATTGTGCAACAGTCACACTGCCATCCATCGGTAAAACATGTTACTTAATTTTGTACCTTCTCACTAACCCGAACCCTAACAGCTCCAACCCTAACGCGAACTCTAACTCTAACAGCTAACTCTAACCCTAACCCTAACAGTTATTTCCTAACCCTAACAGCTAACCCTAACCTTAACAACTAACCCTAACAGCTAACCCTAACCCTAACAGCTTCAGGGTATGAGCTGCCATTTAGTTACTTGTTAAATCAGATTACCGGTTGCTTCGTTTTCATTCATTGTTCCACTAACTAATAATTTAATTTGACAATGTTACCTTGTCCCCATTTGTGATGTTTAATAAAATCCATTGAACATTCTCACGCGTTGTCTTTGATCAATTATAAAATAATGAACCCCAAGAAATTGCAGTCGTAATCCCGTCACGTCGACTCTGTGATTCCGTCACAACTTTCAATTAACCGGGGATCTCACAAAATTAGCCCCAATTAAAAGAGTGCATTGATTTGATCAGCAACACTGAAGCTCAGAATAGCTTGAATACCACTGATCGTTTTATCTTTTGAACGAGAGCAGCTGTATCGTTATTTTCCCTTAGTATCGGAAAACGTCATGTGTGCACGTGATTCCGTCACGAAATTGAAGTCATTCCCCAAATTCGAACCGCTGACGCCAGACTACTGGATGGAACTTTATAGTGTGGATCATATTTCATGCTTTTTCATGCACACGATTTTACCTCCATTCTCTAAAGGAAAACGGAGATAATCTTGGTGGATATGTCCATAAATGCATTAAATGGGTGATTCCGTCATGCTGGCATTCATGTCCAGTGCGGCTCAAAGAAAATCCAAGGTGTCCAGTATTTGTGATTGTCAGTTCTTTCAAGTACTGCTGCACGGCACTGCTCCTTCACTGGCTTTTTTTCTATACACTGTCGAAGCTCGTATGAGAGCTAACACACAGAAAGTAAAACAAGGGGAGCAGGAGACAAGAGGGGTGGAAGAGGAACGCAAAAAACAGTGTGGAACAGAGACATGAGGATATCTGTGGAAGGGATGGGACAGGGAACACAGGGTAAACAAGATGGACATTCACGGGACTTTCAGGTCGTTACACGACAGGGACTTTCAGGAAGGAAGGCAGGAAATTTGAAGGAGGTGGGTTTGGGTGGATTAGCGGGGGTAGAAAGACCGTGGTTTTGGATGAGGGAAGATAAGAGATGCTGCTGAACAGCTGTTTTGAAGACCTGGAGGGAAGAGTGTGATTGACGAGAATATGTGAGTTTGTTCCAAAGGTGAGGGAAAAAGAGAAACAAAAGAGTGAAGGTGAGCAGTGATTCTTGATTTTGGTAGTTTTACCAGAAGAATGCTGCTGCTGGCGGACCTTGAGAGCCCTGCATAAATATGGGAGGGGGGAGGGGGGACATGTGTCAGACAGAGCGGGGGGACGTGGGGGGGGGCTAGGCCGGAGAGGAGACTGTAGAAAACAGAAATACCACCAGCCTGCCTGCGGTGATAGAGTGAGAGACCCAAAGACTCAGCCTCATCGCGGGAGAGATACCAATGATCCTAAATGCCTTGGTTTCCACAGCATGAAGCCGAGAAAGGTGAAAGGCGGGAGTACCAGCCCAGACAGGAGAGCAGTACTCCATCAGGCTGCAGACGAAAGCTTTGTATGTGGTCAGGAGCTCAGGTGTGCCAAGGAAGGACTTTGCATGATGGAGGATGCCCAGTCCGCGACTGGTTTTGGAGGCCAGCTTGGAAATATGGAAAAGCCAGAAAGATCATGGCAGACAGTGAGACCCAGAAGCTTAAATGAAAGGACTTATTCAAGAGGATTGTGGAGAAAGTGCACTACTGGTCGAAAGTGTATGAACACCCATATTTTTCAGTATTTACTGAAATTTAAGCAGTTCAAGTCCAGTGAATAACCTGAAATTGTACAAAGCAAAACGGTAAACTGCCAGAGGTTAAAAAATAAAAAAGTTTAGGTCACCAAAAACTGAAAAATAATGTAAATTTCAGAGTTGTTAAAAAGGCCCTTTTCAGGGAACAAGTCATGGGTTAGCAACTGCAGCTGTTCTGCAGCAATGGAAGTAAATTAAGCCTTGAAAGTTGATGCAAACAATTCTGACAGGTGTCCCAACTTTTGTTAATTAGTTACAAACCCTCTCTCTGTATAAAAGCAGTGTTGGAACAGACTGTGTTGCTACACCCTCTGAAGTATTATTTGGACAATATCTCACAGCAGGAAGTAGTATATTGCTATCAAAATGGTGAGAAAAAGACAATTAACAAAGGAAGACAGACTGACCATTATAACCCTTAAAAGTGTAGGTCTTTCATTTAGACAAATTGCAAATCAGCCAAGGTGTCAGTGAGTACAGTTTCCGACAGCATCAAAAGGCACGTGGAAACTGGAGGAAAATGTGACAGGAAAAGGTCTGGCAGACCCAAAGCCACAACACAATCAGAAGACAAGTTTCTGAGAGTCAACAGCTTGCGTGATAGGCGGCTCACAGGACAGCAGCTTCAAGCACAGCTTAGCACTGGTCGAAGTAAGGAAGTCTCAGTTTCAACTGTGAAGAGAAGACTTCAAGCTGCAGGTTTGACAGGTCGAGTGGCAGTAAGAAAGCCATTGCTAAGATGGCAAAATAGGAAAAAGAGGCTTGCCTGGGCCATAAAGCACCGCCAGTGGACTAGTGAAAACTGGAAGATGGTCTTATGGACCGATGAATCAAAATTTGAAATCTTCGGTTCATCACGCAGGGTTTTTGTACGCCGCCGAGTAGGCGAAAGGATGGTTCCTCAATGTGTGACACCAACTGTCAAACATGGAGGAGGAAGCGTGATGATCTGGGGCTCTTTTGCTGGATCCAGAGTGGGCGACTTGCACAGAGTGACTGGCACCCTAAAACAAAAGGCCTACCACAGCATTTTGCAGCACCATGCAATACCCTCTGGTCTATGCCAAGTTGGTCAGGGGTTCATCCTACAGCAAGATAACGACCCAAAACATACCTCCAGGCGATGTCAGAACTACCTTCGAAGAAAAGAACAAGAAGCTCGGCTTCAAATCATGGAATGGCCAGCACAGTCTTCAGACTTAAACCCCATCGAGCTGGTTTAGGATGAAATGGACCGAAGGGTGAAAGCAAGGCAACCTACAAGTGCAACACTTTTGTGGGAACTTCTGTTACAGTGATGGGAAGAACTTTCCGAACAATATTTGATTTCCATTGTGGAAAGAATGCCATGAGTATGTTCAGATGTTATATCTGCAAAAGGTGACTACTTTGATGCGTCAAAAATTTAGATTAATTTTTGTTCAACAAAACGATTCCATGATTTCTTTTTTTATTTGCAATTGTTTATTTGTCCTATGCTTTAATTTCAAAGTACATTGAATCATTTAACTGCTTAAATTTCAGTAAAAACTGGAAAAATGGGGGTGTTCTAAAACTTTTGACCGGGAGTGTAGATTGGGGGATTTTTCCAGATGGTCATTTCGGAGAGACATAGTGAGAGTGTGAGATTTGTCAGGGTTGAAAGACATTTTCCACATGTTGGACCAGTTTGTGACTTTATCCAGATCTGCAGAGAGCGAAGAAGCTGCTGCTTGCTTGCCTGAGGGATGACAGATGGTACGGCACAGGGTGGAGTCATCAGCAAAGAGATAAAGAGAATTTTCCAGAGTCGGAGAGGTCATTGATGAAAACCAGAAAAATAACAGGGCCCAGAACGCTGCCTTGAGTTGCTCCAGCCTGGACAGGAAGAGGGGATGAGAGAACTCCATTTAGGGCCACACATTTTCTGCGACAGTGGAGTAAGTCTGCGAGCCATGAGTGGAGTTGGCCTTGGATACCACAGGAAGAGAGTTTGCTGAGCAGGGCAGGGTGCCAGACCGTGTCAAAAGCATGGGATATGTTTTGGGATATGGCTCTAATTTCACGTCTGTCATTGAGTACCTCTCTCCATTGTTGGAAGAGCAGAAGCAGCATATCTCGGATAGAGTGGCCTGGTCTGAATCCAAATTGATGATTGGAAATCAAGCCAATGGAGAAGAGGAAGGATTTAATGTCTGAAGCAATGATGGATTCCATTGCCTTGCTAATGATTGGGAGAAGCCTGATTGGTTTGTCGTTGCAGGGATATGTTTTTGCGCATTATTTATGCAGGGCGGTAAAGTTGGCTGATTTCCAAGCAGATGGAAGATGACCTTGAGCAAATGAGAGGGTGAATGGAACATAGAGAGGGTGAGCAAGAGCAGTGGAGCAGGTTTTTAGGAGATGTGGGCTGATGCCGTTTGGACCGGTTTTAGAATCGGAGTCGAGGTTTGACGGCAAGGTCTCCATCTTGTCAGGAGAAAAGGATACAGAGTCCAGGAACAGCTGTGTGTGACTGGGTAATGTGGGTACAGAAAGTGATGAGTTTGGGATACAAGATTTAGAAGCAAACATGGAGTTTAGGCATTCAGCCTTTTCACGTGCATTGTGCGGCCATTTGAGGTAAGGGAGGGGATGGAGGGGGAACATACACCAGAAACAGACTTAACTAGACGCCACCAAGATTTGGAGGAAAGAGGCAGGTTTGAGAGTTCAGACTCGAGATGAGAAAGATGTTGTTTTCTGGCTCTCCTGAGGGTAGACACACACTTGTTACAAGCTTTGTGGAAGGAACTGAGATTGCCTTCAGTTGGAATAGCCTTCATGCGGCATAGGCAGGTTGTTTCAGGACAACTTCCTCACCACAAGCTTCAGTAAACCAAGGGCGGGAGGAAGGGTAGGACAACTGAAGATGAGATGGAATAAATCTCTGCATGGGAGAGAGCAAGTTTCTTTGAAAGAATTCCCAGGATGAGTTGGTGTCGGAGGAAGTAGAGATGGGAGACCAGTCTAGAATTTTGATGGCTCCTTGAAGTCCCTGCCAGTCAGCCTGAGTGAAATGCCCGACTTGACGGCACTGAGGTGGTTCTGTAAGAACAGCCAGAGAGATGTATACTTTGACAAGCATGTGGTCAGATGAACCTGTTGGAGCGGAGTAAGAACAGCAGATATTGTCAGGGAGATTGGTCAATATCAGATCCAGAAGAGATGGAGTACCGTTGGTTGAGATCCGGGTCGGGAAGTTGACAGATTGTGTCAGTCCCAATGAGTTGCAGAAGTCTTTTGCTAAAGTGCCATGGCAGGCGTGAGAGGTACCCACACCCAGTCAACTGGCATGATGACAGTTGAAGTCACCTCACATGAGGAAGAGAGAGTTGGGATGAGAGGATAGATGTTGGTCCATGTTTTCGGTGAGCGAGGTGTAAATGGAGTCATCACTGTTTGGTGGACGGTACAACACAGATAAACATGATGTGCGAGAAGAGGGGAAGCCATTGCCAGAGGTATTCCTGGGGGAGTGTGGGAGTGAGGGCAGTGCATGAAGAGTGAGGAATAGAGTTTTTGATGAAGAGAGCGACTCCGCTGCCATGACAAGGCTCAGGTCTGTCACACCAGAGGAGGAATTAACCTGGGAGAGATAGTAGGGAGTCAGAGATGTCTTGAAGGAGGAAAGTTTTTGTAAAGCAGATTATGTCTGGTTTGTCAGTGACAACCTGTATGGAAAGATCTGTCAGGTTTGAGTGAAGGCCCCGGATGTTTGAGGTCCACACTGTTAAGGAAGAGGGAGGGGAGCAGGTTTTAGGTACAGGGGAAGGGGAGGGTAGGATGTGGGAGGAGTGGTGGGGGGGAGGTTAGGAGAGTTCTTGAAAGTGTGTGGGGGGTTGCAGAAGAGCTTGCAGAGAGGACCAGATGAGGAGGAAAGGCTCGGTGGTGATGGGTTGAGGTACAGTGGGGAGTAAAAAGAGACGGAGCAGAGGGATATTGAAAATTGGAGGAGGTGGAGTGATGAGATGGAAGAGAGAGGGTGGGGGAAGGAGGCACCTTTGTGGATGTGAGGGCTGGCAACTTTGTGAAGGGGGAGTGAGGGAGAAGGGTGAGAGGGGAGAGTTGAGGGAGAAGTGTGAGGGGGGAGTTTTTGAAAAAGGTGAGAGGGAAGCTTGGAGGGAGAAGAGTGTGAAGGTTGCTTTGAGAGGGAGGGTTGAGAGGGAAGCTTTGAGAGGGAGGGGAGATGATGAGACCAGGCAAGGCCAAGGTGCAGGAGGGTGATGGGAGAGGTGGGGAGAGGGGAAGGATGAGACATTGTACAGATATGGTGAAAAAGGGAGCGAGTAGTGGGAGGTATAAGATTTGAGGGGTTGGGGGAGATGGGGAGGTTCGCTGAAACGAAGGAAGGAGCATGTTTGTGGTGATGAGTGTACTGATTGAGAGAGTGAGATATCTGTTCAGTTAGAATGGAGTCCACAGATGTTGGAACACCACACACTTTGGGACAACAGAGGAGGAGCTGATACTGAAGCAGAAGACATTGAAGAGGTGCCAAGAGCAGAGGTAGGATGGGAGGGGTAAGAAGAGGGGATAACAGGTGAGGGGTTAGGAGGAGGTAAAAAATTTTAAAATATAAAAAATAACTGATTTAAAGTCACAGATGTGATTAAAGTCATTACGTGAGCGATGCAATGAAGGAGAATTAAGAGAATGGAGAAAAGAAATGTAAGACATGGGATATTTAAGACACGGGATGAAGGAAAGGTCGAATTGAAAACAGCCTTCTGAAGAAGAAAAAGAGCAGTGAATTATGATACAATATTGAGAACCACACGTGTGAAAGAGGAAGTTGTAATATTTTAAGAGACCGTTTTTTTTTTAATTTTTATTGATAAAGTTTTCATAAGATGAGGTAAAGGAAAGGTTGTAGTAAAATTGTGTAGGTGTTGGTGAATTTGGATCGACAAACGCAGACAAACGCTGGTCGTTCGACAAAAAATACAGGAAGAAGAAGAAGAGAGGTATAGAAACGTGGTTCCAGGAGATGTTACGTGAGAGGCTAAAAGAATAAAGAATTTCTTTATTTAAATTTTTTTTTAAAGATTAGGTACGATTAGGAAAAGGAAAGGTTGAAGAAAAAAAAATCGTGAAAGGGTATGGTGAATGTGGGTTGTCAAAAGTGATAGATGGAGATCGGTAGAAGAAGGAGGAAGAAGAGTCAGTACAGGAAGTCACGTGGTTACGTGGGGTATAATGTGAGGTAAGAGGTATTTTTTGTTGTTTTTTAAAAAATATTTTAATACATTAAATGTAAGGTATAGTTGAGAGGGGTGGAAGGAGGGTGGAGGGAAAAGTGGAGAAAATAAAAACTGATGGTAATGAGGAGAAAATACAATGACCAAGATCATGCACAAAGAATGGTAGGCCTCAAAGAAACCCGATATGAAAAGACAACGAAAACTCCACAATTCGCAAAAGTTTTAACACAACACCGAACTAGAAATACACAGTAAACACAGAGATAACAAAATTATAGTAAAAATGCGACAAAACGACCGGAAAACTTATCTTTGAGAAAGTCAGCAGAGACCCTGAAGAAGAACATTCACCGTTGCTCAAGAACTGGAACCGGCTTTGGAAGGACATTGATGGTTGGTTGGTTTAAAATTGTCCTGCTGGTATATTGCCCCCCCACCGTTAACCTATCACAACCACATCCTCATTCCATTGCTATCACACCTCGATTTGGCATCCCATGGTGACACGGGCAGCCATATTTAAACATGCATTTACACAGCGACGTGATGATTGCTACTCATACACCATATAATTGCTGGGATATAATATTGTTACGAATCTGGTCTCGAGGTAACATGGGGGCATAGTTTAGAATCGTTATTTCAGAGTACTGTACCACAGTGCATTTTGAAACAACCAGTCACATTCCAAATCCTCCACTGACTAGCGCTGGGAAGGCAATGGCAAAGCACGCAGTTTAATCTTTGCCATGAGACCGCTTCGGATGCAGCACAAACACCCTGGATCTTGCATGGTACCTACACCATCATGATGATGATGATGATGATGATGATGATGATGTAAGATTAGCTAGACTTTGACATGCCCCGTTGTATTCTTACCTCCGCCACCGAAGGTGAAGGAGGTTATGTTTTCACCCCTTTCTGTCTGTTTGTCTGTGTACAGGATATCTCAAAAAGTTGTGGATGGATCCAGATGAAATTTTGTGGACAGGTTTGTGTGTGACGAGGACAAATTGATTCGATTTTGGTGAAGATCCGGATGCGACGACTAGAATTTTTTCAGCGATTCTTTACCATTGAGAGAGAGGGCTAAACTGATATATAGCATGACATCTCAAAAAGTTGTGGACGGATTCGGAAGAAACTTGGTCGACAGGTTTAGTGTGTGGCAAAGACGAATTGCTTCGATTTTGGTGAAGATCCGGATCCGGATCCGATAATTTTTTGAAAGTGATTCTTCACCGTTGAAGATGGGGCTAAACTAATACAGAGCATGATATCTCAAAAAGTTGTGGACTGATTTGGATGAAACTTGGGGACAGGTTGGGTGTGTGACCATGACAAATTGATTCAATTTTGGTGAACATCCGGATCCGACCACTATAATTTTTAAGCGATTCTTCACCATTGAGAGATCGGGCTCAAAAACGATATGTAGCATGATATTTCAAAATGTATTTGGCCAGATATGTTCTCATGGATCAGGCATTACAGGGCGGAGGTATGCGCTCTCCCGGGTGCCCTTCCAGTTATTGCTTCTGTTATGACTCCAATATCTTGTGCTCTATACCATTTTAATCCTCGTTATATACAAGTTATAAGAATTATATATACAAGTAATGAACAAACAAAAAACTTTTTCAACAGAAATATTTTAATACTCCTTTGAGGTTGAAATCCAAAAATTATCTTGTCTTCAGACATCGAGAATTTCCTCCAATTTTTGAGAGAATCCTTTCGAGTTTTTCTTATTTCCTCTCCCAGTGTTTCAGAACATACATCATCAGCTGCGTTTCTCATTGCTTGTGAGGATGAATGAATTACAGGCTACCTAATCAATCAAATATATGGTGACAGATGTGTGTTGTTATTTTGTTTTACCTGCGAAGAGTGTAAAGCATCTTTTATGGAAACCTATAATGACATCACAATGAGTGACGGCACACAGGGTGGAATGGTCTTGCACCGTTAGAGAACCATTACTTAATTAAAACTCTGCCTTGTATTACCAAAACAATAATTTAATGACTTACATTAGAGAAACCACATGTCAATAAACTGTACATCTGGTGAGAATATGACAGCTGAAAACACTTAGAAATCTCTGCCCGGGATTTACCAGAACATGAAGATCTTCTCATGTTGTCAGACTCAACCTCATATGAACCACGTACTGAATGATGTCTGTTCCGATTCATCAAATGTAGGGTGTCTATTGTGCACCTGCACTTCCATGTGTTTTTGGTGATCATCATTCCACGAAGACAGACATCGGCCATACAGAATACAAATATTTTACACATGGTAGTCAAGATAACGAAACGGACAATTGAGGATTCTCCTCTTAATTAATCACACTTTCTGTTCTTAAGATTTATTTATGACATTTCAATTGGCACAGAATATGCCACATATTATAATCGACAAAGAACGTTCTCTCTGAGTCTGGGAGGTCGGTGGATCAAACCCTGCTTGAGTCATACCAAAGACTTTTTTTAAAAATGGTAAGTGCTGCTTCCTTGCTCGATGCTCAGCATTTAAAAGGACAAAGCACAGATAAACAACATTTGAAAGGTAATGACAAATCACCTAGTTTAACCCGAATCAAGAAGCTGCTTCGGCAGCACCAATGTTCTCGAAAGATTATGGTACATCAAATCAAAAAAAATTCCAAACAGCCCTGGGCAAGATGGGTTATGTCCATCGATGAATGTTGTTAAGCTATGTGGTCATACCCTTCACTTCATGTTTGTTGGTATGCAGCACAAGACTGCGGGGTAGCATTTTTTCTGGGCCCTCCAAGCCACATGAAGTACTTTAGTGTGTTGGGGAAGGAGTCTTATAGCGGCAAGAGGGCCGAGAAACCTCATAAAGTTCAAAGACACTTTAGAGAAAGAAGGAGAGGCCCTCCTGGTGCACTTCCTGCCTTTTCTAATCACATGTTGACCTACGGTCTCATCACTGAACTCACTTCATCGCTGGCTCACAACTCGGTTCGACTTTCCCAGGGGATGGCGTATGGTCTCTTTTGATGATCAGTCACTGATCAGTTGGTGATCGTGTGGATGGAGGATTTGACCTTGAGTCCACCTGGCGGTTTACCGTAACATTGGTTCGATAGAATTGGGATTTGGACACTGGTATGAACCCGGTGACTGTGACTGTGACTGTGTGTTTGTGTGCGTGTGCGTGTGCGTGTGCATGTGCGTGGACCCGGGGTCTGGGCGAGAAGACGAGGGGTAGGGGGGGGAAGCTACCTCGGGTTCCCACCAGACTCTCCGGAATCACAGGCCATCACACACGGATAACTCCATGACGCGGCTGGTTGCTAATCGACCATGAACGCCAATAACTAAACCACGTACCTTCCGGTTCTCCGTCTACTGGATACCGGTTACCTAATGGTCACATGATCTAATTACCGGTGGACGCGCCCTCAATACGCCTTGTTCAAAGCGGATCACCTTACTGGATCAGATGCAGCCGAGCATAACTGCCAAGGACGTACCGGCTCGGAAAACAGATCGTCGGGGGACAACGTCCTGGCTGAGCTAGGATACGGACCATGCTGGACCAATGAAGGAAAAGATGAAAACGAGCTCGGAACATTTCTATACAAAGCATTTATTTACAATTAAGCGAGGAAATGTATGTGGCACAGTGAATGGGGTTTACTGGTATGTACAGCAGGGATAGCAAGGAATTTATGGGGTGCGACAAAAGGCAAGCAATTTACAAAAGCACACTTATCCCGTTATATCTTCCACAATCTTAACTTATGCTACGACAGGCGCCATCACATACCCGATGAAGATAAGATAGCCAGAAGGGAGGAGAGCAGATGAGGACTAACGGCCTCGTGGATGGCCGGTGGTCGGAGAAGGCAGTGTGGGGGGTGGGGGTGGAGAAGGCAGCACAGAGGGGGGGGGTGGAGGCAGCGTGAGGGGGGGAGAGAAAGATAGCACAAGGGGGAAGAAGGTAGCACAAGGGGGAGAAGACAGGCGTGTGGGGGGAGGAGAAGGTATCGTGAGGGGAGGGGGAGGAGAAGGCAGCGTGAGGGGAGGGGGAGGAGAAGGCAGCGTGAGGGGGGAGGAGAAGGCAGCATGAGGAGGGGAGGAGAAGGCAGCATGAGGAGGGGAGGAGAAGGCAGCATGAGGGGGGGGGTGGAGAAGGCAGCATGAGGGGGGAGGAGAAGGCAGCGTGAGGGGGGAGGATAAGGCAGCATGAGGAGGGGAGGAGAAGGCAGCATGAGGGGGGGGAGAAGGCAGCATCAGGGGGGGAGAAGGCAGCATGAGGGGGGAGAAGACAGCGCTTGGGGGTGGGGAAGGAGAAGGCAGCGTGAGGTGGGGGGGAGAAGGCAACATTAGGAGTGGGGGTGGGAGAAGGCAGCACGAGGGGGGTGGAATGAGGAGGGGGGGAGGCAGTAGGCAGTACGGGTGATGGGCAGCACAGGGGAGGGGCAGGCAGCGCGAGAGAAGGGGAAACCGCATGAAGGGAGGGAATGGGAAAGCGGCACGAGGGGAAGGGGGCGAGGGAATGGGAAGGCTGTGCAAGTGGAGGGGAATGGAGGGAATGAGAACCCTATCTCTCAATGGTGAAGAATCACTTTTAAAATTCTAGTAGTCGGATAGAGCTTCACCAAATTCTAATCAGTTTATCCTTGTCACACACAAAACCTGCCCACCAAATTTCATTTGGATCCATCCATAACTTTCTAAGATATCCCGCACTCAGACACACAGTCAGAAGTCAGTCAGTCAGTTTTCTTGACTGCCACTGGTAACATGTAACCCAGTGCTACCTGCCTCATGGTCCGTAGTCGGCGACTAAACCGACTTCCCTCACTGGCTTGCCAGTGCGGAGGGTGCCTGTGACACCCTGCAGGACTAAAAACAATCCCTGCCAAAGGACAGATGAGCTCCTTTAGAGAGCCAATGGCCATCCAGTAAGGAGATGGTGTCTCCGAAAAAACACCCATCTGATTGGTCCGTTTTTTTAGGCCGTAGGTTGTAGACAGCAACCGCTCAGGGTAGTACTACCGTTCTGACTTCGGAATATTAAAGTGGTCCCCGGAACCATCTTACACACTCCATGTCAGGATTGCTGGTCTTACTTTTTGTCTCACTCAAACCATAGCTACCGGGCAAGCTTTAATCTGTCTTTCTTGCAAACAAACATCATACACTTTTCATCATACACTTTTCTTACTCACTAATTTTCACTCTCTCTTCACATTCTCCATCTTTTATTTCTCTTTCCTCTCATTTCCCTCAGACAGCCTCCAATTAAATATAATAAAGTCCACAAAGTCAATGCCCCCTAGTTCTCGGCATTATGGGGTGCGAAGAATCTCCGGTGACCTGCCTGTCTCTGCTGCCAACGGGCGGGGGGGGGGGGGGTGGTGCTCAAGCAGTAGTAGTATCGGTCCCTCCCAGGACCCTTGCCTTTTGAACCAACATGACTCATTTTCAATTCATTTCACTAACATTTGTAGTCTTTCTTCGAATCTTTCCTCTGTTGAACACCATCTAGCAAGCTCCTCTCCTAATATCTTGCTTCTCTTAGAGACCCAATTGTCACATGACGTTCTTCTTAATTCTTATAACATTTCGAATTGCA
This sequence comes from Eptatretus burgeri, assembly GCF_056783735.1. NCBI lineage: Eukaryota > Metazoa > Chordata > Myxini > Myxiniformes > Myxinidae > Eptatretus > Eptatretus burgeri. The sequence continues at coordinate 50,055,444 of NC_140972.1, read as the reverse complement.
ACCTTCGCTCACGATTCCGCTTCAAAGGAGGAGTCACACCTACTCTCCCAACCATTACTATCTTTCTCTGTTTCACTTACTGCTCTCCAAATTCTACAAACTATGTAGCTTTCTTTGACTATCTTAACTCTTGCCATGAGACCATGACGTCCGAACACCCGCAAGCAGAATTTCTCCATCTCGGATGCAGACTTCAATGTACACCACATGGAGTGGCTGAAATCTTCCCACACGGATGTTGGGGGAGTTGAAGCTCTTACATTTTCCATTCTTAATGATTTGGAACAAATTATCACCCACCCGACCTACATCCCAGACCGTCCTGACCACACTACCAATACTTTGGATTTATTCTTCACCTCCAATCCATTGCATTACAACTACACAATTTTACCTTCAATTGGTTCTTCTGACCACAACCTTGTGAACATCACTTTACTTACCACCACTTCCTCTTATCCGACTGCTCTGACGAAACGCCAGTATTAGCATTTCAATAATGTTGACTGGACTGGTTTACAAAACTTCTTTTCTGACTTTCCCTGGAAAGATGACTGCCTCTCCTCGGGAAATGCCTTTATCTCTGCTGAACGTATAGCTGAGGTTATTGTTACAGGAATGGAGGCTTACATCCCCTTCTCATTCATGTTTATCTCTCTGACCAATTCTTGGTTCAATAATTTCTGCTATGCGGCTATTCGTGCAAGGGATGCCACATATCGGATATGGAAAAAACGCTCCTTCCTCCGACTCGCATTCAGCTTTCATATCTGCCAGAAATCACTGCAAACATGTTATTCGTGAGGCGAAGCATTCCTTAATTCAAAAGAAAAGTGACAACCTCTCATCTTCTTTCACTAATAGATCTTTCTGGTCCTCAGCTAAAAGTATCTCCAACAACTTCTGTCGCTCAACCTTTCCTTCATTTTTCCGTTCTGATGATACTATTGCTGTCTCTCCAACCGATAAAGCAACTCTTTTTGGTTCTCTTTTCTACTCTAACATTCCACCTCCCTCTGATGTTCCCCTCACCAATCCTATGTCCCTACTTATAATCTTATTTCATGCAGTCAAAAAAATACTCCTCTCTCTGGACATAAGCAAGGCCAACAGGCAAGATGGCATTCCTCCCCGTGTCTTGAAGGAATGTACTTCAGAACTTGCACCCTTGCTTGCTCGTTTGTTTCGTTTTTGTTTAAAAACCCAAACTTTTCTTCTGACCTGGAAACATGCCTTAGTACAGCCTACTCAAAGAAGGGTGAACGTTCAAACCCTTCTAACTACCGTCCTATTGCTCTGACTTCTACTGTTTAAAAAGTCTTTGAATGTCTTCTCAATTCCCATTTTTTTCAAGCATCTTGAATCTCACAGTCTTCTATCTGACCACCAATATGGCTTTCGCAAGGCAAGATCTTCAGGTATCCTTTCTTACATTATGAATATCTGGGCCTCTTCTTTGAGAGACCTTGGGGGAATCCTTTGTTGTAGGCCTTGATATATCAAAAGCCTTAAACAGAGTTTGGCATCGGGATCTGAAATCTAAGCTTCCCTCTGTTGGCTTTCCTCCTTCACTCTGCTCTCTCATATCGAGCTTTCTCTCCGACTGCTCTATCTCTGTAATTGTTGATGGTTCAACATCTCACCCCTTCCCTATCAACAGCGGTGTACCTCAGGGTTCCATTCTGTCTCCAACACTCTTCCTTCTTTTTATTAATGACCTACTTTCTTCCACAAATAACCAAATGCACTCGTATGCTGATGACTCAACATTACATTCCTCCATGTCTTTCCCATCTGCCCCATCTTCCCTCACTCGATCTACATCTCGTTTTATCACAGCCATCTCTTTAAATTCCGATTTGGACAAGATCTCCCAGTGGGGCAAATGTAATCAAGTTAAATTTAATGCTTAAAAAACTCAATTTCTTCTCATCTCTCTCTCTCTAAAACTCCTCTCAACTCTCCAATCCCCTTTGAAAGCTCACCAATTACACCATATGATACAATAAACCTACTAGGTATTACTGTAACTTCAAATTTATCCTGGAATCCACACATTACGCAAATAGCTAAGTCTGCCTTGAAGAAATTAGGAGTCCTGTTCAAATGTCGAAGATTCTGCTCCTCTGAACAGTTGCTCCAATTTTATATAAAGGATTGATTCGTCCTTGTATAGAGTACTGTTCTCATATCTGGGGAGGTTCCAGCTCCACATACTTACTGGTCAGAATTGAATCCAAAGTTATTCGACTTGTCAACTCTACCAATGTGACATCAAAACTCGACTGTCAAATTCGACTCTCAAAACTCGACTCAAATTATGCCGCATAGTAGGCTCTCTTTCTCTTTTCCACAGATATTACTTTGGTTTCTGCTCGCAAGAACTTGGTGCTTGTGTACCTCCACCATTAGTGAGACCAAGGAATAGTCAACAAGCCACTACATCACATGATTATTGTGTGGCCATTGGCAACTCAAGGGTGGGCAATTACGATGTTTGTTTGTTCCCCTCCACTGCCAAATTCTGGAACGCCTTACCTTCTCACATCTTCCCAAACACTTATGACCTTCCCCTTTTCAAAAAGCAGATTTTTTTACTTCCACAAAAACTCTTAGACTATTCTCTCTTTCCTTGCTTTTCTATCAATGCAGTTTTTATTTCAGGCTTGGCCTCGATGAGGACTATTTAGTCCGTGACTGAAGCCTTCAACATAAAAAAGAAGACAGATAGAAAAACAAACAGAGAGGGGTGAAAACAACCTCCTTCACCTTTAGTAGCAGAGGTAAAAATACCAAACACAAATGGCTTTATGATTGGAGGAGGTAGAGAAACATGTAAAAAGGAGAATTGTTTATTTGAAAAGAAAAGTTTGAATCAATAATCCAAAAGGTAATTTTAAAACTATCCAGAGACAAATGATTATTTAAAACAGCCTCAAACACAATGGGCCAAATTAATGAAAGGTGTTAAGTGAGCATTTAGCGATTATCTTGCAAACACATGCCGAACCCTTAAATGCTGACAAAATCATCTTTGCTGTGTACAGCGAATTACCTGTTTAAATGGCAATTTACGAAGGGAGATCAACATCTATTTAGCTGTGCTGTGTGCATATAATCAGTTATACAGCCATTTACTTACACATGTCTAGGTTGTGATTCATTCCTTTTCATGATTTATTTAGTTCGGTGCACCATATGGGAGGTTACCAAACCAATTAACCTCAATGACTCCGCAATGGTCTTGCCACAGGACAAGGTTTAGTTTGTGTGTTCCAACGGTTACAGCAAGCCGTTGGCTACAGCACGTCGGCAAAGAAAAGAGGGGACAAATATTCATTTGAGCAACGAATGGGTTTAATCAAGATAATGAAGGTTCACGAAGTAACAATCTAAGATGGGAGAAGTGACGTGGGTGCAAATAAGAAAAAGCAGCTCGCATCATGCATGGGAAAGCATTTCAAAAAGGATGGTGGCCCATTTTCCAGAGTGCAGAATATCCTCTGCCAGGGACCTCCTAGAATCCTAGAAGTAACCTGGTGTTGGCTTAGCGGTTTGGGTGGTGGCTTGGGATCTTAGGGTCCTGAGTTCAAGCCCTGTTAGCTGCTGAATTAACACCAGGGCATTGACTCAGCCTGTCATCCTTCCGAGGTCAGCAAAATGAGTACAAGTGGAGCAGCTAATAGGCTGCACACGAAGGGAAGGGGTATTGATGGATTTATTAAATCTGGTATTGGTGTGGCGCAGGCATGATGGGCTGAATGGCCTCCTCCTGTGCAAAAAATTTCTTGTAATTCCTTCCTTGTAACTCTGGAGGAGGATGAAGATGAAGGGAACGGCACTGACTGGCTTGTGACTGTTTATAAAAAATTTATATGCGATCAGCTCCATCTTGTTCACTCTTATGTGAACGTGCTTTTCTTCCAGGAAAGTCAATAAATCGTTGACATCTCATTCAGCAGGGAGAACCCTGCACTGCTAAAGACTACTGAAGCATTGCCTTTCCTGAAAGAAGAGCATGATGCCAACATGATACTGATTGCTCTTCAGTAAGCGACTGCAAAATGTAAAACGAAGGGCTTACAAAGCCAAAATAGAGTATTACAAAGAAAGAGGAAAATGGCTTTGTTTAGTTCTGTGAAATGATTAGATTTTTGAAAAAAATATCAACACCAAGTAAAAAGAGCGATATCTTGTACTTACTGAATAAAGCGTTCCATAATGAACCTCTTTCGAAATATGTCCCCACACAAATCAGCCTACACCTTGTTTGGTTGCCTGTTTGGTTCTGGCAGGTTTTTACGTGTTGTATCATGGTCAGGCTCTGGCAGGGGATCGTTATTTCGTCTCGCCAAATTATTCAAACAGACTGTTGCAACAATAACGGCCATGCTGTGCTCCAACTGAAATAAAAGCAATGATCAAATTAGATGGTGTAAATGAGAAAGGGTTCTCAGAATCTAAACAGTTTTTTTCACAATTGATCAAGAATCTTCATTGAAATTTACTGACTGTACACCTGAGATGAGTTCCTTCACAAGGAAATATTTTCTTCCAGATTCCAAAGGCTCTTTCGATGACTCCCATCATACTCCTTTGTGTCTGGTTGTAATTTTTATTTCTATGCTGCTGTCCTTGGGATGCGCACTGGAGTCAGCATGAATGTGGAGCACGTGTATGCCGGATCCCCCAGCAAAATGCTTTGGTATTCTCCTCCGGAATTTCTCAAATAGCGGCGACTCTTCAAAAGTTATTGAGTCATGTGCTGACCCATACCATCTGGCAACTACCTTCATGAACAGAAGTAGATGGTTGCATACAAATTGGCAATTTAAGCTATCGTAGCCTTTTCTGTTCATATACCTGAATGCATTTGGACAACAAGGATTGACAATTGCCATGAGAGATCCATCTATAGCTCCAATCTTCTTCTTCTTTCGGCTGCTCCCGTTAGGGGTCACCACAGCGGATCATCCATATGATCCGCATAGTGATTTGGCTTAGTTTTTACGCCGGATGCCCTTCCTGACACAACCCTGGTCGCCTCTTACGGCACAGGGATATGGTACACCATATCCCTGTGTGCCATGTGGCTCCAGCAAGCACTTCACAAAACAGTTGAAGAAACTTTTAAAAACGAAATGTTTAATTTTTATTTGTATTTGTCAATGCCAAAGTGACAGGTCGTATAATGGAAGATGGTACAAAAAGGGGAAACGTAATGGAAAATAAAATTTCACATTTTCAGCGAGCCAACCACTGCCTATTGCACCGCAGAACAACTGGTAGCCAGCGCAGCCGAGTGGCTTAAGCATTGAAGGAAGCACTCCAACGAAACGGTTGATAAGGAATGGCTGGCTTGGCAAGCAATGATCCATCATGTCAAACATCTTCCGGAGACGCCCAAGCAATGTCCGAAATGGACAAATGAGCACTTTTTTCAGAAGTTGGAACTGCTGTTAAGTTCAATTCTGGAGCTTAGATTATGTAATTCGGCTTAGTTTAAGAGATTATCGAGGAATGGCATGTACGGAAATTAAATAAAGACACGAGCGCAGGCATGTCTGTGCGTTATTAAGCATTGCAATGTACCGAGCAATTTGTAGCTATGATGAACAGGCATTCGATAATAAATATGAGTGAGTAAAGTGCAGCCTGGTGTTGGCTCAGTGGTTAGGGTGGCGGCTTGGAATCCTTGGGTCCTGAGTTCAAGCCCCGTCGGCCGCTGAATTAATACACCAGGGGGTTGATTCAGCCTGTCATCCTTTCGAGGTCGGCGAAATGTGTACCGGTTCCAGTGTGTGTACTGGTAGAGGGGCACTGACTGCATCAGCGATACAGTCACGCTTCAAGAAATGATAGCTACCCTGGCAGCTAAGCTGCCATATGACGACCACCACCACCAGTGAGGAAAGTGGAAAAAAAAAGAGTTTATCGTAGAGAAATCATTGCGGCCTGTTCGAAGTCAAGATATGGTTGAGCAGGTTAAAGACACATGGCGGCTTCAGACCCCAGCGAGGTTGCTCAAGAAACGCCTTAAGACCCCAGAGAGCGAAGTGGCCGAGCATCACCTGATAAGGGATATAATTAAATAAGGCCATTAATTAATTATCTTAAAAGGGGGGGGGCGTTAATTACCTCAAACTACAATTTTCACTCATGCACTTCCTTGGAGTTTTCTTTGTATGCATGCAAAGTTTCAGGCTACGAGGTTTCATGGTTTTGGAGTTATGGAGGACACACACACACACACACTTATTTGTACAGTCTTACATTAGATGACATATTTATATAAATACATTATTAAAAATATATATTTTAACAATTTTCAGTGTTTAGGAGACAGCAGCATGTTGAAATTCCATTACAAATTTCTACCGTTTGAATATCCCAATAACAGTTTGATCCAGAGGTGAGTGCGGTGGCCGTGTTTGTTGGTGGACATGTTCTATTAAAGTAAGATGTGCTTGATTGAATGTATTATCATATAATTGAATGTGTCATGGGAGTTGTAACTATGTGGTGATAAATTAAATTCTCCAGCGAGTAAAGTCTGATTTGTGATGTTGCATTGATGGGTTGACTGACTGCCTGGGTGCAACTAAGGTTGTGGATCTGCCGTTTGGAGGTTCTGGGCTGAAATGATTGAAACCTCGAGGAAGAACAGTGCCCAGCTGATGATCCATGCGGTCAGGAAACCGGTCAGTTGCTTACAGATTAAGGTTCTTACTTTAGGTAAGGGAACTATGTTTTGAGGTTAACAATTTAAATGAAGCTGAATATAGGATGTTGTGAAATGTTCTTCCCAGAACTTCTTCCTTGTTACAGTTGAAAGCCAAAAAAAAACAATGGTCCTTTTTGTGGAGTCGTAATGACATATGCACAGAAATAAAAATGTCGAAGGAATATAATCGTTCCATCTACAGTGCGAATCCCCCTGCCCTCTGACCCATTGACTGTCCATGGTGGATAGTCTCCTTAGTGACAGTGCTCAGGGTCTGTAGTCCTTGATGTCATGTGGGATGAGGAATTAAATGGAATTTTCTGTGAAACAGCACCAACGGAAATTGGTTTTTGATCCTATTGAAATGATGGAAAAATGAGATGGAGAGGTCAGCTGCCTAACTGCTCCATCTCAAGGGACAAAGTGCCTGCACCGACTGTGGATAACCTTGGACAAGACACAAATTATGACTCGTCATTGGTTGAATGCAAGTGCTCCCATAATTCACTGCAATAACATGCAGACCTTGAGTCTTTTTTTCTTCTTCATCCTTAGGATTATGCCATTGTCCTGTATATGAGATGAAGAGAGAAATGAAGGCGTGTCGGGTGTGTTTAGGAGGAGTTAAGAGAGAAATAAAAGGTTAAGAGGAGATATGAGTAAGGGTAGACGAGGGAAGGCTAACCCTCGATTCATGCTTCCTTACTGCTTCAAAATGGTTGGCAATACTGTATTAATTCTTGGGTTGACCTGTTAGTTTCCCAATTGATCCCCTGGTTCATGCTGCAGGGAACCAAGTTGTGTTTGAACATTGTTTAATATGGAGTGCGAGTGTGTGTTTTGAAAAGGTCTTGACCTGCTGCCTCAGTGAAATATGCAATAAAAAAAGTTGGCTTTGGAAGCTACATGTATACAAATTGCTTCTTCAAAATGTAACTTCACAGGGACAAAGTTCATGACAGATGAGATATTTACAAAATGCTTCAGGAATATAAACTTCCTGAAGGAATTCAGGATAGCCGTGAATCTGTGAGTGGCAGAGCGAGGTTGAATGGGCAAGAGCGGAATTTATGATAAATGTGAGAATTTCTGATTCCAGGAAAGGGCCATCCCGAGGCACCAAAAGCTTCAAAACCGGCTGGAGGAAGATAAGCTCGACACACAATCATTTTGCGCTGTGAACCAGTGGGGTTGTGCTCTAAAACACGAGGTTAACTTCAAATTAAAAGCAATGAATCAAGCAATGCCAACAAAAGTATGATGTCCTACACACATTTTGTAAATGTGTTAACATTATGCTATCAATCAATGTTAACACTTCCCAATGCTATCTGTGCATGATTTAACACTTCCATGAATCCATGATTCGAAAACAGTGCAAAATTCCCATGATACTTCAAAGATTAATGCTCGAGTAGATGCATTCTGGCATTGAAGAACAATGTAGGACCCATTGCCCTGGCCTGAGACTGAGCTTTTTTATTAATTAACTTGCAAATACAACCCGTTGCTTCGCAGACGTGAATATTAAGGGGGGGGGGGGTAAGAAGGAGGGGAGTGAGAGAGGGAAAAGGGTATGGTGAGGTAAGGGAGGAGGGAGGGAGACCGATGAGGGGTGGGGAGTGAGGAGGGGTGGAGAAGCAAGGAGGGAGGGGAACCGAGGAGGGAGGGAGATCGAGGCAGGGTGGGGGAGCAAGGAAGAAGGGGGGAGGGAGAAGGGGTAGGGGAGTGAGGAAGGAGAGAGAGTGAGGAAGGGAGTGAGGACGGGTGCTGAAAGGGAAGGCAGTGTGAGTGCCAGAGTTGACATAACACAATCCCCCAAATATCCAAAAAGCAAGGGAAGGCAGCATGAGGCGAGGGCATGGGATGACAAGGTAAAGCAGTGTGAGGGGAGGGTCCATCCGGACATAACCACCATCAGGACACATCGGAGATAACGACTGTCTGGACATAACCAACGTCCAGATACATCAACGAAAGGCAGCATGAAGGGAGGGCAAGGTAATGCAGTGTGAGGGGAAGATCCATCCAGATAACCACAGTCCAGACACGTCCACATAGAAACGACCTCTGGAGAGAAACCACCATGTGTAAAACGAGTATACTATGGGGGGGGAGGGAGGAAGGAAGAGGGGAGGACAGAGAGGGGTAGAGGAGAAAGGAGATAGGGAGATCAAGGCGGGGTGTGGAGCGAGGAGTGGTGGGGGAGCAAGGAAGGGTGGAGGAAGTAAAGGCAGTATGAAGGGAGGGGAAGGAAGTATGAGGGGAGGGGAGGGGAAGGTAGCCGGAGACAGGAGAGCCCGTTTTCCCATTCTCCGATACCAGTGCCGCGAGGAGGGCGATGAGTTTATATCGCACGACCTGACACCAGTGTTGCGGATTCGCGCCCGCCGGCGTGCGGACGGCCACGTAACTCGAATCGCGGCACGTCGCCCACCGGACGGACAATCCAGTCGTGACCCTCTTGGACTAACGCCGGGAACGTCACGGGTGGACCTTTCGGTCTCACCACGATCGTGCCAATCGGCCCCCGCGTGGGATAGGGTTGCTCGCCAAATTCGACCTACCTAAGTACCCACACGGAGGGTAGACCGGGCGATCGCACCTCGCCGCAGGTCGACTTCGGACACGGGCCACTTTAAGCGACCCGTTCCGTACTATCGGGATAACCGAGCGGTGTTATTCGTCGGCCTCGACGGTTCGATTAATTATCGGGCGTTTTAGCCCACGACCAACCCTTTACGTGAAGCAAGATGGAGATTCAATGAAAGAAAAGACGAAGCGAAGCGGGAAAACAGTTCAACATGAAGCACATTTATTTCGCGATGAACGGAAAGCACACATATACAATTCCACCAAAAGCACATGTAAAAGAAGAAGACAATGCAATATTACACAAAAAGCAAATGCAACAATGCAGATCTAACCGACTACCGGGCACACGGCAACACTTATACAATTTTACTTCACAGACGGCGCCGACAACACATATTCCCAAAGCAAAAGAAAAGAGAACCACCCTCCAGGATGAGGGGGGCCTGGGGCCGAGACCGTGTCGGGCCTACCGTCTGATGATGAGACGCAGAGCGGCGGTGGCGCCTCAACTCCGCGGGCCTCGCGGACAGTGTCTGGTATGGGGTGGGAAGGGGGCCCCCTTTGTCGCACTATCTCAGCGCGGGGGGAAACAGGAGGGGGTTGCTGATGCTCGGGGAAAGGAGGATATCACCCTGTCTCGGGTCCCGCGGCGAGCGTCTCCTCCTCCACCTCGGTCGCGTTGCTGGCCTCTCCCTCTGCAGCTCCCGGCACCGACGCGAGCACCCCCTCGTCCGCCTTCGCCGCCGCCACCTCTCCACAGCTCCGTCTACTCGCCCTCTCCGTCTCCTCTCTTGGCTTGTCCCAACTCTTCCCTCTTGACTTCTCCCACTTCTTTCCAGCTCCACCGACGACTCTCTTGAACTCCGCACAACTGCCTTTACTGACGAACGCAGCCGTTTATATAAGCCCCGTGGCTTCGCTCTTTCACCCTTGACCCTTTGCCTCCGACCCTTCACCTCTCTAACTGGCTCCCCATTGGACCGAGGAAAAGTGGGCGTGAATGCTTTTTGATCCATGTATTTCTATATAGCGACCGCCCTCCAACGCCCTGGAGGCGGGGCCAAATCGCCCCTCGCTCACCGATTGGATGGAACAAAAGTGGGCGTGAGTCGTTTTTGATCCGTTTTTTTCTTCGGAAAGTCTGTGATGTCTCTGAATACGCTGCTCGGTGCGCGCCCTGCACGAGTCCAGTATCGGTGCCCACGAGTGGCGCGAGATGGTGTGGATGCGATGGTGGCGAGTTGTGACGGTAAAGGTCGTGGCGGTTGTGGTGAAGCGGCGTTGTGGTTGGTGGTTGTTGTTGTGAAGCGGCGTTGTGGTTGGTGGTCGTTGTTGTGAAGCGGCGTTGTGGTTGGTGGTTGTTGTTGTGAAGCGGAGTTGTGGTTGGTGGTTGTTGTGTGATGGCTGTTGAGACGTGGTTGGTGGTGGTAATAATGGCGGCTGGTCCAAAATAAAGATAGTAAAAGAAAAACGGCTATCCTGAAGAGTCGCAGCCCGACTGAATGACATTTATTCCCTCGAAACAACGGGTTTGGGCCTAACTACACATATACTTACAGAGATATCTCACCTAAGGGACCTGAATGGTGGTTTGTGAATTTCGTCAACCACAACAATATCAATTCTCGAATATAGCTCAGGATATATGAACCATCAGGACATGGCGAGACAGGTTAATCAATTATTTCTACAGCGTTTCATTTGGGAGGGTATTTTGGGGTCACCATTTTTGGTGGAGCATCAATAATCGTTTTTTTTTCTTTTTCTGTATTTATTTTAATCTGTTTGAAACCAGATAAATAATACATACATGGAAAGGAAATGGAGGCTGGGGTGCACAGGATTAGAGGGAAGAGATTGACAAGATAAGGGAACACTAATATGTGGGGAGGCAAAGTGGGTGGTCGTGAGGCAGAGGTAGGAGAGAGTAAGGAGGTGGAAGAGGGGAGGGATGGAGGTGAGTAAAAATTACTACCTTTTTACCCTCGACAGAGGAAAGAGTATTGCATTTGGGTCCGTTTGTTTATCTGTTTATACAGAACTTATGTGTATAAATTACATTAGACCCTTTATATCCCTAATTAGACCCCTAAAAAACCCCCAGAGTCGTAGACCATTTACAACCATAGGACTCATTAAGACTCCTCAAACTCTTAAGACCTCTAAGATCTTTTAGAACCTGAAGGCCATTTAGACCCTTAAGACCCCTAAGTTCCCGAAAACCCAATAGACCCGAAGACCCCCCAGACCAATATCACCCTTTAGACCCCTCCCCCCACGACCCTTTAGATCCCGAAGACCCTTTAGATCCTTATAATCCTTAGACCCCTAAGACTCGCAATGCTCTTTAAGACCCCTTAGAACCCTAAGACCTTTAAGATACCAATAAAGAACACCCCTAAGAGACCTAAGACTCTGTAGACCCTTTGGACCATGAAGATCCTTAAGACCATGTGGACCCCTTTGACACTATTACACCCTTTAGAACCCTAAGACCTCTCAGACCCTTAGAATCCTTTCTACCCTTCAGACCTTTAGATTATCACACCTTTTGGAAATTTTAATACCATGGAAACGTCTTTGACCTTTCGACCTTTTTTAGATCTTTTAAGATCCTTTAGACTGACTCCTTCAGACAATTGTTACCCTTTCGACCCCTTTGATCTTTTAAGAACCTTACAGCTTTCCACCTTTACAACTTTTCAGACCTTTGACAAATACAACTAGACCATTGAGACCTTTCAATTGCAATCAATGACCTTTCATGTAGTGCATCCTTCCGTTTATTTGCCACACAAAATACACCACACAAAAGTCCTGGTGAGGGTCTGCAACCTCCGATTGGTCTTTCTTGTTTTTTTTTTCTCCTTTCCAAACTGCTGCTTGCCATTTAATCAGCTCACTATTTTCTGTGTTGTTCGTAGTTTTTGGCTGCTGAATAAGAAATACATTCAACAATATTTTAATTGTTTATGTAAATCTTATGGAATATTTGGGTTGGCCTGTTCATGTTCTTATCTTATACCCTGCCTAATGTTGTGAACGAACCCCAGTTCAAATTTCAAATATACCATATGCGTTTGTCCATTGCCTACTCATGTCTTTGAAATTAATGTAAAAGCACAATGATGTCTACCAACGTTTTTATCCTGTGCCTGATTTATGTACGAACTCTTCCATGAGCCTTTGACCACTCCGCAGGATATACAAGATGCATGAACCTTCCTTTTCCCAATATTTTTGATTAATCTTTTGCTTCTCTGTGTACCTTCAAGGTTGCTTGGCATTTGTTCATTAATCACAACTTTCTATTCGTAGAACATCCCTAAGATTTATAGAGCTCGATATCACAATAGCTTGCTTACTACACTGAATTGCAAGATGAAGACACCAGAGGAGCAAATTTGTACAACCGAGATATACTCACAAAGTCGAAGACACCAGTGTTTGAAAAACAAAAAAAATTCAATAGATAGCTATATATGATTCGTAATTAAATATATGAATTCATTAATATATGCAGTACTGTATATTTCATTGTACTTTTTTTTCATGTGTTTGGATTATTTTGAATATCTTGTCCAGAGCAGATTTTGAATGGTCCTTGTATGAATTTGTTGATTTTTTTTTTCATCAAAACACAATCACAAAGGGGAAACGTATCCTTGACGACATCTACAGCATGTTGATCAATGTCCAAAGCCACAGAAATATTAAAACTGGCAAACACAAATTTCGTCTGAGAACAAAGCTCAAGACAGGTATGACATCGAGTCTGGGGTGGCCTGTATGGGACATGTCAATCCTTTGATATGATCAAGATCGAGGTGGCCTTGTATTTGAATAATAACGCAAAGTTGCCAACATTGAGAGAATAAAAGGTGGTAGAGTGGAAATGATCCGTGGTGTGAGGGAGCGAAGTGACCGGGGTGGGGGTGGGGAGGGGTAAAAAGTGGGGAGGGGGAGGGGAGGATCTGGGTGTCCATCCTCCCGTGGCTGGGAGATTTTGTAATTTTACCCTTAAATTTATACATTCTAAGACACTCTTTCATGCAAAATTAAAGCAGAATAATCATGTTTTCCTGATGAATTTAAGTTGTGTTTTTTACCTCCACCGAAGGTGAGGGAAGTTATGTTTTCAGCCCTTTCTGCCTGTTTGTTTGTTTGTGTGCAGGATATCTCAAAACATTGTGAACGGATTCGGATGAAATTTTGTGGACAGGTTGGGTGTGTGACAAGGATGAACTGATTAGATTTTGATTAAGATCCGAATCCGGATCCGACTACTTGAATTTTAAAGTGATTCTTCACCATTGAGAGATAGGGCTCAAAAACGATATATAGCGTGATATGTCAAAAATGTGTTGGGCCAGATATGTTCTCGTGGATCAGGCATTACAGAGCGGAGGTATGCACTCTACCGAGTGGCCTTCTAATTTTTATTTGTATTTAACTATGCCGAAGTGATGGGTCATATAATGGAAGAACAAAAACGGGAAACCTCATGGAAAAGAAAATTTCACATTTTCAGCGAGGCAGCCACCACCTGTTGCACCGCAGAACAACAAGTGGCCAACGCAGGCGAGTAGCCCTGAACTTTGTTCAAGTCGATCTATATACAGTATTCAGTGACAGTGAGAATATTGTAGAGCGCTAGCTGAAGCACTTCAATCAAATGTTTGATAAGAAACAGTTCCCTTGGCACGCAATTGGCAATCACTGAACCATGATATTAAGCATACACCTCCTGGAGATGTCCAAAATGTCAAATATGTCCGAATTGGACAAATGAACACTTTTCTAGGAGTCTAAACTGCTTGTGAGTTCGATTCTGGAGCTTAAATTTTGGAATTCTCCTTAGTTAAAGAGATACTCGTGGTGATCGCATGTGCGGGAATAAAATAAAGCAACGAACGTCGACGTCTCCGGGCGTTTATAACCACTGCAATGTACCAAGTGATTCGTACCTATGATGAACAGGCATTCCATAATATGACTGAGAAAGTTAAAAATAAAACGTTTGGTGCGAGAAAAATCATTGTGGCCTGTTCCAAGTCAAGGCAAGGTTGAGCAGGCCAAAAAACATGGCGGCTTCAGACCTCAGCGAGGTTACCCAGAAAACGCATTAAAACCCCAGAGAGTGAGGTGGCCGAGGATCGCCTGATGAAGGATATAATTAAGGCCGTTAATTATCTTCAACAGCGGTGTTTTAATTAACCCAAACACCCAAATTTCAATCTTGCACTTCCATGGAGTTTTCTTGGTATGTATGCCAAGTTTCAGCTGCTAGGTTTTATGCTTTTGGAGTTATCGAGGAGAAACACTGACATTTATTAACATGTATATATAATATATATATATATATATACATATATATGTACTGTATATATCTGATGTTCTAGCTGACAGCAGTTTCAGCACTGTCGAAGCAGTCTCATGGCAAGGATTAAACGAGGTAATTACCTCTGCTACCGAAGTTCGACAGAGTTTATGTTTTCATCCCTGTTTGTTTGTCTGTCTGTGAGCAGGATAAATCAAAAATTTATGGATGAGTTTAGACGAAACTTGTGTTTGTGTTTGTGACGTTTGGGTTTGTGACGAGGATGAATTGATTAGGTTTTGTTGATGATCGGGACCCCAATCCGGATACTATAATTTTTAAATTTATTCTTCACCATTGAGATCGAGACAGGGCCAAAAACGATATAAAGTACGATGTTTCAAAAAAGTTATGGATGGGATATGACAAAACTAAGTGGATGAGTTGGTTGTAACTAATCAACTCTTCATGAAAGACATGGTGGGATCTTTCACGTTGAGCAAGGAATGCTAGCAGAAGGGATGCATGGCTTAATATCCATCTGAGGGGTGGCACACTTTGTGATGTACCACCCTGCCTGCGAAACCCCAGCCCCACAGGTTATTGTCAGTCGGGATTCAAACCCAGACCACACAGAGAGCTCAAAGGTAAGTGTGCTACTTCTGTCTCATTTTTTTTATGAGTTTTTGCAAGACAAGTGAGATTTGAGTGTGGCAAATGATTCAACGTTCACCGCTATGAAGCTGATAGAAAACAGCTATGAAGCTGAGAGTAAAGTGATTTAAAATTCTCCTCCAGGTGGTAAATCATAACTGATTCTCGTTGCTGAAAAGATGTGATGCATTTTAGCAACTGAATACTCAGATTTGGAGAGTCAACCACTCGCTCAGGAGAGAAGCTATTGACGGCTTTTCTTTTTCTAAGAATGTAAACCACATTTCCACAACATTTCTAATTAAAATGCATATTCTTGCATCAGTACAAACAGAGATGTGTTGTCTCATTTTTAAGGAAGTATTTACAAGAATCAGCATTCCCCACTATCTAGAACAGTCAAAACACTATTTATTTTATTTTATTTAATGTATTTTCCTATGAAATCTAGGCTCATCGAGGAAGAGTGACAGAGTGGAAAAGGGCAATGCAATGACAGTGGGGCAAGAAAGGGAATGAACGAACAGGAAAAGAAGGTAGGAAACCCAGCAACAGTCCCGATCAAGGCCCATGAGAGCATATGGCCATATAAGGACGCACAAACCCAGCATGAAATCACAAGCAAAGGCACTCAACGAGATGTGCAAATACATTACATCAACAAATTAACACCAGCATTAATACAAGTCTTGAGCAGGTATCCTCGGTTTTAGAATATATAGCTTCTCATTACAAACAGGATGATATGTGGAGGTAAAGGAGCCACATAATTTATATTACAGGATTAATCAGACTATTCTGGTTGATAGCTCAACTTGAAGATTTTTATTCTTCATTACTCTTCACAGCATATAGCTTGAATAAAATAGCAATGGTTATACTTTCAGAGTGCCATGACACGAACATGAGTGCTTTTCCTGATCTCTGCACTCACCTTCCGTTAAAAAGGATCGATCAGACATTGCAGCAAACAGTATCGACTGCTTCCACTACTGTGCTCTTTCTTTTGGATTTTGGCATGGAACTGAAAGCTCGACTAGTGGAAGCAGGATATGGGCTGGGATGGCTGATCTTTGTTTGATGGACTATCTTACAGAAGCATAGTGCGTGGCAGATGACAATGTGAGCGACCAGACAAAAATCAATGCGTCTTTTGGTGGTGGAACGCAACCAATGAATCATCAAGTGACTTTTTGGATGCCGGCAATACACTGTCATACCTTCAATCACTCAATGTCCAATTACTCTTTGCAATTTTAATGGATTGACTTTCCTGAACACCAGCATGCTCGACTTGTGAAGGCAAAACAGATTTGGTGACTGATATTGATCAGCTTTCCAGAAATTCAAAGATTTGCTGCTCTTGTTTGAGATCCAAAAATTGATAGGTATTGGAGTTTGAAACTTGGCAACAAGTTGGAGCAGCAACAAGTTGCAATGAGCCTCGACTTTATAAATACACAAAAAAACAACTATAGAACAGCAAGTTTCCTCCAATTATTTCAGGGGAATAGGAAGAAGAGGTATGAAAGCATTTCCTTTTGACAGCATGTTGAAGTGATATTTTCTATCCTCATCTGCAGTATGTGCAGGTTGCTGTATGTTTGCTTCCCTCATCTCTCTCCTGTCCATTTCTTTGTGTCAGAATTAAAGGCTCAGAGTGAAGCTGCCACACACAGCTCACCCACATGGACATACAGATGAATACACAAGACACAATACAGGACTGTTAGATGAGACAAACACTCACCTTGGAGGAAGTGCCATCACTTCCTAGGGTACTCTGGGTACCAGCAATGCCACAACAATGGCACCATCTTTCTCTCCACACTCAGCGGGGAATTTCCTCCTCCCCCTCTTCTTGCGTCCACATGGTGTCCCGCTGTCAGTGTCTTTCACCCGTCTACCCTCTGTCGCCTCGCCCTTCCATGAGCAGAGACCTTCTATATATAAAAAAAAATCATTAAAATAACCATTAATTAAGAACAGGCTCCAACATTATTTGTTTGCTATGAAGCGAGAAGAAAACCTATAAGTTCATTCAATATAGCTGCCATTTTTCAGATAACCCTTCTTGTGCAAATTATGGAAAGTGAGAAACCACATTCTGTTGCATTTTATGAGAAATGGACTGAAATGCTTATTCATGCTGCCACCTGAATGGAAATTTTCCTCATCACTGAACAAGACACCGCCAAGAAAAGTGCTGTCTTGTTTGATTACCTCCAACATGTTTCGAGAAAATGACATGCGAGCAGTTTGATCCCCCAGATATCTTTATTGGAGATGGTCAAAAGGCTCCAAAGACCTATGCAACTTTCTCTTCGGTCGGCAAAGTGCTTTGGCTCTCTTATGGAGTGGAAATTACAAGGAATATTCAATAGGCCTAGCATCAGGATTAATTTTTGTAAATTGTTTTTAATTGGTGCTCATTCATTTTTGATATACAGTATAAGGTGGGTGTGTGTGTGTATTATGAATACAGTAGACTAGGCGTAAGTCGGCAGCGTGTAACTCGTCACTTTGCCTAAGTCGGCAGCATCAAAAAGTCCCGAATTTATCTCATGTTAAGTCCCTATGAATAAAGGGTCATCCCTCTGTAAGTCGTCATCTCTAAGTCGTCACTTCGTCTAAGTCGTCAGATGTTGTCCGTTCCCACGTAATGGAAACTCAAGTAAATTACCACTCCTAACTCGTCACATGGAACTGCTGCCTCGTGAGAATCCCGATTTCATGGAATCGTGATGCTCGCTCATTGGTTTACACCGTCAGTGATAGGCTATTTATAACTGCGTACACACGTTGATCGCACTGCAGGCAGGACAATGGTGACTTAGCGTAAGCTTACAACTAAAACCTACCAAGAAAAATACAACATTATCCAGTTTTGTGAGGAAAACCCACTGATGAAGAAAACAGCCATAGCTGAGAAGTTGGACATCAAACAGCAGACATTGAACGATATCTTGAAGAATAAGGGCAAGATATTTGGACAAGTGGAGAAGATCATGAGGCCGGTGGTAAGTGTGAAACGCGTGAAATGTGTGTCCTTTGAAGATGTTGATGATGCGCTCATCATCTGGTTTCGGCAAATGTCGGCTCAGCCAAATATTCGGTTGGATGGTGAAATGTTGCTGCTGAAGGCACGTCAATTCGCTGCGGACCTCGGGCATGATGATGCCGAGACCTTGCCGATGCACTGGATAGACAGATTCAAAGTGAGGTGGGGAATCGGCAAGGTCAAGAAGTGCGGCGAATCAGGCAGCGTGGATTTGGCAGTGGTGCACGACTGGAAAGATGGCAAATTGAAAGACATCTTGGAAAGCTATCAGCCTCGGGACGTGTACAATTCCAATGAGACTGGGCTTTTCTGGCAGATGCTGCCAGAAAAGTCTCTGGGGTTCGTTGGTCAATCCCATCATGGTGATAAGCAAGCGAAGTTGTTGTCTTACAGTTGTTCATTATCTTTACTTTTGATAAACTGATTCATGAATTCCATCTTTGCTTGATCACTTTCCAACTCGCCAATGAACCCCCACCTATGCCCCGAGGATTGTGTTTTCCTTTTGGTACAATAGCCGGCTCTCACACATACGTGTCCAGGCCACGCGCGACTTCATCCTTCATCCCAGTCATCATGAATGTTCGCATACGCGTAAGTCGTCACATTTCTAAGTCGTCACTTTTTTCTCAGTCCCGATGGTGACGACTTACGCCTAGTCTACTGTATATAAAAAAAAAAAAAAAATATATATATATATATATATATATTTATTTGAAACGTCAATGAATAACTGTGAATGAGTGGGTCTCTTCAAACTACACTGATTTTAAAGTGCCGCTTTGGATTATATGTGGTCGTGATTTCATTGTCTATTATACAAGATGTTTAGGTAAAGCGAGTAGGGATTTAGGTTGAACGACTGGACAACCTAAAGCACATTTGGAGCCTCACGGAGGAATAAATCTTACATCAAAACAGGTAGCGTTAACACTGTACAGGAGTGAGGCCTCATCAAGAATGTTGTGTACAGTTTTAATCAACACATCTGACGAAGGATATAGATGTGATCGAGAATGTTCAGGATATAGCGACTCGATTGATTCCATGTCTAGCCAGGCGAAGCCATGAGGAACGGCTGAAGGAAACGTGACTTTATACATGAGGCAGGAGACTTCGAGTGAGATCTGAGAAACGTTAATATAAGAAGCATATAGACAAAATAATTGCAGATTTTTCAGCAAAATTGACAGTGAGAGGACCAGGTGTTACAACCTGAGAATAAAGAAGAGGAGAGTTAGGATGTTAGTAATGTTGGAAAGTGAAATTTAGTGTGTGTTCCCTTTTACCCTTTCAGTTCAATAGAGAGTACTAGTTTGTTTTAAAATGTTTTAGTAGTAGGATTAAAAATCTGAGAACCCTGAAGTCATTGAGCTGAGAGGACACTGAGGCTATCTTCAACTGGAAAGAAAGGTGTTTTGGCAAGCCGACCGACTACAAGACATCTGCATAGGCTGTGCAAGTGACAGATTGCCAGGCTTATTGAGTGGAATTAACGTTACTGTAATTGGTGTTGATAGTGATAATTGGTTAAAGATAGCAAAGTTTTACAGCTTGAACTCTTTGATTGTTTTATATATTTTCTTGTAAAGATTTCCTCTGCCATTAGCTGAGCCCAGGTGTCACCATGTTGAACCCCGCCCTAGAGCAGCAGTCCATGAGTGACATGCTCCAAGCATTGACAGATGTCCTGCAGGGATTGAGTGTCCAAGCAGGTGCCCTCAGCGGTCAAGTTGTCAAAGTTCAAGGGACCACCCAGAGCACTAGGGGGGGGGGGGACTGTTTTTGACAACATGGCTTGATAACTTCTCAACTTACTCGAGCCATTGCAAGTTGGAGGGTGGGGCCAAGGCCCAGGCTGTCATTGACCATCTTGCAGGAGCAGCCAAAGAAGATGTGCTCTGCAAGGATGCCAATGTTAGGGAGGACTTTGGAATGCTGTTGGAAGTGTTGAAGTTGCTTTTCGGCCCTGTGGAGTCCGTTCCCTCCCTTTGCGCTGCATTCCACAACTGTGTTCAAATGGAAGCTGAGTCCCTTGGTGACTTCATTCGTGGACTGATGAGGTTGTATGCTCATATGGAGGGTGAAGCACAGTCATTATCAGAGAAGGACGCATTAAGCCACTTGAAAGATAGCATGCTCAAGGAACGGTTTGTAGAGAAGTGAGGAAGCAGTGGGTTCAGCGGGAACTCTGACGTATAGAGATGTCAATGGGTGGGAGAATTTTCCTGGAGATGCGGGAGGAGGTTCTACTGTTCAGACCAAGAGCCAAATAAGAAAGTTCATGTCAATCAGGTTTTGACAGATGGACCTGAAGTAATGCAGGTGTCAGCCAAGCCAACAAGTGAGATGAAGGAGATCAGAGGGACTCTCTTCCTTCACAAAGGAGTTCTCCAGGCTCTGTGATCATCTCCAAAATCTGATCGACCTCGGTGCAGTGCAGAGTTCTCATAGATATCGTGAACGGGAACCACCTACATGTTACCACTGTGGTAAGAAGGGCCACATATTAAGAAGGACTACAAACTGGAGGTTATTTGCCAGTACTGTAAGGAGCTGGGCCACGCCCACAAAGAAGGCACCAAGAGGTACCTCCTGCAGGGGTTTCCCAGCCAGTTTCTGTCAATGCTCCCCAAGCAGAAGTGTGCACGGCAGATGCTCCAACACAGTTATCTCATCAGGAAGGGAAGCAACTACTGACTTGGCTTATTGCCAAGAGTCCTACTTCAACAGTGAAGATAGGTGGAGTAGAGCTGGGCTGCATCCTGGATTCTGGAGCGAAGACTTCAATCATCCCATCATCTGTGTACCACAGTAAACAGAAGAGGAAGCTTGGTCAGTTCAGGGAGGCTCCTGAGGTGTTCTTGAATGTGATATGTGTGGGATGGATAGAGAAGCATTGAAGGTTATGTGGAAGTGCCTATAAAAGTGAAGGGCTGGGATCTGAGAGGAAAACTTCTTTGTAGCTGCTGACAAGGTATGCAGCACTCTTCACTCCCATATCCAGTTCTACTTGGATGCAACATCCTTCGTGAGTTGAAGAGTCAGACCAGCAATGATGAACTCAAATTTGTCTTTGGTAACCTGCGAAGTGAAGCCCTATTTCCTCCTGAGGTTGGTGGAGCGAAAACTATTCCTGCCCGTACTGAAGGAGAGGAAGTTCTACCACCGTTCAAAGTTTGGAGGATCGTTGGCCACTGCGACTCAGTTGTGCATTTGCTGGATGGCAACAGTAATGCGCTGGTGCGGAAGACTCTGCTTCTGACGGCATTTTCGAGTGTCAAGACTTATGAAGGATACTAGCCAGTTAAGGACAGTGGTCTTCAATTGTTACTGGCTAACCACACCGATATGGAAGGGTGAATTCGGGCAAGCATTCCAGTCGCAGAGGCTCTCATGGTTACGAAGAGTCCAGAAGTTCTTTTGGAGTTGGAAGATGATCACCTCCCCGTTTCAGTCCATGAAGCGCTTATTGAAGAGAAGGAGGGACCAGAAGCTGTACATCCTCAGTTATCTGAAGTTGAAGTAGAGAGATTTGTGCCTCATCAGGAATTTTCACTCTCACCAGGGGTTATCCTTGAAGGTCTGGCCAAGCTGATGACCAAGCATGAACGAGTCTTCTCTAAAGGGAGTTTTAACTTGGGAGAATGTGACATCATCCACCATGAGATGAACATAACAGGTGGGCCACCGAATAGTTTGCTGTAGACATATTCCTCTGTCCAATTTGAGATGTGATTGGAATGAGAACTATACCAAAATGCAAGCAGAATTGGTTAGGAGGGCCGATGAGGTGGTATGTTCCAGGCTACAAGCAGCGGCCAGATCATCAGAGAGAAGGCAAAGCAAGCCACTTTCTGTAGGCAACAGGTATTACTCAAGCGACAGGCTTTCACAGGACGACACAAGCTGAAGGATAAATTTGATCATACTCCAAATGTTGCTGTGAGTAAGAATGAGAAAGATAATGTTTTTGAAATACACCCTTCCTCTGGTGGTACGCCAAAGTGGGTCAAGCAGAGATTGATTATCACCGACCTACAAACTGAAATGGATGATGGGAGATCAGATATGGAAGAGGATTTTCCTTATGTGGAGTTGGAGGGGAAAAAAACATTCCTTTTCTCCGACAACCTCATCTCAGATCAGCAATTTGCTTTCAGACATGGTCACTCCACATTGAACATGCTGCTTCTCCTCACCCAACAATGGATGAAGGCCCTCAATATCAGACATGAGATGAGAGCCTTCTCCCTGGACATATCTCATGCTTTAGATACAGCCTGGTATCCTGCCTTACTCTCCAAACTCTCTGCCTAGGGCATCCAAGACCAACTCGGTTAGGGTTAGGGTTCCATATGTTATACAATTTGGGTCTGGCGACATATCGATATACCAGTTATATCAATATAATTTTTCATATCGATAAACCGATGTTGGAATTTTGAATACACAAAAAAAAAAAAAAAAATCGATATGAAATAAAAACCCCCAAAAAATCGACATGAAATAAAAACCAAAAACAACTGGTATATCACCAACAAATTGAAGAAAGGGGTTTCCAATCTATAAATACCATACATGATTTTAAAAGATTTGATGCACTCAGCATCTCGGCTAAACATGGAACAGGAACAGTGAAACGTATGATGTCAAGATGTAACAGAAAGTAAGTACAGTACGTTTTAACTTTTAACCCTCTGCATCCGAGAACCCGGACAAGCAAGCAATCAGGTTTTTCTTTACCCTCATGCCTGGCTTTAATGCAATTGCCAATTGGTAATTACTTTATATTACAAAATAGTAATATAAATTTTTTGTTGTTGTTGCTGCAAGTGAAGAGGCTTTTTAAAATTTATTTTATTTTTGCTTTACACCGAGACCGAGCCGAAGTGTTTTTGTATATGCGGGTTTCAGAAGGTGGAACGGATCCCCTCCCAGGTCTCCAAGTGTCCACCATCGTGTGTACGTGTGTGCATGTGTGTGTGTGTGTGTGTGTGTTTTTGGATTTCAGAATGTGGAATGGAGTCCTCCCAAGGTGGGCTCAAAGTATCCACCTTCATTTTGGTAAGGGGTCACGGATTCATGGACCAAGCTGTGAAGTTTTCTGTTTTCAAAGTTTTTTTTCCGAGGGTTGTTTCTGAGCCCAGGACGGATTCCAACTGCAGTTCGTTTGTAGTGATATTCCCAGGGATGGTTTTTATTCAACTTGGGCATTCTTCAGCTTCCAGGATCTTTTCACTTCATGCTTGAGATCTTGGTATTTGGTCCTTTTCTTGATTTCTACACCGTTAGTCCAAAATCACCGGTATTAACACCTCAATTAGCAATGCCTTCTTATCTTTTTTTTTTTTACCCAAGTATGATATCTGGTCGCAATGCTTTGTTTTCGATGTTCACACCCGATTGGGATCACAAGGTTGTACGTGAGAGGAACTTCAATGTTTTCAGTGATTGCTTTTAGTTCATTTTCCCCAAACATTTTCTGGAACTGGAATATCAAAGTTTTTGCAGATGTGCCAGCGGATTACTTGACAAACTCTGGTGTCGTTGTGTGTACAGCTGTTCTGAGAATTTTTTTCTTGTTTTTTTTTCGTGTTTGGTCATAACGCGTCACATGTCATTCTCGTTTCCTAACCCCACCTCCACCCCTTACCTGTATGTTTTATTTCCTCTCCCTCACCCTTTTCTCTCACTCTGTCCCCTCCTCATAAAATGCAGCACTCTCCTCCCACACCTGTCACCGTCTCTGTGTGTGTGTGTGTGTGTGTGTGTCTGTCTCTCCTCTCACTCTCTCTCGCAGTGAATAGCAACGTTTGGTGAGGTGTCACTCTTCCCACCTCCACCCCATTCTCTCTACCTCCCCTTCCCCCTCTCCCCTCTCACACTACACCTGCCTCCCCTCTCTCTCTCAAATGTAATTTTTTTTTTGAAATAATATTGATATACCGGTATGACCCCACCGGTATATCGATATCGAAAAAACAAAAATCGATATCGACGAAGCCTACATGCAATACATGGATGCTGTGATATGGCTACTGTACTACACACATATCCATCAACTCAGATTTATTTACCTTAACATGGAGGAATTATGTCTGAACCATGGCAATCAACATAACCGCAACAAACTGGATTCCTGGTGCATACAAGCACCACCAGTCACAACCAAGCTAGTGAAGCAATATTACACATGTCATCATTACATAAGAAAGTGTCCATTACTTTAAACTACATGTCAGCACTGCCAGCCTTGTTCACATGTATTAAACAGAGCCATAACACTGGATGGTGAGGCAATACAAACGATATGCACACCTACAGAACTTGGTGATGTTGGTCAGCCTCTGATACACAAGTCCCAACAGTCGTCTCTAAACAGGGTTTGGCACGTAATGGTAACACACCGATTTCACCATTCCGTATACAATGTCCTTCAACCACCGAGATCATATGGCTTGGATCGCATTTTGCAACCTGTTACAACTTTTTGACAATTCACTGAAGAGTATAACTAAATTACAAAGCAACATTAATAAGGAATATTTACATGAAGCCTAAAAGATTCACCGACCAGCGTCTGGAGGTTGATGGTGTTTACCAGGACCGGCAATCCCCTTAAAGTCAGAGGCCAAGCTAGCCGTTCCTTACCGACGGTTTTGAAAGGAGCGCTTGCTTGCAGGGCCGCATTTAGGCATGGGCAAGCTGGGCAGTTGACCAGGGACCTCCACAACCAGGGGGCCTCCACATATTTCATTAAAAAAAAATTGTAAGGAAAAATGCTTTTGTGAGTGCCTGAATGGTAGTTGGTAGTTAGTGGAACAGATATAAGATATTCATCTATAACAGATATAAGATATTCATCTTATCTCATTCTCTAATTTATATTGAAGTTCAGATTCTTTGTTCTTGAAAAATATACTTTATGGATGACTGTAAATATGTCTTGTCACCTTTTTAATATTCTAAGGTAGGGTAGGCCTCCACCACTGAAGGCTGCCCAGGGGCCACCACATGTCTAAATCCGGCCCTGCTTGCTTGAGTGTTTGAGGCACTTGTCGCGCGCTCCACAAGAAACCTGGAAATTGAAGACACCCCAAGCGACTTTTTCCCTGAAATGGTCAGGTTGAATACCCCCTTGAAGACTGAATCCATCAGTCTGCGTGAGTATTGTCAACTTATGGTTGTTTTAGTTGTTTATCCTCTATACTTTTAAATGCTAAACGTCAAACAAGGAAGCAATATGTACCATTCATCACCTCGGAATAAACAAGAATAACAGTTTTAGTCAAAATTCTATTTCTTTCTCAATGCTCTTAAAGTTGGTTTTTGCGTACTGTTGTTTCAAAGCGAAATTTGGATTATTTAGGTGCAATAATCGAGCATTCAAGCCTCAGATTTTGGAAGCGTAATGAAGACATGGGTGCAAGAAGTACTTGTCACATTTTTTAAAACAAGCTCAAATGAGCTAAGATCCTCGTCCTCTTAATGATGACGTCATAAAAACGAATATGACGTCATTGTGATGCATCAGGTTTGCGATAAATTATCTGTGCTAATGCCCGGCTTGATTCCCGCAAACAAAATTCAAACAGATTGCCTAGTTTCGGAGATAATGGTATAGGCGATTTCCATTAGCAGCGATATCATGGCGTCAACTTTTTTTCTCGGAAGAATTTCAAAATCGGAGATGGTTACTGCCTGCGCGTGGGTTTTCTTCATATACATGGCAAGTTTCACGAAGATCCGATGAAAACTCTGGGCTGTGAAACAAAAAATGTCCAAAAAATAGGAATGACGTCATAAAAATTGATATGATGTCAGAGTGATGTATCATATGTGCGGTAATTCATCTATGCTAATGCCCTGTTCGATTCCCGCAAACAGAATTCAAAAAGCTTGCCTAGTTTGAGATAATTTTTTAGGTGATTTCCATTAGCGGAGATATTTTGACGTCATAACTTTTTTTCGAGGAGGAATTTTCAAAATCGGAGATGGTTACTGTCTGCGCAGGAAATTTTTACATATGTATGCCAAGTTTCAGGAAGTTTCGATGAAAACTGTAGGCTGTGAAACAAAAAAGTCCACAAGAAGATGAAGAACATCTAAAAATGGAGGATATAAAAATGAGCTGGCCCCAGTACTATCTATCTATAATTCCAGCAATCTCTGTGTGTGTCTGTCTGTCTGTCTGTCTGTCTGTCCATCTGTTTGTCTGTCTGTTTGTCTGCGACCGCCATTTCTCAACAACCGCCGGTCCGATCTAATTGAAACTTGCCAGGAATATTGTCGGGGCCCCGCAGATGTGCCTTTTTGAGGTTTGATGTCAATCGGACGAGCGGTTCCCAAGTTACAGCCATTTATCTGTCAACCAATGGCAAAACACGCTGCTATGACATCACAAATGATGTCACAATTAATGTTTATTTATTTATTTTATTATTATTATTATTATTATTATTTTGCACGATTGACGGTCCGATCTGATTGAAACTTGCCAGGAATATTGTGGGGGACCCGCGGATGTGCCTTTTCAAGGTTTGATATTAATCGGACAAGCGGTTTCCAAGTTACGGCCATTTATCTGTCGACCAATGACAAGACACGGTGCTATGACGTCACGAATGACGTCACAATTAATGTTTATTTATTTATTTTTATTATTATTATTTTTTTTGCACGATTGATGGTCCGATCTGATTGAAACTTGCCAGGAATATTGCTGGAGACCCGTGGATGTGCCTTTTTGAGGTTTGATATTAATCGGACGAGCGGTTCCCAAGTTACGGCCATTTATCTGTCGACCAATATCTGCGAGAGGGGGGACGGGAGAGGGGGGGATGAGAGTGGGGGCGAGAGAGGGGCGAGAGAGGAGGGGGGAGAGAGGGGGGCAAGAGCGGGGGAATAGAGAGGGGGGCGAGAGAGGGGGCGAGAGAGAGAGGGGGAATGAGAGAGGGGCGAGAGAGGGGGGCGAGAGAGAGGGGGTGAGAGAGGGCTGCACATACTGGCACTCACCTACGGGCACTCACCTACGTGCCCACCCCCACGGGCCCGTATTAGTAACCTAAAATGGCCGGAGCATCATTTGATCCCAAAAAATTCCGAAAACAAGTCCTCAAGTCCTGTATATTGGTATATGGTCATTGCTGAATTCACTAAAATGTGCAAGAAATACCCAAGTCCATAATGTTTGAGCAAGAATTTCAGAAGTCCATGACGGTCCAATCAAAATGCTCGTATGTGTCACGTGACAAGCTATGAAAATGGTGACCATGGAGGCTGGACAGCATGGTGTGAATGAGGATAACCCTGATAACAGGGGCAAAAAAGGTAAAATACACCCTGGAGACTGGGCTACAAAGAGAATGAAGGATGCCAAAGCATCAGGTATGTAGTTTCTATGCATTATACTTTCAATTTCCGATTTAACTGAGTAATTTTGGACCTAACTGGGTAATATTGTCGTTAACTGAGTATTTCTGCATCTATCTATAATTCCAGCAATCTCTGTCTGTCTGTCTGTGTGTCTGTGACCGCTGTTTCTCGACAACCACTGGTCCGATCTAATTGAAACTTGCCAGCTATATTGCTGGGGACCTGGGTTTGTGCCTTTTCAAGGTTTGATATTAATCGGACAAGTGGTTCCCAAGTTATGGCCATTTATTTACCAAACCAATGACAGGACACGGTGCTATGACATCACAATTGACGTCACAATTCTTATTCTTCTTCATTTGAAATGACGTCACAATTGACGCTGGGGACCTGAGTATGTGCCTTTTCAAGGTTTGATATCGTTCTTCTTCATTCGTTTCAGCTGTTTCTTAATCCAGTCATCATTTACGAGAGCGAAGGAACGGCCTGTGTGGTTGTTTCTGGCACACGGTTTGAGTATTTTTAATTTTTTTTGCACGTACAGGCACGCACTAGTAAAATTAAACCACGAAAGGCAAGGAGACATTGCAAAATTGACTGTTTGGCCATCAAAAATTAGCAATAAAGGGTTTTGTGTGTAAAAAGTACCCAAGTCCAGCCATTTTGTCGCAAAAAATACCTCAGTCCAAAACAACTTTTCTCGTTTTCTTCGTAATAAAGGATTATTTTTCCACAAAAAAGGGTTTGTCTGCTCTGTCTTGCCCCTGGAACCAGCAACAGGCTCCATAGTATGCCACCTTTAAAAAAAAAGTATCTGCAGCACGTTTTGAAAACTTTGATCCTCAAATCTGAAAAGTGTTCTTTTGTGATTAAAGTACTTCTTGCACTCAGGTCTTCATATTAAAACGTAGAAAAGCAAAAAAAAAAAAAAACACCCGAGAGGGAGGAACGACAACCGAGCTAAAAGCACACCGACATCGTGCACTTCTCAGGAATGCGGCAGCTCCAACGAACACACTTCAGGACCGAAAATCTAAAATATACAAACAGCGAGGAAATCACGTCGAAGCATCGGCTTGGCTCTCCTCTTGCGTCGTGATGCGATACGCAAATCATCGAGCGACGCAATTCGCAAATATAATAACCCATCTCCTCAGTGCCGTGATTCGTGACGTCAAGACGTCTAACCTTGACGTCAAGACGTCTGGCTTTGACGTCGTGACGTAGCAATCCCCGAACAGCCTGCCACCATTGATGACGCAACCTCGCTCAATGTGTCGTGACGCAAATATTCGTGGATTTCTCGGTTTATAACCTTGTGACGTAAGCGCGTACAGCGTTTTGCAAGGTGGGTAGTGGCAGATTTGGGTAACAAGGAGAAGGAGAGAAAGAGAGACGGAGAGAAGGGTTTGTGGTGCCGAGCTGTTTCAGTACCGCCTTTTATATCACAGCGGCTTCCTCCTGTGTAATTTCCGTGTTTTTGTCCTCATTGTCTCGCCGAGCCGCCGTGAGGTAAGTGGGAGCGAACGCCGAGTCGGGAGGGCCTTGCATGGACGACAGATTCGAAACCAGAGAAAATATAGAAGGAAAATGAGGGGAGGGGACGGGGAGCTGGTGGTCGTTTGAGTTGGGGGGGGGGGAGGGTGGAGATGCTGAGACCACCCTGACACTGAGGTTACAGACTGTGGTATTCAAGAGCCCAGAGAAACTTGTCCATTGCCTTGTTTGTAATCTATAAGTATAAATCTATATTGTTTTGTATGTATAACTTGCTTTTCAGGAGAATCGGAGCGAATTTAAGAGGACGCTGGGGTGAGAGAGGTGATTAGTGGGGAAGTGGGGTGGGGGTGCTTGTTTTTAATAGGCGTGGCTTGTTTTTAATGGGCGGTGCTTGTATTTAATGGGCGTGACTTGTTTTAAATGGGCGTGACTTGTTTTAAATGGGCGTGACTTGTTTTAAATGGGCGTGACTTGTTTTTAATTGGCGTGGCTTGTTTTTAATGGGCGTGGCTTGTTTTTAAATGGGTGGTGCTTGTTTTTAATGGGCGGTGCTTGTATTTAATGGGCGTGACTTGTTTTTAATGGGCGTGGCTTGTTTTAAATGGGTGGTGCTTGTTTTTAAATGGGCGTGACTTGTTTTTAATGGGCGTGGCTTGTTTTTAATGGGCGTTGCTTGTGCTGCAAATGTTGGAAGGTGACTGTTTGGGGAAGATGATGGAGGGGGATACATCATCCAGGGTTATTGATTTATTATGTGATGTGTTGTGTTGGAACATGAGAGGTTGAAGATTCAACGATTATTTATTTATTTAAAATACAAGATCGATGCTCGTGGAAGAGTGAGGCGTCAAAAGCAATGTATGCATAGTGGAGCGGTTGGACGTAAATAAGCAAGAGAATGAGGTAAAAGGGAGAAACGTGGTAACCCACCAGTAAATATGGTTGACTTCGGTGGGGTTAATGGGAGTAGAAAAGATAACTGTACACATTTAAGTTGGGTTAATGGTCGACAGCCTGGTGTTGGCTTAGTGGTTAGGGTGGCTGCTTGGGATCCTAGGGTCCTGAGTTCAAGCCCCGTTGGCCGCTGAATTAAAATACACCAGGAGGTTGACTCAGCCTGTCATCCTTCCGAAGTCGGCAAAATGAGCACTAGTGTACTGGTAAGGGGGCACTGCATCAGTAGCATAGCCGCGTCCCAACCAATGATGCACCCAGCAGCCACAGGCTGCACTCTATAGAGAGAGAATGGTAGACATGAGATGGTTACGCTCTGCTTGCTTGAAGCCCAAGAGGGAAGAGTGGCAGTGCACCGTCTCTGGAAGGCAGTTCCACATTCACGAGAAAGACTTGAAGTGTATGGAAGCTTGGGTATTGGGAGTTTCAACAGGAGATAATTAATGGAAGAACATCCTGGAGTTGTTGGGGAGTGTCGGAGGGCTGAGGGAACTAGGCTGGAGGACAGAGACCGCTGACCTGTCTGCAATGTGAAAGTAACATGCCCTGTGCTTTGGCCTCATTGTTGAGAGGTTTTGACATGTTCAGTGAAATTTGGTCTTCCTGGGAGAATCGTACATTCCGGAGGTTTGGAGTGCTTTGGAAGCAGGGAATTGCCTTTGAGACCACCACACGAACTACTTCGCACACAGTAATTGTACTGGTGGTCTTTTCCATCTTAAGGGACCCAAACGTACTTGGTTGCGAACCAGGTTTCTTCACTTGACAAACGAGATCCCGTGAGGTATCAAGAGGTCCTGACAGTTAAGTAATCCAGCCAAATTCTCTTTCTACAGATTCATCCCCGAGTTGTTCCACCATCCAGAAATTACCTGTTGAATCTGCAGCAATGCTGACTAGTTTATATTCCGAATTACAAGAAACGATTCCAATCCTGCCGAGTTCATGCTCCAAGGATCACGCAAGCCATTTCGCAGCAACAGTAGTTTGTTTACAAGCCTATGCTGCCTGCAATCCCCATTGACACACACTGGGAAGCTCGAGCTGCATAATTCATTCCGCAGGTTCTGTGCGTCCCTTGGCCCAACACCATTTTGCGGTCGTGTCTCTGAGCATTTATTGGTGGATAGTTAGCTTTGTGCATTGCAATGAGAAAATCCTACCCAAAATATTCTTAACATGGTATGGGAGGGATTGGGTTGAAGGTCACCTAACTTTTGTGTCGACCTAAACATTCATATTCTGGGGACTCTTAAAAATGTTTAAATTCATGTTTAACTTTTCATGTTCATCATTGCTGTGTCTTCACTTGGAAATGGTCATTCATTTTCTCATCTATGATTAATTTGCATGAACTTTCAGGCAACGAAGGCACCAAGTAAGTTTCTTTTTCCAGGTTTGTATCACCGAGACTGTCCATGAATGACATTCGGCAGTGCAATGACTGGAAGGGAGGCGGGTATGTGCTCGGGAACTGCCCCTCCCGTTGGCCATACAGAATGTGTAATTTTTTAAAGTATACTTTGCGGCCCAAACTCCTCTAAATTCAGTCATTTCTGCTCCTTGACGATCGATTTCACGTCTGAAGCCCCTTTGAAAAATTATGGTTGCACCTCTTCATATATACTGCCCCTTTCGCAGGGCAAGCAGGCCTTTTCGTGCCATTGTGATAATACAAACCAAGATTCCACAGTTAGTATTATGTCGTATTTTAATTTATTTTTGTTGGTGCCTATATATATGAAAGTGTGAATTCTTTGCAGTTTTATTTTATTTTATCGCTCCACCTGGATGCCTTAGAATCTTAATGAAAATCACTTTGTACAATGACCTCGAAGGCCTCTGCAGTGAATTGCTCATATTGTGGTCGTTATGTGGTCAATAGTGCCTGCGTCTGCTGATGTAATGCCAAACATCGTTTCAGAAAATAAATAAATACCAATGGCATCTTAACATTGAAAGAGAAACATTTAAATGTGATATAGAATCTGCTCTCATGCTTATTTGATCCTCATTCTGCTGCGGGTCCCAACTGTGAAAGAGATGGCCTACATTTTACAGTCTGAACAAAGTTACGGTGCAGACACTCCGAGTTAGAATGCACCGAATGGCTCTCAACCTTGCCAAACTTTGGATGATCCTTGTCCCTTTTAAAAAGCACCCTGCCCTTCTGAAGCTATGCCCTGCCCCCTGAAAATACGTAGGATACCCAGAATAAGTTTATTTCTTTCCAAACTACCTGGATTCTTGCTGTGATCTGTCATTTTGGCTTGCGGCCTTGAAATCTTTGTCGGCAACAAGTGTCTGGATTTGGGAACGGGAAAAGCACAGCGTCTATCTCAAACAAGTAAATAATTTGAATTTCTAGAACCATGCGCCACATGTTTTCGTCACCCCACCTCCAACTCGTTAATGAATGCCCCCATCCCGTTTTCAAGTGCCCCTTCTGAATTTGATTTGCACCCTCCCTTCCCCATTTGTATTTCGAGCTAGGGGTCTGCACTATATTCAAAAAGTAATATTTGTCCAGCTTGGTTGTGTAGGTAAAATGCTTCTGAGATGATGCAGCTGTTGTAAGAATTGAAGAAGAAAAAAAGTGTTTTAAAAAACAAAATGAAATAGAAAAATGTGGTTGTATTTTTATTGTTTATTTTTAAATACTTTTTGTTTCCTTTTTTTTTTCTTGCAGCTTTCTCTCATACAAACGGGATGGTTACCGTGTAATTCCATTTGTCACATTCCTCATCATTTAATCAGAAAAAATATCAATAAAGGAAGGTTGCGATGGAGGCGCGTGTATGGGCTAGAGATAGAGCTAGTGATTTTGCCGAAGCAGATTTGGAGCAATTTTCAGAAGGGGCAGGACGGCGATCTACCACGTGCAACCCAAAGTCGTTTGATGAGGGCATCAGAGGGGATGCAGAGAGTGATGCTAACTTGGTTTTGGGGGGTGAAAGCCCAGTTGACTATGAGAATGACCATTTTGATGAAGAGGACCACAGGGTGTTAGAGGGATATGAAAATCATCGGAGAGAGGGTGACTTTGAAGGACGGAGAGTTGAACAGTATGGTGTAGCTGACTGTGATAGCCATTCCGACGAAGAAGGGCTACCCCTTCGATATGAGAGGCAAATGCTGGGAGCTGTGGGTCATCATAATCCACAAACTGACAGTGAGGTGTCCGAAGATGAGAGGGAATTGCAGTCAGTTGAGTGTGAGCAGCACATGAACTCCATACCATTGTTGGCCGGTGTTGTAGATCATGAACGAAGTCTGACTCGTTCTGGCAGTACAGAGAGTGGCTTCCACAATCACACTGATCGTGCAGAAGATGACCTGAACTCTGAGTATGTGGCACTCGCTGAGGAACATGAATTGGATAATGAGGATGAAAATGTATACTCGTTGGAATTTCGACCTGAAGCTGAGGAGTATACAGAGCATGCAGAGGCTGAGCACAGTCACATACCAGGTGCCTTGATGCAGACCCATGACCATGGACCTATTGCAGCAAACTGTCCTACAGAGTCTTCCTCAAGTGAAGTTGGCCAAATTGAAGTTAGGTTAGATCGAGAATTGAGGCAACCTCCCAGACAAAACCGGCAGCGGCCTGTAAGTGAACCTGAGGGGTCTGGAGGTTCGGAGGCACGCTTGGTCGCTCGGCCAAACTCTTTGCCACAAAATCTTCAGCATCCACGGAGAACAGAACACTCTTCGTTGACTCGCCAAAATGGATCGGAGAGACGAAACAGGCATGCTGAGAACCAGACTCACAGATCAAGCCGGCAGCATGAAGATCGCTGCAGGCATCGAGCGGCCCATCGACATGGAAATGCTCGTTACATCCGAAGATCGGACCCACAGGCTTACGCTCGTGCCCATGAGGAACGCCTCGGTATGCGTTCAGAAATTCCACCTCCAGATCGACTGGGTTACCGCCAAGCAGAAGGATTTGCCAGCAGCAGGCGGAGCCTTCGACACTCGGACCCATTACCTGCGGAGCAAGACACCGTGATGGTAGGCGATTATACGGTTGCTGAAGAAGCATACCGTGTATTTCATCCACGAGCAGAACCTGCAGTGGAGGAGCATGTGTACGAGGAGATTGGGGAGACGGATGCAACAACAACCACGACAAGATTTGACCGGGAAGATGACTCGGATGGTGGTTATGACAAGGAGGTGCTTGGTGCACGCCTTCACCATTACGATGTGAAGTCCGACTCTGATTCGGATGGAGGAAGGCAGGAAAGTGAATACGCCACCTATGATGCACCCAATGTTGATAGTGATGATAACGAAGAAGACATTGATCAAATTGTGGCTGAGGTGAAGCAGAGTTTGAGCTCCAGAAGTTTGGATCACCTGACACATGAAATGCCTGAGTGTGAGCAAGGTATGATTTCCGATTGCATTTCTGTCCTTGGCTTTCAAATTGCTTGCTCATTCTTATTATTGAGAGTTTTTTTTAAGTGATACTCAGGGCATTTCACCTTGCTAAAAGCAAACGATACTTTGTATTTACTGAGGTTAGCTTCAATAGCTCCACCACCTAATGTGAACGTAAGTTATGTTTTCACCCCTGTTTGTCTGTCTGTCAGTCTGCTCCCAGACAGACAGACAATCTCAAAGTTAGACTGATTTGGACAAAATTTGCTGGACAGGTTGGATGTGTGACAAGGAAGAATTGATTTGATTTTGGTGAAGATCCAAATCTGGATATGAGAATTTTAAAGTTTATTCCTGATTTTTCACCATTGAGAGATGGGGCCAAAAACAATGTATACCACTATCTCAAAAAATTGTGGATGGGTCATGACACAACTTGGTGGATGAGTTGGTTTGGGGACAAGAACAAGCCGATATGATTTTGTTTGAGGTCCGGATTCAGATCCGTCCTATCAGTGGGATACAAAATGTAAACCGTTCAGCCTGGTGCAGGTATGTGCTGTACCGAATGCCGTTCTAGTTACATCCGCCACCGAAGGTGGGCAGATTTTATGTTTTCACAACTCTCTGTCTCTCTGTTTGTCTGTGAGCAGGATATCTCAAAAAGTTGTGGACGAATTCAGACAGTATTTGGTGGAGTTTGGGTGTGTGACGAGGATTTTTTTTTTTTGGTGAAGATCCGGATCCGGATTCGATTTTGGTGAAGATCCGGATCCGGATACGAGAATTTTTTTAAGTGATTCTTCACCATTGAGAGATGGGGCCAAAAATGATATAAAGCATATTTCAAAAAACTATTGGGGGTGATATGTTCTACTGCATCAGACATTGTATGGCGGAAGTATACGCTCCACTGAGTGCCCTTCTAGTTACCTCCACCATTGAAGGTGAAGGAGGATGTTTTCACCCCTTTCTGTCTGTTTCTTCGTTTGTCTGTTTGCTTGTGTGCAAGATATCTCAGAAAGTTTGCACAGATCCGGATGAAATTTTGTTGACAAGATCGGTGTGTGACAAGGACGAATTGATTCGATTTTGGTGTACATCCGAATCTGGATATGGATACAAGAATTATTTAATTTTTAATGTGATTCTTCACCATTCAGAGATAGAGCCAAAAACGATGTTGTGCTGTATAGCATGATATTTCAAAAATGTATTGGGCCCGATATGTTCTTGTGGCGGAGGTGTGCGCTCTTCCCAGTGCCCTTCTAGTTTTTACCTGTTTTCACTTTTGCGAGTAAATGCATCCATCGCAATTACAGTCTATTCTTTGTTCCAGCCTTTCCTTACTCTTCAGTAATTACCCCAGGGTCACTGTAGCTCTTATCTTCAGTCATATTGGTTCCCTACCTTGTTCATGCTAACTCTTTCCTCCAAATTATCTTCTTATTTTGTATTCCAAAGCTTTTGCCTTCTCCAACTTGATGCCCTTGAATGCCTGTATTTCGCATTGCTTTGTGAGGATTTTAATTCTGAAATCATTATTCATCTTGTATTGTTTTGGCAATGTTAAAAATTCTTTAAGTTTACTGAGTGAATGCATGGGTTTTTTTTTTTTTGTCAGCCAGGTAAAAATGATGGTCCTATGCTAGCAAGCCCTTGGTCACCACATCTCCCATCTTGGTTGAATGGTAGCAGTGTTTAAATGGAGTTAAATTTGGGGAAACAATGTTGTGGCACCATTTCCCCACATGTTATGAAATATCAAATGACGACTAATTATTGTATAACCAGACCCTCACAAATGGCAACAGCTGTCATAGTTTTATACTATGAGCAGTTTAAAACGTGCTAGGATGTGGAATAAAAAGATTATATGGGATAATGAAACAAACCAGGGTTTTCCTTGGAGGTATTTGGACATTTTGAAATGAGAGTTAATTGTCAGTTAGCTAAAACCGATCTTAACTAGCAGAGAGAAAACAGTAATTATCCCGAATTTGATTGCATTTCTTAAGTGCCACATATGTGTTCAAGCACTGAACAGATTGGCAAACATGACAGTGTTTAACAACCACCAAACCAGACTGTTGCATTGCAGTGTGGGTTTGTCCTTCAATCTCTAAAAGCCAGTGGGATGATGTGTACAAAGCAAGAAGCATTTCTTGGCGGTGTTGATTTGCAAAACGATGACAAATTTCTGCAAAATGCTTTTAAGAATGGAAAAATAATTTGGTCTTTTTGCTCACATTACTTGGTCATCTCGTTGCTCTGAGTGAATGTTACCAATTGATCAAAAAACAAAAACAAAACCAAAAAAAACCAACCTGTTGCTGCTTACCTTTCAATCCCATCAAAATTCACAGCATCAGGGTTTGTGATGTGTTTTGGTATATTTGAACACTTGCTACGTATCAATCAGACGTGCACACAACACATCCGACCAAACTGTATGGGACACCCTTTCCATTCGTGAGAATTTCCTGCACTTGTTAACCTCGCCAGAGGAGAGGGTATTGCATTTGGATCCTTTTGTTGCCCTCGCCAGTGGAAAGGGTATTGCATTTGGGTCCTTTTCTTTGTTGGATTTGCTATATATGCTAGATATCCCTTATTGTCAGTGTGTGTGTGTGTGTGTGTGTGTGTGTGTGTGTGTGTGTGTGTGTGTGTGTGTGTGTGTGTGTGTGTGTGTGTGTGTGTGTGTGTGTGTGTGTGTGTGTGTGTGTGTGTGTGTGTGTGTGTGTGTGTGTGTGTGCCTGTAACGCGAGGCTCCACAGCATGAACCAGCAAACCAATTTCTATGAAACTTTGCCAACATGTGCAATCTGTGCTGGGAATGTGCGCGTTTGAATTTCGTTGCCTGGAAACCACCCGTTGTTGTGCAGCGGCCGAAAAACAGCGTACAGTATTTTCAATACTTGTCCTTCAGTTTTGAATGTAGAGAAACGAGACTTCAGAATTAAACACTTCGAGATATTTAGAAAATTTTACTCGAGCCGATTTTTGATTGAGGTTTTATTTTTCAAATGGTAGTCCTTCAAAAATCGGGTGTCTTTACCGTCATTTTTTATGAGGGGCTTAGGAAAGTGGGCGGAGCTTAGGGAAAGTGGACGTGGGAGTGGCACATGAAAGTGGGCGTGGCTTATGGAAAGTGGCCGTGGCTTATGAAAAATATTGTGTGGCTCAGGAGGTGTGGTCAAACAAGAGCATTGAGAGAAGTTTTTCGGGGTGTGTGTGTGTGTGTGTGTGTGTGTGTGTGTGTGTGTGTGTGTGTGTGTGTGTGTGTGTGTGTGTGTGTGTGTGTGTGTGTGTGTGTGTGTGTGTCTGCGTGTCTGCAACGTGAGGCTCCACAGCACAAACCAGCAAACCGATTATTTTTCAAATGGTAATCCTTCAAAAATAGGGTGTCTATTTACTGTCATTTTTTATGAGGAGTGCCAGTTGGCAAAAATACGCAATAGGAAAAATCTTGCCAGGCAGAGGAACAATTGTATGTGAACCAATACGTCTTGGCAATGAATCTTCGTCGGTGGATCGGTCAGAATGAAAAGCATCGTATCCAGTGCTTTGCTCCTAGCTAATCCCTCGTCGCCTACCGGCTTGTCTGTCTGTTTGTTACTTGGAAAAAAAAAACAATAATTTTTGACGAGTATGTTGATCGCATCCGTTTGTTTGTTTCTTTATTTGTCTATCCGCTCGCCTCCAGCCCAAACCGCTCAACCGATCGTCCTGAAATTTTCAGAGATTAATGTCACCAACCCTGCGACGGTCCCGCATTGAAGTTTCGTAAAATTTGGTCGAGCAAAATGGTCTACATAGGCCAAGAGGCCAATTTGAGCCAAATTTTATAAAATCCTCAAATTTCATCTGATTGACGTGAAATTTGTACAGCATTTGCATATCAGGTCAGTGAATTTTACCACCTATGACTTTTGAGGTTAACATAGGTCAACATAGGCCATAAGGTCAACCCAACATAGGCCAAATTTTTAAATTGTTTCTAAAATTGTCAATTTCCTTTTGAGATCAACATCGGCCAAAAGGCCAATTTGCACCAAATTGGGCCAAATTGTCTAATATCCTCAATTTTCATCCGATTGACATGAAATTTGAAGAGCATTTGCACATCAGGTCGCTGAATTCAACCACCTATTGATTGTGAGGTCACCATAGGCGAAAATCTCAACATAGGCCAAATTTCTCGAATCCTCAATTTTAATCCAATGACGAATTGATTTGATTTTGGTGAAGATCCAAATATGGATTTGGATTTCAGAAATTTTCAAGTGATTCTTCACTATTGAGAGATAAGGCCAAAAATGAAAGAGCACAATATCTCAAAAGGTTAGTTATGGATTCCTCAGAAACTTTGTGGACAGGTTCAGTGTGTGACAAGGACAAATTGATTAGAAAGGGCTAAAAACTATATATAGCATGATATCTCAAAAAGTTGTGGACGCGTTATGACAAATCTAGGTGGATGAGTTGGTTAGGTGACAAGCAAGCCGATTCAATTTTGGTTTAGGTCTGGATTCAGATCCGACCAATCGGTGGCATACAAAACGTAAACTGTTCAGCCTGGCGGAGGTATGTGCTCTACCAAGTGCTGTTCCATTTCACCATATGTCACTCTGAGCGATTTTCATTTGTTTGTTTGTGAACAAAATATCTCAAGAAGTTGTGCACGGAGTCGGACAAAATTTGGTGGAGAGCTTGGGTAAGTGACGAGGATAAAATGATTAGATTTTGTTGACTATCTAAATCTGGATCCAGATCCGAGAATTTTTAAGTGATTTTTTTTTAGCATTGTGGGATAGGGCCAAAAACGACATACAGACAGATATGTCAAAAAGTTGTGGATGGATTCGGCCGAAACTTGGTGGATCAGTTCGTTAGGTGACAAGAACAAGCCGATTAAATTTTAGTTCAGGTCTGAATCCAGATCCGCCTATCAGTGTGATACAAAATGTAAACTAATCAGCCTGGTGGAGGTATGTGCTCTTCCGAGTGCCCTTATAGTTTTTATAAAGTTTTGCCAAACCATTTGACCATTGCACAGCAATGCTTTTACGTAATTCTGTGGAAGATCTTCTTCTCCCCCTTTATCCTTTCATCTCCTGGTTTATTTCTCTCTCTTTGGGACCCTCTGCACATCATGTATACAAAGATTTATAGGTAGGGGGAATGGGTGGAGGAGTGGGAATGCGAAAGGTGGTGCAAGGGTCTGGTAACTGAGATGGTATTTTGAGAAAAGGAGAGGAAGTTAGGAGGTGAGGAGAGAAAGTGAGAGTTAGAGAAAGTAGCAAGGATGAAAGAGCATGGGAGAAGGAATCAGGAGAGGATTGATAAAGGGGAATGTGATGTTTTTTTCTTCTTTCATAATTCTGACATTTTTTGCTTCTAATATGTTCACGGGTCCTTATTGTAACTTTAACTTTTCCCTTCTTCCATCCCCGACCCTCTTTACACATCTTGCTATCCTCCCCATTTTCCTATAATCCTCACAATTATTGCCATGCATCTCCATCCATGTTCTGTGCAGCCTCAGATTACTGTCTTTATTCCCTCCCTCCTCCATGCCTGTTCAGAGGCCAGTGCCTCTCTCGCCCGTGGCAATGCAAATGTCCGGAGCTACGAAAGTGGTATGGCTCATGAACACCGCGAGGCCATTTCGCTGGCACTGAAGGACATTCAGGAAGCAATTGCCGAGGTCAAGACCAAGACGGTTCGCTCGCCGTACACACCCGAGGAACCTGCAGAACCCATTTGGGTCATGAGAAAGGAACACAGTCCCATGGAGGAAATGGAAAACAACATAGGGGGCTTTGAGGTGAGGATGGTGAATGTCTCATTGTTTCGGATTCTCACCTCCCGAATGGCTGAGCTCTAACTGCATGATGGTCAACTCCATTGATGGGTGGAAGTAAGTCGCTTTCTGGAAAGAAGTAATTAACCTTTAAATGCACAGATTACATTATTGCACACATAATTAGTCAGGGCCAATATTGACATCTGTTGAGCTGGTATTCTGTCAATGTCCAAGTTGGCTGCCAGGCACAATCTTATACACCCTTGTTTTTATAGGCAGACACCCTTGTTTTTTATTTATTTTATAGGCAGACACCCTTTTTTGTTATTGACAGATGCCATTCTCTTTTTCTTTTTTTTTAAATAGGTCTGTGTCCTTTTTTCTTTCTTTTTCATTTTCTTTTTTTGTTAACAGGTGGACACCACTTTTTTGATGGGCGGTCACTTTTTTTGATGGGTGGGCGCCCCTCTTTATAATGGGCAGGCGCTCCTCTTTTTTAAAGGGCGGACACCCCTCTTTTTCAATGATGGGCGCCCGCCTTTTGAAAAAATGGGCGCCTTTGTTTTTGTTTTTTAAAGGCAGGGCCCTTGTTTTTTTTCTTATTAGCATACACCCTTGGTTTTTTTTATAGGCAGACGACACCCTTGTTTTTTTTTATAGGCAGACGACACCCTTGTTTTTTTTTATAGGCAGACGACACCCTTGTTTTTTTTTATAGGCAGACGACACCCTTGTTTTTTTTATAGGCAGACGACACCCTTGTTTTTTTTTATAGGCAGACGACACCCTTGTTTTTTTTTATAGGCAGACGACACCCTTGTTTTTTTTTATAGGCAGACGACACCCTTGTTTTTTTTTTATAGGCAGACGACACCCTTGTTTTTTTTTTATAGGCAGACGACACCCTTGTTTTTTTTTATAGGCAGACGACACCCTTGTTTTTTTTTATAGGCAGACGACACCCTTGTTTTTTTTTATAGGCAGACGACACCCTTGTTTTTTTTTATAGGCAGACGACACCCTTGTTTTTTTTTATAGGCAGACGACACCCTTGTTTTTTTTTATAGGCAGACGACACCCTTGTTTTTTTTTATAGGCAGACGACACCCTTGTTTTTTTTTATAGGCAGACGACACCCTTGTTTTTTTTTATAGGCAGACGACACCCTTGTTTTTTTTTTATAGGCAGACGACACCCTTGTTTTTTTTTATAGGCAGACGACACCCTTGTTTTTTTTTATAGGCAGACGACACCCTTGTTTTTTTTTTATAGGCAGACGACACCCTTGTTTTTTTTTATAGGCAGACGACTCCCTTGTTTTTTTTTATAGGCAGACGACTCCCTTGTTTTTTTTATAGGCAGACGACACCCTTGTTTTTTTTATAGGCAGACGACACCCTTGTTTTTTATTTATAGGCAGAGGACACCCTTGTTTTTTATTTATAGGCAGAGGACACCCTTGTTTTTTATTTATAGGCAGACGACACCCTTGTTTTTTATTTATAGGCAGACGACACCCTTGTTTTTTATTTATAGGCAGACGACACCCTTGTTTTTTATTTATAGGCAGACGACACCCTTGTTTTTTATTTATAGGCAGACGACACCCTTGTTTTTTATTTATAGG
This sequence comes from Eptatretus burgeri, assembly GCF_056783735.1. Taxonomy (NCBI): domain Eukaryota; kingdom Metazoa; phylum Chordata; class Myxini; order Myxiniformes; family Myxinidae; genus Eptatretus; species Eptatretus burgeri. The sequence goes on along the minus strand of NC_140972.1, from coordinate 50,013,433 downwards.
CAGACGACACCCTTGTTTTTTATTTATAGGCAGACGACACCCTTGTTTTTTATTTATAGGCAGACGACACCCTTGTTTTTTATTTATAGGCAGACGACACCCTTGTTTTTTATTTATAGGCAGACGACACCCTTGTTTTTTATTTATAGGCAGACGACACCCTTGTTTTTTATTTATAGGCAGACGACACCCTTGTTTTTTATTTATAGGCAGACGACACCCTTGTTTTTTATTTATAGGCAGACGACACCCTTGTTTTTTATTTATAGGCAGACGACACCCTTGTTTTTTATTTATAGGCAGACGACACCCTTGTTTTTTATTTATAGGCAGACGACACCCTTGTTTTTTATTTATAGGCAGACGACACCCTTGTTTTTTATTTATAGGCAGACGACACCCTTGTTTTTTATTTATAGGCAGACGACACCCTTGTTTTTTATTTATAGGCAGACGACACCCTTGTTTTTTATTTATAGGCAGACGACACCCTTGTTTTTTATTTATAGGCAGACGACACCCTTGTTTTTTTTTATAGGCAGACGACACCCTTGTTTTTTATTTATAGGCAGACGACACCCTTGTTTTTTATTTATAGGCAGACGACACCCTTGTTTTTTATTTATAGGCAGACGACACCCTTGTTTTTTATTTATAGGCAGACGACACCCTTGTTTTTTATTTATAGGCAGACGACACCCTTGTTTTTTATTTATAGGCAGACGACACCCTTGTTTTTTATTTATAGGCAGACGACACCCTTGTTTTTTATTTATAGGCAGACGACACCCTTGTTTTTTATTTATAGGCAGACGACACCCTTGTTTTTTATTTATAGGCAGACGACACCCTTGTTTTTTATTTATAGGCAGACGACACCCTTGTTTTTTTATAGACAGACGACACCCTTGTTTTTTTATAGACAGACGACACCCTTGTTTTTTTATAGACAGACGACACCCTTGTTTTTTTATAGACAGACGACACCCTTGTTTTTTTATAGACAGACGACACCCTTGTTTTGTTTTTTTTTGTTCTCGGCAGACGACACCCTTGGTTTTTTATTATAGGCAGCCAACACCCTTGGTGTATTTGTTACGGGCAGACGACACCCTTGATGTTTTTGTTACAGGCGGACGACACCTTTGGTGTTTTTGTTGCAGGCGGACGACACCCTTGGTGTTTTTGTTATAGGCGGACGACACCCTTGGTGTTTTTGTTATAGGCGGACGACACCCTTGGTGTTTTTGTTATAGGCGGACGACACCCTTGGTGTTTTTGTTATAGGCGGACGACACCCTTGGTGTTTTTGTTATAGGCGGACGACACCCTTGGTGTTTTTGTTATAGGCGGACGACACCCTTGGTGTTTTTGTTAGAGGCGGAGGACACCCTTGGTGTTTTTGTTAGAGGCGGAGGACACCCTTGGTGTTTTTGTTAGAGGCGCAGGACACCCTTGCGTTTTTGTTGTAGGCGGAGGACACCCTTGGTGTTTTTGTTAGAGGCGCAGGACACCCTTGCGTTTTTGTTGTAGGCGCAGGACACCCTTGCGTTTTTGTTGTAGGCGGAGGACACCCTTGGTGTTTTTGTTATGGTTAGACGACACCATTGATGTTTTTGTTATAGGCGGACGACACCTTTGGTGTTTTTGTTATAGGCGGACGACACCCTTGGTGTTTTTGTTATAGGCGGAGGACACCCTTGGTGTTTTTGTTATAGGCGGAGGACACCCTTGGTGTTTTTGTTAAAGGCGGAGGACACCCTTGGTGTTTTTGTTATCGGCGGAGGACACCCTTTGTGTTTTTGTGATAGGCGGAGGACACCCTTTGTGTTTTTTGTAATAGGCGGAGGACACCCTTGGTGTTTTTGTAATAGGCGGAGGACACCCTTGGTGTTTTTGTAATAGGCGGAGGACACCCTTGGTGTTTTTGTAATAGGCGGAGGACACCCTTGGTGTTTTTGTTATAGGCGGAGGACACCCTTGGTGTTTTTGTTATAGGCGGAGGACACCCTTGGTGTTTTTGTTATAGGCGGAGGACACCCTTGGTGTTTTTGTTATAGGCGGAGGACACCCTTGGTGTTTTTGTTATAGGCGGAGGACACCCTTGGTGTTTTTGTTATAGGCGGAGGACACCCTTGGTGTTTTTGTTATAGGCGGAGGACACCCTTGGTGTTTTTGTTATAGGCGGAGGACACCCTTGGTGTTTTTGTTATAGGCGGAGGACACCCTTGGTGTTTTTGTTATAGGCGGAGGACACCCTTGGTGTTTTTGTTATAGGCGGAGGACACCCTTGGTGTTTTTGTTATAGGCGGAGGACACCCTTGGTGTTTTTGTTATAGGCGGAGGACACCCTTGGTGTTTTTGTTATAGGCGGAGGACACCCTTGGTGTTTTTGTTATAGGCGGAGGACACCCTTGGTGTTTTTGTTATAGGCGGAGGACACCCTTTGTGTTTTTGTAATAGGCGGAGGACACCCTTTGTGTTTTTGTAATATGCGGAGGACACCCTTTGTGTTTTTGTAGTAGGCGGAGGACACCCTTTGTGTTTTTGTAGTAGGCGGAGGACACCCTTGGTGTTTTTGTTGTAGGCGGAGGACACCCTTGGTGTTTTTGTTGTAGGCGGAGGACACCCTTGGTGTTTTTGTTGTAGGCGGAGGACACCCTTGGTGTTTTTGTTGTAGGCGGAGGACACCCTTGGTGTTTTTGTTGTAGGCGGAGGACACCCTTGGTGTTTTTGTTGTAGGCGGAGGACACCCTTGGTGTTTTTGTTGTAGGCGGAGGACACCCTTGGTGTTTTTGTTATAGGCGGAGGACACCCTTGGTGTTTTTGTTGTAGGCGGAGGACACCCTTGTTGTTTTTGTTGTAGGCGGAGGACACCCTTGGTGTTTTTGTTGTAGGCGGAGGACACCCTTGGTGTTTTTGTTGTAGGCGGAGGACACCCTTGGTGTTTTTGTTGTAGGCGGAGGACACCCTTGGTGTTTTTGTTGTAGGCGGAGGACACCCTTGGTGTTTTTGTTGTAGGCGGAGGACACCCTTGGTGTTTTTGTTGTAGGCGGAGGACACCCTTGGTGTTTTTGTTGTAGGCGGAGGACACCCTTGGTGTTTTTGTTGTAGGCGGAGGACACCCTTGGTGTTTTTGTTGTAGGCGGAGGACACCCTTGGTGTTTTTGTTGTAGGCGGAGGACACCCTTGGTGTTTTTGTTGTAGGCGGAGGACACCCTTGGTGTTTTTGTTATAGGCGGAGGACACCCTTGGTGTTTTTGTTATAGGCGGAGGACACCCTTGGTGTTTTTGTTATAGGCGGAGGACACCCTTGGTGTTTTTGTTATAGTCGGAGGACACCCTTGGTGTTTTTGTTATAGTCGGAGGACACCCTTGGTGTTTTTGTTATAGGCGGAGGACACCCTTGGTGTTTTTGTTATAGGCGGAGGACACCCTTGGTGTTTTTGTTATCGGCGGAGGACACCCTTGGTGTTTTTGTTATGGGCGGAGGACACCCTTGGTGTTTTTGTTAGAGGCGGAGGACACCCTTGGTGTTTTTGTTATGGGCGGAGGACACCCTTGGTGTTTTTGTTATGGGCAGAGGACACCCTTGGTGTTTTTGTTATCGGCGGAGGACAGCCTTGGTGTTTTTGTTATAGACGGAGGACATCCTTGGTGTTTTTGTTATCGGCGGAGGACAGCCTTGGTGTTTTTGTTATAGACGGAGGACATCCTTGGTGTTTTTACCTCGCCTGTTCGAAGAACAGAGAGTTATAGCGATACCCCCGGCGTGAGCGTGAGCGTGAGCGTGAGCGTGAAAACGTTAAATTTTTTGATGCGTTATTTTTAACCTCCACCATCGAAGATCGGAGGTTACTGTTTTCACCCCTTTCTGTTTGTTTGTTTGATTGTTTGTTTGTGAACAGTATTACGGAAAAACTCCTTGATGGATTTCGACAACTTGGTGGGGGGGTTAGGTATGGTCCAAGGATCATGTCATTACATTTTGGACTTGGTCCCCACCCCCCCCAAAAAAAATTGTTAGAGAAATTTTTTTTTTTTGCATTTCTACATGTTTTAAGTGATTTCCAACCCCCCCCCCCAAGAAAAATTGTTAGAGAAAAAACATTTTTGCAACTTTATTTTTCAACAAAATTTCGATTTCTTTTTTTTTGCATTTCTGCATGTTTTAGGTGATTTCCAACCCCCCACCCCCCCCACAAAAAAAATTGTTAGAGAAAAAAAAAATTTGCAACTTTTTTTTTCTTTGGTTTCTTTTTTTTTGCATTTCTGCATGTTTTTAAGTGATTTCCAACCCCCCCCAAAGAAAAAATGGAGAAAAGAACTATAACTGTCAGCACTGTTGACATCATATTTAATGAATAAGATATAAGGTTCACTTGATTGACCCAGCAGTATTGGCGGCGGAGGTCTTGCACTCTCCTGAGTGCTCCCCCTTTAGTTTCCTTTCTAATGTTTTTATCTACCACACTATTTCTTTTTATACGCCCGATATATATATATATATATATATATATATATATATATATATATATATATATATATATATATATATATATATATATATATATATATATATATATATATATATATATATATATATATATATACCTGGTATTGGCGCAGTGGTTAGGGCAGCAGCTTGGGATCCAAAAGGTCCTGAGTTCAACCCCGTTAGGCCACTGAATTAATACACCAGGGGGTTGACTCAGCCTGTCATCCTTCCGAGGTCGGCGAAATGAGTACCAGTATACTGGGCCGGTGTATACCCCGGTTAAAATAGGTGTACCATATCCCTGTGTCGTAAGAGGCGACCAGGGTTGCGTCAGGAAGGGCATCCGGCGTAAAACATGTGCCAAATCACTATGCGGATCATACGGATGATCCGCTGTGGCGACCCCTAATGGGAGCAGCCGAAAGAAGATATATATATATATATATATATATATATATATATATATATATATATATATATATATATATATATACATACATACATACATACATACATACATACATACATACATACATACATACATACATACATACATACATACATACATACATACATATATACCGGTCGTCCATCTGTCTGTCTGTCCATCTGTTCCTGTCTGCACGCTAACTCCCAAAGTTTTCAACTTTCACATTTCATATTTGGTACATAGGTACAGACTGTGGAGCCGTGTCATGACATTCCTTCGTCATCTAAAGTGGTTGCCATGGCAACCAAGATGCTGTTGTCCATCCGTTCCTGTCCCCACTCTAACTCCCAAAGTTTTCAACTTTCACGTTTCATATTTGGTACCTACGTACAGACTGTGGAGACGGTGTGTAGTGACATACGTTCGTCATATAAAGTGGTTGCCATGGCAACCAGGATGCTGTTTTCCATGTAGTAGCACAATTCTGTATATATCTTCTTGTTCGGGCGTATATTGTGCTCACTTGCGCTCTTGTTACTGATTACAATATACAACTGCATTTATTGCTTTATAATTATACTTCACTGCAATGCTTTATTAAAAAATATTAATTATTAGACTCGTCTTTTAAAAATGATAAATGTATAAACAGGCGAGCATTGGGTGGCTTTGACACCAACTCTGGTTATTTTTATTAGGCATTCCATCAGCTTTGATCAGTGTGGAAGCATCGCGGTTCTATTTTCTTTGCCAGTTGTACAACTTTGCATGATGAGCATAGTGATTATATTAACAACATAGAGGGGGAAAAGATAGCAATTAGGACATGAGGTGAACTCTTTAGGTGAACACTTTGTGGCATTTATCAATAATGCAGGGCACTTGAGCAAGCTCTGTGGAAGGTTTTGGAGTATTACGGGAAAGCAACAATGCACTGGGTTGGTTTCATTTATTCTGTGTTTCAGCAGAGTCCTGCTTCTCCTTCTTCCCCGGCTGTCGTCGAAGGCATGCGGCGGCAACAGCGATCTGATCTTAATGCAGGCAGCCCCCCTGAAGCCAGCAGAGATGTAAGGTTTGATTACTTGCTTCTTTATTTGGGGTTGTTCGGCGTGAAACCAGTGATGTTTTTGTTCACACAACATATTTTGATCAAATAACCTTTTTATACAGCGCGTGCGCTGTATACAATTGCACCGAGTTTGAAATGTCCCCGGTGTCTACCGTGTCTCCGGTGTCCCCCCCCCACGTGCCTCAAGACAGCCAATGACGGCCGTCCGGTAGATGGCAGTGCGTAACCTTGACGGAAATGGCAACAATTGACGGAAATACCCGAGTATTTCAATGGAAATTTGTGAAACTAATGTGTTATATATGTGAAAACCATTGAATTTATTGCTTGACGGAAAAAAAACCAAGAAACGCGCCCCTCTCATGTACGAACGAACGAAAGACGTCATTCCCGCCCACCATTGCATTTCGCGTCAAACGCTGAAAGCGAAGTTTTTCTTATGCTATCATTCTTTTGCGGCCCCCTGCCATGCTGTATCGAGCGATTTCATTCCTTCTGTTGTATATATAAAGGTGCTTATCACAATAATAACAAGATTTTTACATTTCAAATATTAAGTACGCTTTTTAATTGTTTTTCAACTGAAAAAGCATAAATTGCATATTTTAACATTAGTGTACTCATTTGCTTCATCACACGTGCTGTATTGAAGGATTTCATTTGTTATTTCTTGGTAGTGATGACCAATTTTTCTCAAACCAGAGATGATGAATTATCTTAGAAGGTTGTGATCTTTGTAGATAAAACAAACTGATCCAAAATTGGTCCAACCATGAAAGGCAGGTTCAATTCTGCACCAAAGCGCACATCCTCACCCTTTGTGATGGTGCAGTGGAGATCACTTTCTTTCGATAACATTTTAAAAGCTGATGTTATGTAGCTGTTTGTTTAGATTGAGAGATCTACTTCCTCCCCACCCTCATCCCAATACTCTGAATGCTTTGTTGGGACCTTGGCTCAGTTGACGGAGTGCTCCAATTACCTCGATACAGGGTAGAAACAAACTTGTTGGGGGTGTGGTGGGGGGAGGGGAGGAGAAGGTTGTATTCGGGGTGGTATAAACGAACCTGTCTGTTTTTCCTTCAGTATTGACTTTCTTATCAGAACAAGGCTGTGAACTTTCCCATCTAGATTTCTCCCAATGGAAAATCTTCCCTTCTTGATTTGGTGATGACCAACTTCCCCGCCAATGTATCTTGCTCGTCATCTGCCTCAATTGCCACATCTGATAATGTGCTTGTGAAGGTCAACATCTCTCTGGCCATTCTCAGAGAACAGCCTCAGCACCGGTGAGACTGACAGGTCACTCAGACAAACTGGCAGAGATTTTAAGCAGCCATTACACTTCAGAACTGGTCTCTGATATCTCCCACCCCTGATATTAATTGAGCCTGGGAATTCTTCCACAGAAACCTGCTCTCTGTGTGATGCACAGATTCATCCCATCTCGTCTTCAGTTATCTTACTCATCCTCCCGCTCTTGGTACTCTGAATCCTGTGGTGAGGCAGTTGCCTAAAACCAACTTGCATTCTCCCCCTGGAAGGCAAATCCAACCGAAGGCAACTGGAGATCATTCCACAAAACCCGCAACGTGTGTGTGTGTGTGTGTGTGTGTGTGTGTGTGTGTGTGTGTGTGTGTGTGTGTGTGTGTGTGTGTGTGTGTGTGCGTGCGTGCGTGCGTGCGTGCGTGCGTGCGTGCGTGCGTGCGTGCGTGCGTGCGTGCGTGCGTGCGTGCGTGCGTGCGTGCGTGCGTGCTCTCAGGAGAGCCAAAAAACAACATCTGTCCAATCTCAAGAATTACCTTTCAACCTTGTCTCCCTCCTCAAAAACATGATGGCACCTTGTCAAGTCTGCCTGGTGTATACTCCCCCTCAGAGGCGGACTGACAGTATTCTGGACCCTCAGGCAAAAGGGGTCTTTTGGCCACCTCGATAACAATTTTGAATGAGTGCAAAATAAAAATTTTCTGAAACAAACATTAATTTTGTGTATAAATATGCAGAATAAAAGACATAAAATGTCATAGCCCCTGTTGTTTTAGTAATTTTGCTGTATGGAGTTAAAGGGTTAGCCCATATTTATGTACAACTAAAATGGCCGCCAGGCTTGATGGCAGAGCTGAGTTGGTCAGGGAGTTGAGGTGTAAAACTACGTGCGCTGAGGGTGGACAAGGAGGCCCATGTGGGAGGAATTTGTGAGGGGGTAGAGCATCACCTGTGGTTAAGTGATTCTCATCCTGCTTACAGGGGAATTCACGCATTGCGTTCCTTCAAGCCCATCCCTCGGTGTACTGCAGTTAGAGCGGAGGGTGGTGGTCTCTTGACAGAGGAGTCCGAAGTGAAGGCCCGCTGGACTGGTTACTTTGAGTGGCTGCACGAGGCTGATCCACCAGCTGTTGCGTTAGATGTCAGGGGTGTTACTATCCTTGCTGACCCTCCAATCAATTGTGGTCCACCTTCATTGATGGAAATGCAGGCTGTGGTGAACCGGTTGAAATGGGGTAAAGCTCCTGGGATCTGTGGCAACCATGCTGGACTTCTCAAGGCTGGTAGAAATACTGTACATATCATTGCATGCATTTCTGTGCTCTGCCTGGAACACAGGCATCATCCCCACTGACTGGACGAGGGGCCTTGTTGTCCCTCTCTTGAAAGGGAAGGGTGATCACTAGGATTGCAAAAACTCCCGAGAGGTGAAGCTGCGCTCAGCGCCAGGCAAGATCTTTGCTCGGATAATTCTTGATAGGGTTCGCCACCATCTACTTGAGCACCAGCGCCCAGAGTAGTCAGGCTTTACACCAAAGAGGTCAACAATTGACTGTATCCTTGCTCTTCGGGTCCTCATCAAACACAGACGAGAGTTTCGGAAGGGGCTGCTTGCAGCCTGTGTTGATCTCTGCAAAGCATTTGATTCAGTGAATTGGGATGCCATCTGGAGGATTTTTGGTCTTCATGGGTTGCGACCAAAACTGATCAATCTGATATCTGAACTATACTCTGGCACTGAGAGTGCTGTGAGATGTGGACTGCAATCTTCAAGTCTCATCATAAATTTCCAGTTGGATACAAGTCAGGACTTTGACTGGGCCACTCAAAAACATTTATTTTCTTCTTATTCAGCCACTCCAGTGTGGCTTTAACTTTGTGATTCAGATCATTGTCAGGATACTCAATTGTGCATCTCCTCCCCTTTTTCAGATTCATGGCTCACTCAAGCATGTTTTCATCTCTGATTCTCCTGTACTTTGCACCGTCCATTGTCCCTTCTATTCTGACAAGCATGCCAGTCCCTGCTGATGAAAATCAGCCCCTTCACATGATCCTGGCACCATCATGCTTGACAGGAGGGATGGTGTTGACTGGGTGATGTTCAGTGTTAGGCTTGCGCTCGACGTAACGCTTTGAATTTACACCAAAATGTTCAATTTTTGTCTCGTCTGACCACAAAACGTTTCTTCACATGCCTGCAGTCTCATTAAGATGCTTCTTTGAAAACTCCATACATGCTTTTAGATGCGTCTTTTTCAGTAATGTCTTCTTTCTTGCCACCTGTCCATTGCGGACAGCTTTGTGAAGGGACGGGATATTGCTGATTGATGAACAATGACCCCCATCTTGGACATAGAGCCATGCAGATCTTTCAAAGTCATTGTTATAAGCCTGGTGTTTGCTTAGTGATTAGGGTGGCGGCTTGGGATCCTAGGGTCCTGAGTTCAATCCCCGTTGGCCACTGAATTAATACACTAGGGGGTTGACTCAACCTGTTATGTTTCCGAGGTCGGTGAAATGAGTACCAGTGTGTACTGGTAGAGGGGCACTGCATCAGCGACACAGTTGCGCTCAGTGTGGCCACTCCTCATTTTCATAAATGCCAAGGTGAGCCAATGAAAAAAGCCAAGAATTCACAAGGTTTAGGAAAAGCGATGATAATAGAAAACCTATAGTCGGCACAGCAGAATTCGGTAATATTTGAAGATCGCGAGCGAAAAAATCAAAAATCATTCATGCGATACATATGAACGACTCGTAGGTCCATGACTCGCTAACAAACCGGCATCGTTATCTTCTCTAAGCGGTATCGTTATCCTGGCCCTCCACATCATAGAAACGAACCGAGTCAGTGTCCCATCTGCCATATTGTACATTTTCCACAACAACCTTGGGTGGCTGCCATGTGCGGCACTGTGCTCCCTGGCGACTGATGGTCTGCCGTGACAGTATTCTATTGGCGACTGTTGATGCATGTAGTCTGTTAGTTTGAGTTGTTTTCACCATGTTCACTTCCGAAAAAAATCTGTTCGACGCAAGCCGAGGAATGAGATAGGGCCAGTAAGGTGTACATGAACTTCCCAAGAGTTCCATATGTAAGGTCACCATTTCCGTCTTTCACACTCATGAGAGCGTCCCAGAATTGGACTGGATTCATATCAACATCAAGGGCCTTCACAGTGTCGTTCGTGAACTGAAGAGCATGCCATTCATCATCAAGCTTGTCGAGATTCTCCTCCGAAATGAGTTGAGGGAATTTTGCTGCTAATCCTGAAAGGGACGGATGAGGACGATCGGGAGAGAGAGAGCGGTCTTCGGATCAAGACATGATAAGTGGGCAAGAACGCTGTTTTCAGAAAGGTCGAACCGTTTCTAAATCTGCATTGTGAGCTCCTGCAGAAATGCCAAACAATCCTTTCTGAACAACTGTTCTTTCTCTTTCAGAGGCTCTTTTTCCAGCTGTGTAGTACAGCGACCCCCCCCCCCCACATGGATTTTCATGAGTGGCAGCTGGATCTCAGGGTTTTTGGGGTCCACTTCGGACAGGTCGCATCGTTCAATCACTTCGGGGCGAATGAATAGCGATAAGATTTCGCGATATGAATCACGGATGAAACTGAAGGTAACATGCGTTCTGAAGCTTTCGGACTGAAATTCCTTGTTCATCCTATCTATCTTGGGCAGTAGGAAGTTCAGAAAGAGGAACAAGTGTGTTGTGCCAGGTGTCGTCATGGTTTTATGAATTTGGGCTGCGCCATCCATGCGATCGCTTGGTGTCTGCACCTGAAAAAACAGCAAGAGCACATCCCATTGTTCGACAATACGGGCTACAACTTGACCCCTCGATAGCCACAGTCTGAGCGAGCTTTGCGATGCGATGCTGCTCAATTTGTATGGCCTCCTGAATAAGCTTGAATTCGTGCATTCGTTTGCTGCTCCTGGGGAAATAGCAGCGTATGTCCTTCATCACAGACTCTAGCCAAGACGGTAGATGGTGAGCTGCATAACTTGCACACAAAGCAAACGAATGGCATATGCAGCCCATTACGAAGACTGATGGATTATCCGCCTTCAGCAGCGCCTGAAACCCGCTTTTTTCACCCATCATCGTCAAACAGTTATTGCTTGCAAAGCCCAGTACGTTCCTAAAGGGGATGGCTTTGCTTGCCAACAAGTCCTTGACAAATTTGTATAGACCACGAGCTGTTGCGTCGTCCACTACAACAACATCCAGCAGCACATCAAACACTTTACTGTCATGGAAAAATCGGACCATAATGGCCAGGATTTGCTCGACAGATACATCAGTGCTTTCATCTATAATAAGCGAAAACATCGTGTCCTGACAAATGGAAGCTAGTGACCGTTTCTCCTCATGGGCGATGCCATACTGTATGCCGTAAGATGCCTTGGTACGTTTCATCTGCAGCTTTTGGGCGATTTTTGAGTCGGGGAACATTGCTTTCATGACATCGGTCAGGTGGTCTGCTTGCCAAAAAGGAGTGCGATGTTCAGCCATGAAACCTCCAAGCAAAACTTCCGCTTTTGCCACTTGTTCTTCCAGGTTCGGCTGCAGCGCTTTCTTCTTGAAAAATTTCCCTATGTCCACTTGCTGTTTCTTAGTATTCACAGCTTTTGTGTGCTTGGACGATTTCCCATGTTGTTTGAGGTGTGATTTGTTGGGAAAAGCAAATTTACAGTCACAAACTTTACACATCGCGTTACCGTCACGATCACAGCCATTCCAATCCATTCTGCCAAATCGGGATCACTGCTTCAAGCCGAGTTGAACGATTGTTTGTACCATTTTGACTTTTTCGAGGGTCCTGCCCCTTCTTGATTAGATTCTTCCTCTCTTTCACCTTCAAACGATCCCCGCACTGCCGACTGACTCATTGTATTACCTCGCTGTGAACGTCAAAAAAGTGAAACGAGCAGACCAAAATCAAAACAGGAAACTCGAAAAACTTTTAAACAACCTCGACCCCACCCCACTAGACTGGTACCCGTCTACTCCGCGCATAGCACTACTCGAGTGGACACCATCGTGTTGGGACAGGCACTGACTGACTGCACGCACGCCTGCCCCTAGGTGGTGGTAAGTGTTACCACAATGGGCCATTGTATGACTGTGACCTGCTGTGACGAGGGAAATGATATATTTTTTTTTAAAGGTAAATAATTCCCACTTTTGAAAAAAGCCAAGATTCGGCCGATTTTTGAAATAGTTTCACAAGACGCCAAGGTCAACAACAAATAGCCAGGATCTTGTGAAAAAAGCCAAGGAGTGGTCACACTGGTCGCGCTTCTAACAAATGATAGCTACCGGGCAGCTAAGTTGCCATACGCAAGAATAAGAAAGTCATTGTTGGATTTACAGTGACATCCCCAACCAGTTTCCTGCTTGCCTGGCTGGTGAGTTTGAATGGGTGACATGATCTGGGTGGAGTCTGGGTGGTATGATACGTCTTCCACTTTTAGGTCATCTCTGCCGAGATGACCTAATAAAGCCGGACCAAATGTCCGTCCGCATATCCGTCCGTACGTCCGTCAACAATTTTTCCTTCCGATCTTGATGAAACTTAGTATGTGGGTAGAGGTCAATGAGTGTTGCACAACGATATAACTTTTGTCCGGGTTCAAGATCAGGGTCAAGGTCACGAGGTCACATAAGTTATAAAAATCTCCATTTTCAAAACCCATCTCGTCTGCCATTCTACAAGATATTCGGCAACTGTTTATTGATTATGATAGTAAAAGATATTATCTTGTATCTAACCAGATAGATTTTTGAATTTCCTTCCCGTTTGATCGTCACGTGATCTGGAAGATGGCCAAAAACGCCGATGCGATTCGCAAAGAAAGAAGGAAGGAAGGAGAAATGAAATATAAATATAAAACACATTTTTAGCCTTTTATATTTATACATTTTCCGCCGAAGGTGCAAAAGTTTCAAAACCCGAAATGTAAACGTCGGCATTTATTTTCAAAATATAATTTCGTGCGCGCGTGCCAAAATGCCGAGTCATCTTTAACCAAACTGTGCAATTCGAGCTGCACAGTAGAACTGCGCAGTAGTCTTCGGTCATAACTGAACATTGAGAACTTGTGGTATTATGGTATTATAGAGATGACCGTCACCCCCACACGGGGGTAATTTTTAATGATGGATTTCTCTGTACTCAAAGGGATAATGAGCGACTTTGAAATCTTCTTATTACCCTCTCCTGAATGGTGCTTCTCTACCACTTTGTCTCACTTCTTTGGAAAGCTCCTTTGTCCTCATAGTTGCCTTGTTGGTGTTGACCAAGTGAGTTTCACCTCTAAACTCCTTAGATGGGGGAGCTTAATTTTTTTATGTTCAATCACTGATTACATACAGGTGAAACCTATTACACCTGTTTTGTAACCTTTCAAACAAAAATTTGCTCCTGAAGTGATTTAGGGTTAATTAGGCAAAGGGTTTGAATACTTGTGCAACTGAGAAGCACCTGATTTTTCTCTGTTAATCTAACTTATTCACATTTTATCTGCATTTCTTAGCTTTATCATTTTGGAGTAGTTTGTGAAGACTCCACATATAAAGTTTGATTTGAAAGCATCATAAAATAAGCTCAGGTGGCACAAAATGTGAAAACTTTGGAGGGAGGTGCATACTTTTGCAGGCCACTGTATATGCAAGAATAAAGAGGAGAAAAATTAAACAAATTTAATGCAAGGGAATTATTTTTGTTGCAAAAAAACATGTATGATCTGAAATTTGCATTGGAGTGCATGCCTGATCTGAAAAAGATGGTCATCAGGAGAAATCGAGATAGGATTCTGATCTGGAATTCCCATCACAGGATATGTATGATGTGGAATTCACATTCTGGTACACGCATAATCTGGAATTCACATTGCAGCAAACGTATGATGTGGAATTCACATTGCGGCAAACGTATGATGTGGAATTCATATTTGCAATGTACATATGATCGGGAATTCACATTGCAGTGCCCTTGTGATGTATAATTCACATTACAACACATAGCCTCATCTTTGCTTTTGATTTTTGCCTTATTTTTTTAAAGGGATCTAACCACAGATTGCGATGTTTCTTCTTAAGATTGTTCTTGCTCCACAGAGCAATCCATCCTTCATAAACTAAAATATTGAATTGGCCCTCTCTTCTTCTTGCACTTGTTTAGAAGGAAACACATTAATTTTAATGGGACAATCGAGAAAACATGAAACTACAGGATGTGTCAATAAAAGGTTAACCACTTCAAAACTTTATTAACCAAAACATTGAGTAATAAAACAAAAAATTAACTCGGAAAGTGAAAACTAAATTATAGAGAAATTAAACTCGTTATGTGTTAATGCGCTTATAGTTTAGGGGTTCAATGTGAGCACCCCCACACGCAACACCCCCACACACGACACCCACACACACAACATACATTCACACGAATTGCGAAGTTTTCAATGACGTTTCTGCAAGTTTTAATGGTTACTGTCTGCACATAAGCCTCAACTGCTGCCTTCAGATCAGGTTCAGATCTGGGGTGTTCCTTGTAGACGTTATCCTTACAAGCTCCCCAGAGGTAAAAATGTAGCGGATTGAAGTCGGAGCTGTGTGGAGACCATTCATTTTCCATACGCAAACTGAGAACTCGTTGTCTGAAGTTTTGACGCAGAAAGGCAAGTGTTTCGTTGGCTGTATGCGGGTTAGCACCATCTTGCATGAACCACTGTCGCCGGAGGGCTGCAGTGCTCATCGATTGCTTCAAGTCTTCGTGAAAGGCATTGACAATCAACCGGTATCGTTCTTGATTGATAGTAACTGTTCTTCCTTTTTTGTCTTCAAACCAATACGGCCCAAACACACCTCTGTATCTGACAACCACAAAAGCAGTGACTTTCCAACCCTTAAGCGACTTCTCTTCAACCTCATCTGGGCATTGAATTCCCCAGAAAATGTTTTGTTGTGTGAATTGACAGCACCATTGATGTGAAAGTATGCCTCATCACTAAACCACACAACGTGAATCCAGTTTGGGTTTGCCTCCATCTTCTGCTGCAGCATCTCACACATAGCGGCTCTTGCTGCTTTATACCCATCGGACAATTTATGGGCTGTTGCGATGCGGTAAGGAAAGAGGTTTAAATCTTGTTTCATTTTCCTTCTGATTTTGCTGGGAGTTTGACCCAGTTCTGCTGATCTTTGTCGATGCGATTTCTCTGGACTTTGCATGACTGACTCATTAACTCGTTCGTTCCATGTTTCCTTAACACCGTACACTTCTTGGACGACCGTATCATCCCTTGTTAATGTTGAGAATAGTCCCTTCACTTTTGAACTTTTCCAAATGGCTGGCTTGCTTTGCTTGTTTCTGGGATGCACTCTATATTCAGTACAGAACCTCGTCTGGAAGGAAGCAATTGATTTGGTCTCAGAACACCACTTGACAATGTTTACTCTTTGCTCCATAGAAAACGTCATTTTTTCCATATAATACTTTGGTTATGCTTGTATGACTTCTCCAAAGAGCATTGATCACTCCTGCAAAACAAACAAACAAAAAATTAAGGTAATGAGTAAAAGTACAAAGGTCATTTGAAGCGGTTAACCTTTTATTGACACACCCTGTACTTGGCCTTTCACACTGAACGTAGAAAAATTTCCATTTCCTTTGTACATTTTGAAAATAATGTCACAATGTTAACCGGAAACAATCGTATTTCAGTCCACTACATGAAGGAAGCCTCCTCCGACTTGTGTTGTGGGTTGTTTGGCATACTTGTCATGATTATGAAGTGCAGGTTGGTGAGAGCGAACACCCATGGGAATCAAACCTACACTAGCCACAAACAACCGCCTTAATGTCTCCTTTGAAAGATTTTCATTTTTTGTGTCTGATTGTATGAGTTTTTTTATTTTTTATTTTACTTTAATGTCATGTCTGTGCTCGAGGCAGAAAGAAGTTTTGTATCCAGGGCACTGTAAATGCCTTAAGTACTCAATGCCTGCATTCACTGCTCACTAAGTATTTGCTTTCTGTCAATCTGGCAGCCAATGAATGAACTTGCTTTTCATGCTATTTCTTCTGTACCATCACCAACATGCCTGTGTGTGATTTGGTAAGGGAGGTTTTTATGTACTTATCGTACAAACATGATGGAAATCTTACTGTAATATAACAATATTGCTCGTGACACAAAAGCATTTCACAAATTTTATCTTTTCATTAATGTTGTTATTGTTCTACTTCTTCCTACAGAGCTTAAAGAACACTGCATTCCCTAGTTTTGTTGATGGTAAGTGCTTGGGCTGCTGTGACAGAAGATTGGGGGGATTGCGGTGTGTGGAGATTGGCTGCATTTGTTTATTGAGGGGATGTTGGGTGACGGGGAGGAGAGGGTGTTTATGCACACATGGGTGTGGGGTGGTGGGGGTTACATGTTGAGGAGGGAACTATGTTTGCTTGGGCTGTGTTGAAGAGTTGAATGCAAAACTGTTTAAATATTTTAACTGTGCAGCCCATTGAGCCCCAACAAGGGCTTTCCTCAAACTAATGCCTCCTATCTTATTTCCTGATAATTTTAATTGCTCTCAAAAGCAACTTCTACACAGGCCTGCATATTTCCACATGAGGCAGTTACTGAATGTGAACGCTTGTGCAGGTTGCTGTTTTTGCACCACTTCTTCATTTATGAGGCATTACTTTTGGGATTGTGTGTGTGTGTGTGTGTGTGTGTGTGTGTGTGTGTGTGTGTGTGTGTGTGTGTGTGTGTGTGTGTGTGTGTGTGTGTGTGTGTGTGTGTGTGTGTGTTTGACCCCCTTGGCAAACACATGTGGAGCTTTGTGAATAACTTCATGCTGTGAGTTCCTATTGTCAGATTTTAATTCATTTTCAACTTTTCTTGGTAAATTTATGAATTCTAATTGATATCTGCAACTTTCAAGTCTCGCTTGCACATATATTTTCGTCGTATAGAAAATATTCGTATTTCTATCCATCTATATGTTGTATTACAAAATGGTGAAATCCTTCCCCGTGCCCCCCCTCACTTTATTACACCCTGTACATTCTCCTTGATCCCACCCTCTCCCAACTCGCTGTCCATTGACCCAACTCTCGTTTTTCTCCCTTAATTGCCTTCCATTTTAACATAACCCAAATTTAATTTCTCCCCCTCCCTCACAGACATACAGTACATATATGGCTCTTTTAACAGAATCTTGCCACCACCTTTATACTTCACTCCTCATCACACTCTACCCTTCAGATTTAATTTTCTGTTTCAATGTCATCCACAGTAAGATTTTTTTTATCACCAGCAATCAGAACTTTGCCATTTTTGCTTCAGGAGGTTCCACTGCTTTGACTTTGCTATAGTTCAGTCCCAATTCCCTGAGTAAGCAGTATGAAGCTCACTTACAAAAGTTTGTCGAAACTTTGGTAGCACCTGATTACTTACACTCTTCCAATAACCGTCTCGTGGCCACTTGCTGCACTGTTTCGTGACTCATTGCTTAATTTTCTGAAATTTGGCAGTATTGAAAGAGCAACCTTGGCCGACTTTACTTTTTCTACCAGAAAGGATTTATTTATTTTCCTTCTGTAGACTTTATTCAGAAAATACATGGAAGCATTTGTTTTTTTTGAGGTGGTGAAAACAAACACATTTTGTAAAAGTTGGTGATTGAAATCTCACTTTGCCATCATCATTGATGTGTTTTTTTTTTTGGGGGGGGGGGGAGGGGGTATCCTTTAATGCAGTGGAAATGTAAATACTCACTGGACAGTTACTTTGTTTCTATTTAAATGAATGTTGCATGCATATTCTGCCCCCTGCTGCCCAAGCATAAGCTTTCTTGGTAAAATTCTGAGTCTGCTATCTATCACATAACTTCCAATGGCTATAACATCCCTTATACATGCCTCGAGCACAGTAACTTAGCCTGCAGGTTTTCAGATGAATTTTTAATGAGAAAAGAAAAAGTTAAAAAAATCCTGTGATTAAGTAATTTTTTATTTGTTTATCTTGAATTAGCTCCTCTTAATTAATCATTAAGATTATCGAAATGAGAGTCTGCAATATTACATATTTCATATCTTGGGTAGGCAAGATGTATACGTGTGTATGTGTGTGTGATATCAAGTTAATGCAGTTGGGATTATCCATTGTAATAGAAAGAAAAGCACAGACAACCAATGAATAGAACTATAATATACTCTCCCATTTGGTACAAACAGGAATAAGAAGGGTCAGCTTCAAATGATGTTTCGCTTGTGATCCACAGGCTGCATCAAGCCAAAAAGAACCAGCTAGCGCACATGGCCGTTTTTATAGACCACGTGGCATCGACCCATTTCCGGTCACGTGCGGAAGCATGGAACCCTTTTTTGTGTTGAAATAATGATGGCCATGTCATCATCATTGGTTTACTGCTCGTTCCTGTGTTGTAAATGTCGTGATCTCGTGTTACATGATGTATGTGAGTGGTCAAGCCTGTATTCGCCTATGCCCTCTCACGTACTACCCGTTCACTGCATGCTCGAACACTTGGGTGGTGTGTAGATAGGGTTTGCTTTTCTGTCAGCTTGGTTTTACACCATCCCCTTCGTGATATCTTTATGAATGTGTTGCATTCGGTTGGGATATCAATTGTTTCACTGGTTAAACTGCTTCCCTGATCTTTTATATGCCAGGTTACAAGCAGTAACCCAATGATAATGACATGGCCTTCTTTATTTTAACACACAAATGGTTCCATGCTTTCACACATGACCAGAAGTGGGTCGATGGTGGTCAATAAAAATGGCCGCTTGCGCTAGCTGGTTCTCTTTGACTTGATAAGGATTATGGATCACAAGCGAAATGTCGTATGATGCTGACCCTGCCAATTACTGTTTGAGCCAAATTATTCATTGGTTTGCTGTGTCTTTCTTTTGTATGTATGTATGTATGTATGTGTAATTATATTTTCTATATATTTATATGTATATATATATATGTATTACATATTATATAAATAAAAAAAATCTATATTACGAGCAAATACCACCCATCATTTTGCTGACAGGAATACAAAAGTGTGGGTGGGGGTGGGGGGGAGAGGAGGGAAAGAGATCAAGGGAGGGGGAGAGAGAGAGAGAGGAAGGAATGAGAGCGAAGGGGGGAGAGCAGGGAAGGAGAGCGAGAGGGGAAAGAGAGGTGGGAAGAACAGCAAGGGGTGGGTGGAGAGTGGAGGGAAGGAGAGCGAGGGGGTGAGAGGTGGGAAGGTGAGCAGGGGGGAGAGAGAGGAGGGAAGGTGAGCGAGGGGGGAGAGAGGAGCCAAGGTGAGAGAGAGGAGAGAGGAGGGGGGAGTGAGCAAGGGGGAGAGAGGAGGGAGGGAGGTGAGCGAGGGGGGAGAGAGGAGGGGGGAGAGAAGGGAGGGAGTGAGCGAGGGGGAGAGAGGAGGGGGAGTGAGCGAGGGGGGAGAGGAGGGGGGAGTGAGCGAGGGGGGAGAGAGGAGGGGGAGTGAGCGAGGGGGAGAGAGGGGGGAGTGAGAGAGGGGGGAGTGAGAGAGGGAGGAGTGAGAGCGAGGGGGAGTGAGAGAGGGGAGGAGTGAGAGAGGGAGTGAGAGAGGGGGGAGTGAGCGAGGGGGAGAGAGAGGGGGAGTGAGCGAGGGGGAGAGAGGGGGAGAGTGAGCGAGGGGGAGAGAGAGGGGGAAGGTGAGCGAGGGGAGAGGGGGAAGGTGAGCGAGGGAGAGGTGAGCGAGGAGAGAGGGAAGAGGAGGAGCGAGGGGGGAGTGAGCGAGAGAGAGGAAGTGAGCGAGGGGAGAGAGAGGAGGGAAGGTGAGCGAGGGGAGAGAGGAGAGAGAGCGAGGGAGAGAGGAGGAGAGAGGAGGGAGAGAGAGGAGGAAGGTGAGCGAGGGGGAGAGAGGAGGAGGGAGCGAGGGGGAAGGTGAGCGAGGGGGAGAGAGGAGGAAGGTGGCGAGGGGGGAGAGAGGAGGAAGAGAAGGCGAGCGAGGGGGGGAGAGAGGAGGGAAAGAGCGACGAGGGAGAGAGAAGGAGGGAAGAGCGAGCGAGGGGGAGAGAGGAGGGAAGGTGAGCGAGGGGAGGGAGAGAGGAGGGAAGGTGAGCGAGGGGAGAGAGAGCGAGGGAGAGAGAGGGAAGGAGCGAGGGGAGAGAGGAGGAAGGAGAGGAGAGGAGGAGGAAGGTGAGCGAGGGGGGAGAGAGGAGGGAAGGTGGACGAGGGGGAGGGGGAGAGAGGAGGGAAGGTGAGCGAGGGGGAGAGAGGAGGGAAGGTGAGCGAGGGGGGAGAGAGAGGAGGGAAGGCGAGCGAGGGGGGGAGAGAGAGGAGGGAAGGTGAGCGAGGGGGGGAGAGAGAGGGAGGGAAGAGCGAGCGAGGGGGAGAGAGAAGGAGGGAAGGTGAGCGAGGGGAGAGAGGAGGGAAGAGTGAGCGAGGGGGGGGAGAGAGAGGAGGGAAGGCGAGCGAGGGGGGAGAGAGGAGGGAGGAGAGGTGAGCGAGGGGGAGAGAGGAGGGAAGGTGAGCGAGGGGAGAGAGAGGAGGGAAGGTGAGCGAGGGGGGAGAGAGGAGGGAAGAGCGAGCGAGGGGGGAGAGAGAGGAGGGAAGGTGAGCGAGGGGGAGAGAGGAGGGAAGGTGAGCGAGGGGGAGAGAGAGGGAGGAAGGTGAGCGAGGGGGGAGAGAGAGGAGGGAAGAAGCGAGCGAGGGGGGGAGAGAGAGGAGGGAAGGCGAGCGAGGGGGAGAGAGAGGAGGGAAGGTGAGCGAGGGGAGAGAGAGGAGGGAAGGAAAAGCGAGCGAGGAGAGAGAGAGGAGGGAAGGTGAGCGAGGGGGAGAGAGGAGGGAAGGTGAGCGAGGGGGGAGAGAGGAGGGAAGGTGAGCGAGGGGGGAGAGAGGAGGGAAGGCGGACGAGGGGGAGAGAGGAGGGAAGGAGCGAGCGAGGGGAGAGAGAGGAGGGAAGGTGAGCGAGGGGAGAGAGAGGAGGGAAGGCGAGCGAGGGGGGAGAGAGGAGGGAAGGTGAGCGAGGGGGAGGAGAGAGGGAGGGAAGGTGAGCGAGGGGGAGAGGAGGGAAGGTGAGCGAGGGGGGGGGGAGAGGAGGGAAGGTGAGCGAGGGGGGAGAGAGGAGGGAAGGTGAGCGAGGGGGAGGGGGAGAGGGAGGGAAGGTGAGCGAGGGGGAGAGAGAGGAGGGAAGGCGAGCGAGGGGGAGAGAGGAGGGAAGGCGAGCGAGGGGGAGAGAGAGGAGGGAAGGTGAGCGAGGGGGAGAGAGGAGGGAAGGTGAGCGAGGGGGAGAGAGGAGGAAGGTGAGCGAGGGGAGAGAGGAGGGAAGGTGAGCGAGGGGGAGAGAAGGAGGGAAGAAGCGAGCGAGGGGGGGGAGAGAGGAGGAGGAAGGTGAGCGAGGGGGAGAGAGGAGGGAAGGTGAGCGAGGGGGAGAGAGAGGAGGGAAGGTGAGCGAGGGGGAGAGAGAGGAGGGAAGGTGAGCGAGGGGGGAGAGAGAGGAGGGAAGGTGAGCGAGGGGAGAGAGAGGAGGGAAGGTGAGCGAGGGGGAGAGAGAGAGGAAGGTGAGCGAGGGGGGAGAGAGGAGGGAAGGGAGCGAGGAGAGCGGAGGGGGGAGAGAGGGGGAGAGAGGAGGAAGGTGAGCGAGGGGGGGAGAGAGGAGGGAAGGAGCGGGGGAGAGAGAGAGAGGAGAGGAGCGAGGGGAGAGAGGAGCGGGGGAGGGAGAGGAGGAGAGAGGAGGGAGGAGAGCGGGGGGAGAGAGAGAGAGAGGAGGGAAGGAGAGCGGGGGGGAGAGAGGAGGGAAGGAGGAGAGCGAGGGGGGAGAGAGAGAGGAGGAGGGAGCGAGGGGGGAGAGAGAGGAGGGAAGGAGAAGCGGGGGGGAGAGAGAGGAGGGAAGGAGAGCGGGGGGGAGAGAGAGAGGAGGGAGGAGAGAAAGCGGGGGGGGAGAGAGAGGAGGGAAGGAGAGAGCGGGGGGGAGAGAGAGGAGGGAGGAGGAGAGGGGGGGAGAGAAGGAGAGGGAGGAGAAAGCGGGGGGAGAAGAGAAGGGAGGGAGGGAGAAGCGGGGGAGAGAGAGAGAGGAGGAGGGGAGGAGCGGGGGGAGAGAGAGAGGAGGGAAGGAGAGCGGGGGGAGAGAGAGGGAGGAGGAGGAGAAAGCGAGAGAGAGAGAGGAGGGAGGAGAGCGGGGGGAGAGAGAAGAGAGGGAGGAGAAGCGGGGGAGAGAGAGAGGGAGGAGGAGAAGCGGGGGGAGGGAGAGAAGGAAGGGGAAGGAGAGCGAGGGGGGGGGAGAAGAGGAGGGGAGGAGGAAGCGGGGGGGAGAGAGAGGAGGGAAGAAGAGAGGGAGGAGAGAGAGCGGGGGGGGAGAGAGGAGGAGGAGAGAGCGAGGGGGGGAGAGAGAGGAGGGAGGAGAGGGGGAGAGAGAGGAGGGGGGGGGAGAGAGAGGAGGGAAGGAGAAGCGAGGGGAGAGAGAGGAGGGAGGGAGAGCGGGTGGGGGAGAAGAGGAGGGAGGAGGGAGAGAGCGAGGGGGAGAGAGAGGAGGGAAGGAGAGCGGGGGGGGGGAGAGAGAGGAGGGAAGGAGAGCGGGGGGGGGGAGAGAGGAGGGAAGGAGAGCGGGGGGGAGAGAGAGGAAGGGAAGGAGAGCGAGGGGGGAGAGAGAGAGGAGGGAAGGAGAGCGGGGGGGAGAGAGAGGGAGGAAGGGAAGGAGAGCGGGGGGAGAGAGAGGAGGGAAGGAGAGCGGGGGGGAGAGAGAGGGAAGGGAGGAGAGCGAGGGGGGAGAGAGAGGAGGGAAGGAGAGCGGGGGGAGAGAGAGAGGAGGGAAGGAGAGCGGGGGGGGAGAGAGAAGGAGGGAAGAGGAAGAAGCGAAGGGGGGAGAGAGAGGAGGGAAGGAGAGCGGGGGGGAGAGAGAGGAGGGAAGGAGAGCGGGGGGGAGAGAGAGAGGAGGGAAGGAGAGCGAGGGGGAGAGAGAGGAGGGAAGGAGAGCGAGGGGGAGAGAGAGGGAGGAAGGAGAGCGAGGGGGAGAGAGAGGAGGGAAGGAGAGCGAGGGGGAGAGAGAGGAGGAGGGAAGGAGAGCGAGGGGGAGAGAGGAGGGAAGGAGAGCGAGGGGGGAGAGAGAGGAGGGAAGGAGAGCGAGGGGGAGAGAGAGAGAGGGAAGGAGGAGGAGGGGAGAGAGAGAGAGGAGGGAAGGAGAGGGAGGGGGGAGAGAGTGGAGGCAAGGAGAGCGAGGGGGGAGAGAGAGGAGGGAAGGAGAGCGAGGGGGGAGAGAAAGGAGGGAAGGAGAGCGAGGGGGAAGGGAAGGCAGCAGGAAGTGAGAGGAAGGGAAGGCAGACGTGCAGTGGTGCATTATTTACGATTAATAGTCTCATCAAAATGCTTCTGCATCGAATAACTGTGAAGACGGAAACAAAATAATGACTGAAATCAATTTTCTACCGCTCGTACTATAAATACCGCCTGGACGCATAAACTCCCATCCAGACATAAACACCGCCCGGGCACTTCTCGGATGGCTCATAAACATGAAAGTTTGAAATATGTTTCTCTCACCCTGTTCCTCCTCACCAACCTGTTCTGTTCCTCACAAAAACAATGCTTGTGAAATATTTTTGAAATCCAAGAATATTTAGATGTTGCCCTCAACAGTTGAAGTTTTACCATTACAGTATATGACATCCACAAAACATAGCCACACCTATAACTACAATCAAACACCGTTTTATGCCTGTAAAAAAGTGTGAATGATGCAGGCATAAAGTACTGTCTGATGGAAATTGTAGCTGTGACTGTTTTTGTCTCGGTGTTGCCAGTTCTGTTCAGTTTGGCTCAAGCTGTCTTTCCACGTGGTAACTTGCTGCTCTCTCTGAATGCATCATTGTTTTTTGTGGCATTGTGATTTGATACGTTGGATACATATTTGATTCATTTCCAAGCTTTGTGGAAGGAGCTGAGATTGCCTTCAGTTGCATTTTCCTCCCATGAGGCGAAGGCAAGTTGTTTCAGGACAACTGCCTCGCCGCAAACTTCAGTGTACCATGGGCGGGAGGAAGGGTATGACGACTGAGGACGAGATGGGATAAATCTGTGCATGAGAGAGATATAGAGCAAATTTCTATGAAAGAATTCCCACGATGAGTTGATGTCGGAGAAGGTAGAGATGGGAGACCAGTCAAGACGTTTGATGGCTGCTTGATGTCCTTGCCAGTCAGCCTGAGTGAAATGCCAGACACGACGGTGCTGAGGTGATTCTCTAATAACAGCGAGATTGATGGTTACTTTGACAAGCATGTGGCCAGATGAACCGATTTGAGCAGAGGAAGAACAGCAGATGTTTTCTGTGAAATTGGTCAAAATCAGATCCAGAAGAGATGGTCCACAGAAGAGAGAAGAGATGGTATCATTGGTTGAGATCCTGGTCGGGAAGTTGACAGATTGTGTTAGTCCCAATGAGTCGCAGAAGTCTTTTGCTAAAGAGCCATGACAGGTGAGGGAGGTACCCACACCGAGCCAACTGGCATGATGGCAGTTGAAGTCACCACATATGAGGAAGAGAGAGAGTTGGGATGAGAGGAGTTAAGTTGGTCAATGTTTTTGGCGAGTGAGGTGTAAATGGAGTCATCACTGTTTGGTAGACGGTACAACACAGATAAACGTGAGGTGGGAGAGGAGGGGAAGCTGTAGCCAGAGGTATTCCTGAGGGGATTGTGGGAGTGAGGACAGTGCATGGAGAGTGAGGAACAGTTTTAGATGGAGAAGAAACTCCATCGCCAGGACGAGGCTCAAGTTTGTCATACCAGAAATAGTAGGGTCATGAACAGCAATTCCATGACCGTGGAGAGCATAGATTCGTTTCTCAGTGGATTTGTCTTCTATGAGGGTTAAATAAAAAATTTATCCCCCATGCCCCTCGCAAAAATGCGGGCTAACTCCATGAGAGCCCCACATCCAAGATGGCTGCTGTCGGCCATGTTGGAAATTATCTTTCCAATGGTTTGGCCTATAATGCTACACAATATATGTATTCTGGGACTTTTTGGGTCAAGTAATTCATATTTGATGTTGGTTTGATGATTTGACATACTTTTGACCTTCAAATCCAAGATGGCTGCTGATTTTCAGCTGGGAAAGGTCAATTTTTCAATGTTGTCCTAGAGCCTTCATAATAGGCTCCAATGAAAGCTCTTTTCATGTTGAGTTGAGGTCTGGACAGTAGAACTACAAGTAAATGCACAGACGTCATCTTGATGGTCAAAAAGGTAAACATTTGTGGTTGATGAGGAACAAACCTTTGCTCTCCATGGTCATGGAATTACTGGATGTGGACCAATGAAATGTATATATTCTAATACATTGGCATGCATTTGTACATCAATATCCCCCTATTTTAGGGAAGTACAATGTCTTTAAACTGAATTTACAACTTTCCAATGTAACTAATGGACCGCTAGTCTTCATCCGAATCTGTGGATTCTCCGGCCTCACTCCTCTCATCATTGCGAGTACTCTCATCACTATTCTCATCTGAACAGTCACAAGGTATGAGCTGCTGGGGTAAAGGGGGGAGGGTGTGGCACACTGTTTGGCACTTCCCATTCAGAATTTCCCAGCCATGGTCAATGGGGGACAGATGCTCTAACTGTCTAACAGGTTGTAATGGAGCTGGCAATATGTGATGTAGTTCGTCCTCCCGACATGGAGATCCAACGAGTCATCATCAGGTCGGAGGTGGATCATACTCTTCTTCTTCAGTTTGGGCCACTTAGAAGCTCTGGCCTGCCCACGGGTAACATCTGCACTCTCAGCATAAACTTTGGAGAGGACAAAAGCCTTCATATCAGCTCTGACTTCGTCCTCTAACTCCAGACTCTCACCCACTCGTCCTCGGAGCTCTCTCGCCTCAGGATCAGAGATCACCTTCTCCAACACTGGCTTTTTCCCATGCCCATAGAACCCTGATGTGTGATCACTGCCAGTGATGACATGGAGAGGTATGATGATATCTGCAACCTGTTCTGAAAGCATGGCACGGCAGTTGATTAACACATTCTTGCGTTTAATCAACAGATCACCTCGGAGTTGTTGCGAGACATAAGCCGCCTGGACATGCACGTCGGTGTCCTCGCTGTCTAGAAAAACTGCTCCAGTGTAGTTTCCGGTCCTCAGCTTGGCATAGGCTGAGAGCAGCATTGTATCTGCCTCTGGATGCTTGAAGACATAGTCCCCATTTGCCACACCAGTGCTCAGGTTAGTTGACGTCTCACCCTCACAGTATATGATGCTACTCTGCACCCGACCAACTTGTTTTTTCAACTGTTCCTTCACAAGCTTTTGCAGACTGACCTTGTTTCCTGAATTGTCCATGAGTTTGTTGAACTCAGCGGCTCGTGGGAACATGTCTTCCGGCTTAGGGAAAACATTTGGGATGTGGAGATGTTTTGCTGCCCATCGATCATGCTCATCATCCTTGATGCTAAAGGGAAGGTCATACTTGTCATTGATGAGGCGTGAGAGGATGATAGCGCAGATCTTATCCAGGTAGTCACTCCAGCAGTACTCTGAGCCATCCCGCTTCCAAGCCTCTCGGTCCTCGGGCGTGGGGGTGACTAGCCGACAAATCAGCCCCATTTCCATGAGGCTGATGTGGTCCCGTGGTTTCTCAGCAACTGGGTCAAGGTTGAACAGTTGTAACAACTTGCTCTTCGCAGTCTTGCACATTGATCCATCTACATTGTAGAGTGAGAGGCACTCCTCAGTCACTCTCCCCTCAAGGGCTGACTCAAGCTGGATCATACCTGATCCCTCCACAAGTTCTACCAGGGCTGCCAGCCCTGACCTCTCCATCTGGGCCACCTTCATGGGCACACCAGATGGTGCACAGATCTGTACACTAGCAAAATTCTTCCTCTTATTCCTGTGGATGGTTGCAGTGAGAGGCTTCATCTTGGTGAACACTCGCTCTTGCAGGATTGTTTCAACCTGTGCTTGGCCATCTTGTAGTGCGGTCTTGAGGTCATGCACTAACTCCAGTGATGCGACCAGGCCAGATTGTAGTGACCTCAGTGTAGGTGAGGAGATGTCAAAGGGCTCAGCATCAATATCCTTCATGCATGCCTGCAGGTCGTGAACTGCCTGCTCATCCTTCTTCATCCTCGCTGGCTGACACTCAACATGTTTCCTATGGGAACGCTGGCACTTGAGGTTCCGATTCACAGTTGCCTTCACCCTCACGACATTGTTTGCATTTCTTGTTGTTGAGAACAGTTGCTTTTCATTCTGCATAAGCTGAAGCCATCCTTGCTTCAGCTTCGAGTTCAGATTCATAGTCGTTTCTATCCAAAGGTCCAGTAGCTGGCAGGAGTGGGGTAGCCCTGTCATGGACTGGGTGAAGTGATCGTTGAAGAAGGCCATTTGCTCATCTGACAGTGAAGAGAGCATCGCCCAATAATCTGGCAACCACCTTCCATAATCATGGTTGTCATATGCCATCAGTCCAGGCAACATGTTGTATGTTGATGATGGGTACTCTGAGCCATTTCTTGCATGATATGCATCAATACTTTGGACAACAGGGTCTGACATCTCTATGAATGAGACCCAGAAGTTGCCCATGTCTGTGCCAGGTTTCTCATAAACTCTGTTGATCAGCTCCTTCATGTCATCATCATCCTCAAGATGACTGTGAGCTTCCTGTAGAGCCTCCTGTGTCTCGGTGAGTGCATTGCGTAGAGTGTCAAGATTCTGCTTGATATCCTCTGATAGCTAGTTCCTCATACTCAAGAATCTCTCTCAGTCGTTTATGGATAAGAGCCTCTCTCCAGAGCAGGATGCAGCGCACATCCCGCCTGTAGTGCTTCCCTCGTAGTGCTTGGTCAACAGACCCCTCCACTACTACACCTGCTGTAACCAGAGTGTCTGCCATGCCAGAGCCCTTGAATCTTTTATAGATCGCATAGATGTAGGACATCTGCTGGTGGAAGGTGCCAAGAATCGGGATGATGTCCTTGAACAGTTTTTGATTCTCCATCTTGAGCTGCACGATCAACTTGTATGTGGGCATGTCACCAATGAGAAAGGAAAATTGAATATTCTTCTTATGCATGTAGTAGGGTCATTTACAGCAATTCCGTGACCATGGAGAGCAAAGGTTTGTTCCTCATCAACCACAAATGTTTACCTTTTTGACAATCAAGATGACCTCTGTGCATTTACTTATAGTTCTACTGTCCATATCTAAACTCAACATGAAAAGAGCTTTCATTAGAGCCTATTATGAAGGCTCTAGGTCTCGGAAAACAGTGAAAAATTGACCTTTCCCAGCTGAAAATCAGCAGCCATCTTGGATTTAAAGGTCAAAAGTAGGTCAAATCATCAAACCAACATCAAATATGAATTCCTTGACCCAAAAAGTGCCAGAATGCATATACTGTGTAGCATTGTAGGCCAAACCATTGGAAAGATAATTTCCAACATGTCCGACAGCGGCCATCTTGGATTTGGGGCTCTCATGGAATTAGCCCGCATTTTTGCGAGTGGCATGGGGGCTAAATTTTTTATTTAACCCTCATAGAAGACATCCACTGAGAAACGAACCTTTGCTCTCCATGGTCACGGAATTGCTGTAAATGACTACAAAGAAGGGACTTCCGGTTCCGTGTTTGGGGTGACGGCAGCTTCTCTTCGGGCTCTCTGTCGACCTTCTCAAAGTTAAGTTTCTGGTTGTTATATCACGTTTTAACTGTTTATTTTCTCACCTACATGTTTACTGTGTGTTCCTAGTCCGATTTTGTTTCAAAAATCGTGCTATTTTGTGAGTTTTCGTCGACCTTGTCTTATCGGGTTCCTTGAGGCCTACCTGTCCTTTCCTTCGAGGTGTACGATCGTTTTTATCTGTATTCTCTCTCTATTACCATCAATTTCTATTTTACTTTTCCCAACACCCCCCCCCCCCAATCCATTCCTTTCCAACTACACCCTCTGTTTCTTGCCTTAAAAATAAATAAAAAGACAACAACCCTTTCTCCCTCCATACACATGAGTTCTTCTCCTTCTTCTCCTTCTCCTTCTTCTCCTTCTCCTTCTCCTTCTCCTTCTCCTTCTCCTTCTCCTTCTCCTTCTCCTTCTCCTTCTCCTTCTCCTTCTCCTTCTCCTTCTCCTTCTCCTTCTTCTCCTTCTCCTTCTCCTTCTCCTTCTCCTTCTCCTTCTCCTTCTCCTTCTCCTTCTCCTTCTCCTTCTCCTTCTCCTTCTCCTTCTCCTTCTCCTTCTCCTTCTCCTTCTCCTTCTCCTTCTCCTTCTCCTTCTCCTTCTCCTTCTCCTTCTCCTTCTCCTTCTCCTTCTCCTTCTCCTTCTCCTCCTTCTTCTCACCATCTTTCTCTATTTGACCTGACCCGCTCTCACCATTACCTTCACGATTCCCTTCTACCTACAACCCTCCATTCCCTAATCTTACCTCATCTTCATAAATCCATCAAAAAATTTTTTTCCTTGGAACCTTTCTAACTCCACACCAACTGAAACTACGTATCTCTCTACCCTCTTCCTGGTACTTTTCATTGATCCATCAGCTTCACTCTGCGTTTACTGATCCAAATTCACCATACACCTCCACGACTTTACTTCAACCTTTCCTTTTCCGAATCTTACACAATCCTTATTTTAAAAAATATAGATGTATATTATGTAAATAAATTCACTTTTAACTACAGGGTGTCCCAAAAAATGTACTCGCTCTTTAAATGATCATAAATGCTTTGTATATTGACTTAAAAACAAGATTAATGGTTAAATGTATAAATGGTAAATGCATGTTTACAAATGTTCAAACTGACGACCATCACGTTCCAAACACAGCCGATAACTCGGACCAATGGATTCAACAGCGTTACGAATCATTTCATTTGGAACTGCAAGACATTGTCTTTCAATTTCCTCTTTCAGCTCATCGACTGTTGCTGGTTTTGAGCCGTAAACCTTATCTTTGAGATATCCCCATAAAAAGAAGTCCATTGGAGTTAGGTCTGGGGAACGCGCAGGGAATTAAACACTACCTCTTTGCCCAATCCATCTGTTTGGAAAAGTTGCTTCGAGATAGGCCCTTACATCACGGTGGTAGTGGGGAGGTGCTCCATCTTGCTGAAAGTAAATCTCTTCATCACCAAATATATCTTCGACACGTGGACCGATGGATTCCTGCAGCAAGTTTAAGTAAACATCCCCAGTGACAGTTTGTTCAAAAAAGAATGGCCCGAGGATGCCCAATGCTGATATCCCACACCACACACTAACCCCTGGTAAGTTTACATGGTGTTCCATAGTAACATGCGGATTTTCAGGAGCCCAGTAGGTGCAATTGTGTCAGTTAAGTGAGCCATTTAACTTGAAGCTGGCCTCATCGCTCCAAACAATTTTGGATGGAAATGCTGCATCTTCTTCGCATTTGCCCAGGTACCACTCACAAAATTCAGCTCTCGGTCAGGATCATCTTCATTTAGAGCGTGGATTAATTTTGGAATGTAACTTTTCCAATTAATTCGCTTCATAATGTGATGGGTGCTTGATTTTGGGATTCCTGTCTCACGAGCCATTTGTCGTACAGATTTCCGTGGGGGTCGGTGGAGGGTTTCCAGCAATTGATTTTCCTTTGCGGGGCTGGTTGATGACCGTGGTCTTCCTGAACGCTCCTTATGGACGTCATGCACAGTTAATCTGTTTCAAACTTATCTCGGATGCAAGCAATGGTGCGTCGCGTTGGTGGATCTTTGTGAAAATGTCTTCTAAATTGTCTTTGTACTTCCATGATGTTTTCGTGCTTCCAGTAGCACTTTATGATAAATTTTCTTTCTTCAAAACCTAGTCATACTTCTGCCATTATTGTTGTCAATTTGTTCTGAAAGTAAATGAAAAATTCAATGAGTTATGAGGAGCCAAAATGTGAGTACATTTTTTGGGGACACCCTGTATACACCTCCCACAACCAGGTGATCTGTTTCTACCCTCTGCGTTTACCGACCCAAATTCACCATTCACCTCACAATATTTTTCTTCTGCCTTTCCTTCACTTAATCTAATGCAATCTCTATCAACAAATAATAATAACAAGTCTGGAGATGGTAATGGTTCACGAGCAGTATTTGATGATGTAGATTGTTTCAGAAGTCAAGGATGAGACAATGTGATAATTTTCGACCAAGTTATAAAAATGATCAACATGATGTGGTAAGGGTGACAGGTTATTAGCTGCAAAATGTTGAAAACCCGGTTTCGTTCAACAACTTTCAAAATTTGACCTTTGAATAACCTTTAAATGTCCCAAAACAATGTTGTGGACATTAAAATAAGGAAACAGGATACGTGCTATAGCTTATTGGAGTTAGTTCGTCGAAGAAGTTCGAAAACCCGGTTCGATTCCCACAACTTTGAAAATTTGACCTTTGTGAACTTTAAAGGTCAAGGATTATGACCTTTGGTGCAAAACTCCCTCTGGAACATTCTAGAAACAATATAACATCATATAGGCTAGATGGCATTTCGCACTCCTCTGATTAACCATACTTTGATGAAATCGGTGTAAAAACAAACTTGCAGGGGGCGCCATGGGCAAGGTGTTCGAGATAGAGCAAAATGGTTTCAATACATTAGGTGGGGAATGACCTTAAGATTATGCATAAAAAATATTGTCATCCGAGCTCTCAAAGTTTGGGCGGTCGTATGATTTTTATGTCAAAATTCGCAATTTTCTAAGTTTGTGACCTTGTGACCTTGACCTCGGGACGAAAATGAAAAATCGAGCTCCGTGGGGCAATGCAGGTGCCATTGGGCAAACCAAATACCGAAACCCCTGCCAGATTCGACAAACCCCCTCGGAGAAGATGTAACTTGAAACCGGCTACCCCCTAAAAACACGTTTTTGGGCGTGGCTCCACCCATAATGTGCGCACCATGCCCATTCTCAGGAAAACACAAAACCAGATGATGATAGAAACCTCCCACCAAAATTTTATCAGGATCGGATCAAAACCCACGGAGCTATGCTCGGGACAGACAGACAGACAGACGGACACACACCAATAACTTATATAGTGGTCACTTACTGACTCGTGAACCAATAATAAAAACGGTCTTATCATGCTTCATCTTTCTCTTTCACACATGTGGTTCTCATTACTGTATTATAATTCACTACTCTTTTTCTATTTCAACAGATTGCTCTCAATTCGACCTTTCCTTCATACCTTGTCTAAAATGTCCAACTGATAAAGTGTTTCTTCTCTCCATTTTCTTAATTCACCTTTATTGCATCCCTCTTGAAATGTCTTCAGTCGCATTTCTGAACTGAATATTAAAAAAAAAACCCAGTTCGCTTTGCATGTTCGCTTTCAATCAATCATCCTTTTTTTCCAACTTCAGTGCTAATTCACCCCTCTCACCCATCCTTCTCAAAGCAACCATCACATTCTTCCCTCTCCAAGCTCCCCTCTCGCCTTTCTCAAAAACTCCCCCCTCACCGTTCTCCCTCAAATCTCCCCACTCACCCTTCTCCCCTCCATTCAACCCCCTCACTCACCCTTCTCAAAGTCCACCCCCCTCACATACACAAAGCTGCCTCTTTCCCTGCCCTCTCTCCTCCATCTCATCACTCTATCTACTCAAATCCTCAACTGCTTTCTGCCCGTCTTTATTACTCCCCACGCTGTTAGGGTTAGGTTTCCCCACGCTGTCACCCCCATCACACCACAGGGCCTTTTCTCCTCCTCATCCAGCCCCCTCCCCGAGCTCTTCTGCAATCCCCACACTCTTTCAACAACTCTCCTTACCTAGCCCCTCCTCCCTTGTCCTACCCTCCCCCTCCCCTCTCTCTCTCCTTCCCCTCCTGCACCCAAAGCCTCCAACCCTCTCTGTTCATTAACAGTGTGGACCTCAAATATCCGGGGCTGTCGCTCAAACCTGACAGATCTTTCCACACAGGTTGCCACTGACAAACCAGACATAATCTGCGTAACAGAAACTTGCCTCTATCAAGACGTCTCTGACTCCCTAGTATCTCTCTCTGGTTACTTCCTCCTCCGGTATGACAGACCTGAACCTCCTCCTGGTGGAGGAGTTGCTCTTTTCATCAAAACTCTATTCCTCCCTCTCCATGCACTGCCCTCACTCCCCCATACCCCCAGGAATACCTCTGGCTACGGCTTCCCTCCACTCCCACATGTTTATGTGTGCTGTACCGTCCACCAAACAGTGATGACTCCATTTATACCTCACTATGCGAAAACATGGACCAAATTCTATCCTCTCATCCCAACTCTCTCTCTTCCTCATATGTGGTGACTTCAATTGTCATCATGCCAGTTAGCTGGGTGTGGGTACCTCTCTCACCTGCCATGGCACTTCAGCAAAAGACTTCTGCGACTCATTGGAACTGGCTCAATCTGTCAACTTCCCGCCCCGGATATCAGCCAACGGTACTCCATCTCTTCTGGATCTGATTTTGACAAATTTCCCTGAAAATATCTGCTGTTCTTCCCGCTCCAATGGTTTCTTCTGACCACGTTCTTGTCAAAGTGGACGTCTCTCTGGCTGTTATTTGAGGACCACCTCAGCGCCTTCGAGTCTGGCATTTCACTCAGGCTGTCTGGCATGGTCTCCACGCAGCCATCAAACTTCTTGACTGGTCTCCC
The DNA here is from genome assembly GCF_056783735.1 of Eptatretus burgeri. NCBI lineage: Eukaryota > Metazoa > Chordata > Myxini > Myxiniformes > Myxinidae > Eptatretus > Eptatretus burgeri. The sequence continues at coordinate 49,979,513 of NC_140972.1, read as the reverse complement.
ATCACTACTTTCTCCAACATCAACTCGTCCTGGGAATTCTTTCAAAGAAACTTGCTCCCTCTCATGCACAGATTTATCCCCTCTCTTCTTCAGTTGGCCTACCCTTGCTCCCGCCCATGGTTCACTGAAGCTTGTGGCGAGGCATTTGTCCTGAAATAACTTGCCATTGCCTCATGGAAAGCAAACCCAACTGAGGATAAGCTCAGAACAAGTGTGTGTTTACCCTCAGGAGAGCCAGAAAACAACATCTTTCCAAGCTCAAGTCTGAACTCTCAAACCTCTCTCCCTCCTCCAAATCCTGGTGGCATCTAATCAAATCTGTTTCTGGTGTATGTCCCCCCTTCATCCCCTCCCTTACCTCAAATGGCCGCACTGCTAACACCGCACGTGAAAAGGCTGAATGCCCAAACTCGGTGTTTGCATCTAAATCTTGTGTCCAAAACCCATCGCTTTCTGTTCACACCTTACCCAGTCGCACCCAACTGTCCCTGGACTCTGTGTCCTCTTATTTTGACAAAATGAAGAGCTTGCTGTCAAACCTCGACTCAGATTCTGCAACCGGTCCAGACGGCATCAGCCCACGTGTCCTAAAAACCTGCTCCACTGTTCTTGCTCACCCTCTTTCTCTTCTATTCACCCTCTCATTTGCTCAAGGTCATCTGCCATCTGCTTGGAAATCAGCAAAACATTACTGCCCTGCATAAAAAGGTGCAAAAACAGATTCCTGCAACTACAGCCCAATCTGCCTTCTCCCAATCAGCAAGGTCATGGAATCCATCATCGCTTCAGACATTAAATCCTTCCTCTTCTCCAATGGCTTGTTTTCCGATCATCAATTTGGTTTCAGACGAGACCGTCACTCTACCCTGGATATGCTGCTTCTGCTCTTCCAACAATGGATAGAGGTACTCAATGACAGACGTGAAATTAGAGCCATATCCCAAAACATATCCCATGCTTTTGACACGGTCTGGCACCCTGCCCTGCTCAGCAAACTCTCTTCCAGTGGTATCCAAGGCCAACTCCACTCATGGCTCGCAGACTTACTCCACTGTCGCAGCAAATGTGTGGCCCTTAATGGAGTTCACTCATCCCCTCTTCCTGTCCAGGCTGGAGCAACTCAAGGCAGCGTTCTGGGCCCTGTTATTTTTCTGGTTTTCATCAATGATCTCTCCGACTCTGGAAAATTCTCTTTATCTCTTTGCTGATGACTCCACCCTGTGCCGTACCATCTGTCATCGCTCAGGCAAGCAAGCAGCAGCTTCTTCGCTCTATACTGATCTGGATAAAGTCACAAACTGGTCCAACATGTGGAAAATGTCTTTCAATCCTGACTTATCTCACACTCTCACTATGTCTCTCCGAAAGGACCCTTTGGAACCCCCCCCCCCTCATCTACTTTCTCAACAATCCTCTGGAAGAATTCCTTTCACTCAAGCTTCTGGGTCTCACTATCTGTCATGATTTTTCCTGGGAAAGCTACATTTCTAAGCTAGCCTCCAAAACCATTTGCCGACTGGGAGTCTTCTGTCGTGCAAAGACCTTCATTGGCCCACCTGAGCTCCTGACCACATATAAAGCTTCCGTCCACAGCCTGATGCAGTACTGCTCTCCCCTATTATATGGGCTGGTGTCCTGCCTCTCATCTTTCTCGGTTTCACGCTGTGGAAACTTAGGCATTTAGTATCATTGGTATCTCCTGCGGTGAGGTGGTCTTTCTGTCTTCTCCCGTCTCCTCTCCGGTCTCGCCCCACCCCTCCCCCTGCTCTGTCTGTGATATGTCCCACCTCCCCCCCACCCACATTTCCGCAGGGTGCTCATGGTCTGCCAGAAACTCCCTTCTGGTAAAACTACCAAAATCACAAATCACTGCTCACCATCATTCTTTCATTCCTCTTTTTTCCCACCTTTGGAACATACTCCCACACACTCTTCAGTCCCACTCTTCCCTCCAGGTCTTCAAAACAGCTGTTCACCACCATCTCTTATCTTCCGCCATCCATAACCATGATCTTTTCTACCCCCGTTAATCCACCCCAAACCCACCTCCTTCAAATTCCCTGCTTTCCTTCCTGAAAGTACCTGTGGTGTCCATCTTTTATATCCCGTGTACTCCACCCATCCCGCTGCCTTCCACATATATGCTCATATCTATTCCCCACTGTTTTCTGCTTCCATCTCCCATCCCTCCTGTCTCCTACTCCCCTTGTTATATGGTCTGTGTGTTTGCTCTTTTACGAGCCTTGACATTGTATATTTTAAATAATAATTAAAAAAATTGTGCATAATTTTCTTTATTTGGGATGAATTTGAGAAAGTTGTATTTGATTGATCCTCTTGAACCAGAAATAAAGGGCGAAAAATGGCCATTCTACTGGCAAGGTTTTGTGCATTTCCTGTTCTTGCATTTGGAGAAAAAACAAAGCACCTGGGATGCCAGTCACATGACAATACAGGCCCTGAAGGCATTATGGGATAAAGCCAGCATCCCAACGCGAGCTGACCAACATTGCATAAAGAAGCTGGAGGAGGTCTTCGCAGAGTGGAAAGCTCTGAAAAAAACATCAGAACAGGAGCAGTGCATTCTGCAAGCGGAAAGAACAGGAGTTTCAAAAGTGCTTGGAAGATCTATTTGACCCTGCTAATGTGGATGCACTGGTCCTGATGAAGAATCCTGAGGACCGGGATTTTCTTGTGGCCCAGCGACAGAAGGGGAGGCCAGGCTGCATCAGCACTTTGGACATGGTACAGTCCCGGAATGACAAAATATCTCTGAAGAGGTCAGAGCAGGATGCTAGACAATGGTAGATGGTACAGGAGGAGCAAGAAGCCTCAACCAGTCAAGCGGTGCTGGTAGCATCTTCGTCAAGTGCAGGAGAGGAGACTGATGGTGATGGGGAGAAGGAAGGTGCAGTTGGGGGTGCTGCCACTGTGTCTGCTCCAAAAAGAGCCAGGTGGAATATTATGACACCTCAAATGGCTGCTGCCCTTGACCAGTCACCGATCTCCTCCAGAGATGTGGCCTACGTTGATACTGGAGCCGCTGCAAGCCTTGGCCATGATGTTACTGACTTGAACATCATTCGGAACTCCATACGCAGATACTGGGCTCGCCATAATTTGGCTCACTTGAAAGGTTTGAAGGAGTTCTCCACCGACACCCCTCTTACCGTTCATTGGGATGGTAAGCTCATGGAGGACCTGACATCCCGAAAACATGTTGATTGCTTGACGGTTCTCGTGTCAGTCCTTGGAGTTGAGCAGCTCTTGGGTGTTCCAAAGCTTCCATCCAGAACTGGAGAGGTGCAGGCAGCGGCCATCGTCGAGTGTATCGAAGGCTGGAAGATTGCTGACTGTGTTCAGGCATTATGTTTTCACATCGCAGCTTCAAACACAGGTCCTTGATCTGGCACCTGTGTTCTCATTGAGAAGAAACTTGAAAGAGATTTTCTGTTCTTTGCCTGTCAGCATCATGTGTTGGAATTTGTGATTGTAGCCGCTTTTGAGACGACCATCGGGGGATCGTCGACAGGACCTTAGATTCTCCTGTACAAAAGGTTCTGTGGTCACTGGCAGTACATTGATCACCATAAGTTCAAGCCAGCTTCAGCTGATCCCTATGTGGAGAACCGAGTGGCATCCTCACTGGAGGAACTGCTCAATTTCTCAAGATGACAAACTGCCCACATTCGCAACGATTTTCGGGAGAACCTAGAGCTCAGTACAGTCTTCCTTGGTGGCAGCCAAGAGCGTGGAATCAAGTTCACAGCTCTTGGAACAATGCATCGCTCAAGATGGATAACAATGGTGCTCTTGGCGATCAAATTGTGGCTCTTCCGGGAGCAGTTCCAGATGACACCATCAGAGGAGAGAGGAGTGCGTGATGTCACAGTTTTTTCCATGCTTATCTACATGCGAGCTTGGAACACTGCTTTTTCTCCACCTCTAGTACCTGTCGGAGGAGCTCATGGGGCTGGACTTCTTTGATGACATAGTACCTGATCATGACCGAAGCCTTTGATGACATGATCGAAGCCTTGGACGAAAATGTCAACCATCCGCCAAAGAGTCCAAGAATCGTCTTGAGTGCATTCATAGATGATGGTAAGGGCCTTGAGCAATTTGTGACGAGAAATGCAAAGGCCCTCTTCATTCACTTCCAGCTTCTGGATGAGTTCCTTCTCGAAGATGTGGGGAGCTGGCTGGTGGAGGACTCCTTTAAGAAAGCTCTGCAGGTTGTGGAGACCCTATCCGTGGTCAACGACCGAGCACAGAGAGGAGTAGCTCTCATTCAAGAGTTCAACAAGAAGTTGACTTGTGGAGAGGAGGAGCTGCAATTCCTCCTCCAAGTGGTCGCTCATCACAGACGGCAGTTCAGGGACTGCAAGAAAACGACACTTCCACCTCAAACCAGGTGACAATGAGTGGAGTAGGCTTCCATGACAACCCCACCACCAAGCAGCTAATACCTGTTGTTGAAGAAGGGGGACCTGGGTGCCTTAGCAAACTTCAACAGAGGGCAACCTCTAAATAGTCGTGGATTTCAAAAATATTTTGCACACATGGATTTTACTGGTTGTCTAAGCAAACTTCAACAGAAGAGGGCGACCTCTAAATATTCTTGGATTTCAAAAATATTTTGCACACAGTCTTAACGAGTAACCGCACAAACTGCAGGGGTGAGAGTAACAAATTCCCAACTTTCATTTTCTCTTTATATACTAAAGGCCACCCTAATTATGCATGTATGTATGTATATATATATATATATATATATATATATATATATATATATATATATATATATATATATATATATATACATATATATACATATATATATATATATATATATATACATATATATATATATACATATATATATATATATATATATATATATACATATATATATATATATACATACATATATATATATATATATATATATATATATATATATATATATATATATATATATATATATATATATATATATATATATATATATGAGCCTGGTGTTGGCGCAGTGGTTAGGGCAGCGGCTTGGGATCCAAAAGGTCCTGAGTTCAAGCCCCTTTGGGCCACTGAATTAATACACCAGGGGGTTGACAGCCTGTCATCCTTCCGAGGTCGGCGAAGTGAGTACCAGTGAACTGGGCCGGTGTATACCCCGGTTAAAATAGGTGTACCATATCCCTGTGTCGTAAGAGACAACCAGTGTTGCGTTAGGAAGGGCATCCGGTGTAAAACATGTGCCAAATCACAATGCAGATCATACGGATGATCCGCTGTGGCGACCCCTAACGGGAGCAGCCGAAAGAAGAAGAAGATATAGACTTGTATGCATATACACTACCGGTCATACGTTTTAGAACACCCCCATTTTTCATTTTTCACTGAAATTTAAGCAGTTCAAGTCCAGTGAATAACCTGAAATGGTAGAAAGCTAAGCGGTAAACTGTCAGAGGTTAACAAAAAACGGTTTAGGTTACCAAAAACTGAAAAATAATGTAAATTTCAGAGTTGTTTAATGGCCCTTTTCAGGGAACAAGTAATGGGTTAGCAACTGCAGCTGTTCTGCAGCAATGGAAGTAAATTAAGCATTGAAAGTTGATGCAAACAATTCTGACAGGTGTCTCAACTTTTGTTGATTAGTTACAAACCCTCTTTCTGTATAAAAGAAGTGTTTGAACAGACTGTGTTGCTACACCCCCTGAAGTATTATTTGGACAATATCTCACTGCAGGAAGTAGTATATTGCGATTATAATGGTGAGAAAAAAGATAATTAACAAAGGAAAACAGACAGACCATTGTAACTCTTAAAAGTGTCAGTCTTTCCTTTTGAGAAAGTGCAAAGAAGCCAAGGTGTCAGTGAGTGCAGTTTCTTACACCATCAAGAGGCACGTGGAAACTGGAGGAAACTCTGACAGGAAGAGGTCTGGCAGACCCAAAGCCACAACACAATCAGAAGACAAGTTTCTGAGAGTCAACAGCTTGCGTGATAGGGGGTTCACAGGACAGCATCTTCAAGCACAGCTTAACACTGGTCGAAGTAAGAAAGTCTTAGTTTCAACTGTGAAGAGAAGACTTCGAGCTGCAGGTTTGACAGGTCGAGTGGCAGTAAGAAAGCCATTGCTAAGATGGCAAAATAAGAAAAAGAGGCTTACCTGGTCCGTGAAGCACCGCCAGTGGACTACTGAAAACTGGATGAAGGTCTTATGGAATGATGAATCAAAATTTGAAATCTTCGGTTCATCATGCAGGGTTTTTGTGTACCGTTGAGTTGGCAAAAGGATGGTTCCTCATTGTGTGACACCAACTGTCAAACATGGAGGAGGAAGCGTGATGATCTGGGGCTCTTTTGCTGGATCCAGAGTGGGCGACTTGCACAGAGTAACTGGCACCTTGAACCAAAAGAGCTACCACAGCATTTTGCAGCGCCATGCAATATCCTCTGGTCTACGCCTAGTTGGTCAGGGTTTATCCTACAGCAAGATAACGACCCAAAACATACCTCCACTCTATGTCAGAACTACCTTAGAAGAAATGAACAAGATGGTAGGCTTCAAATCATGGAATGGCCAGCACAGTCTCCAGACTTAAACCCCATTGAGCTGGTTTGGGATGAACCGGACAAAACTGGACAGCATCGGCCAGATCTGTCTTTTTTTTTTTCAGAGGTTTCACAAGGTGCTCTTCAGGGAATCAAAACAAATCTTGTAAAAAAAAAAAAATTGACGTTAAAAAAATATATATATAACGAAAACATTTGTGCGGACCTCCAACCGATGTACAGCGTGACGTGCACAGATGAGCAGGCAAAATGGTGGATTTTCTGCAATGTTTATTTCAGGGAACCAGCTTCATTGAGCTACACGATTTAATGCGTTCACTCAAATGCCTGTTCATCATAGCGATAAAAAGCTGTATACATCACTTTTGTACCTACTCTAGTTTTCAAATTAGGAGCTTCGAGCGATATCATGCATTATATGAGATGATTTTGCACGATCTACTCTCATGGACTAATTAAAGTATATTGTCGAAATATTATTTCGCTTTTTAGGATTTGGATATCATCTGGACTAAATATATGTCAAAATCTGTTGTGAAATCTGATAATTTAAACAAATAACGAGTCGTATAACTTAGCCGATATACCTATTTACTTCAAGCAAGCAAGGCTATGTTCCCTCCACACATATACAAGAAAATGTGTAATTTCCAAAGCATTAAACTCATATTTTTCACCTGTTTGGAGAATTATATTGAGAACAAATTGACCAGCTTCATTTGGCTACATGATTTAACTGCAAGACCTCACGCCCTGTCCCCCAGAGGGACCGCCGATCCATAGCGTCTGCCAGACCTGTGTCTATATTTTCGGATGTTTCGCGATGTGCTCCACTGGGAATCAAAGCAAATCTGGTGGAAAAAAATAAGTGCATGTTTCAGAAAAATGTCATCACGTTTGTGTGGACCGCGAATGATATACTATGTGATGTGTGCACAGACGAGCAGGCAAAATGGCGGATTTTTTGCAAGGTTTATTTCACAATTTCATCATTTATTGGCTGCAGCATCAGCTGTGGCTGTATGGATGTCATTTCATCACTTATTGGCATCAGCTGCAGCTGTATGGACGTCAGCTGCCCTCTGGAGGATTCTTGGTCTTCGTGGGGTGCCACCGAAACTGATCAATCTGATGTCTGAACTATACTCTGGTACTGAGAGTGCTGTGAGATGTGGTGATACCATCGCCAACTTATTTCCAGTTGTTACTGGAGTTTGTCAGGGGTGTGTACTGGCCCACACATTTTTCAGCACTTGTATGGACTGGATGCTGGGGAGGATGTCTGAGAGATCAAGCTGTGGTGCATCATTTGGGAATGTCAAGATCTCTGACCTTGATTTCGCAGATGATGCAGTCATCTTTGCGTAGACTATGGATATTCTTTTGGGGGCCCTCGGGGTAATGAATAAGGAGTCGGAGCTGCTGGGGTTACGGTTTTCTTGGGTCAAAACTAAGATCCAGGCTTTCAATTACATCTTGGATGCTGCTATCCTGTCTGTACCTGTTTGTGGCGAGGATGTTGAGGTCACAGAGAGATTCACTTACCTTGGCAGTGATATTCATGTCTTTCCTGGATGTGAGCCAGAGGTCAACAGACATCTGTGTCGGGCCTGGGGAGTCATGGATTCACTGGATCGTGGGGTGTGACGCTGCCGGTATCTGTGAAATAGGACGAAGGTCCGAGTCTTCAGGTCCTTGGTGCTTCCCATATTACTCTATGGATGTGAGACTTGGACTCTGATGAGGGATCTGAGATGGAGACTTAATTCCTTTGCTACCAGGTCTCTTCAGAGAATCCTTGGCTATCGCTGGTCGAACCTTGTGTCCAACGAGCGGTTGCTGCATAGTCTGTGAGCATCAGCTGTGACTGTATGGACATGTGGCTCATTTTCCTGACGCTGATCCCGCTCACCAGATTCTCTCAGTGAGGGAGCCTCCTGAGCAGAGGAGGCCAATGGGCCAACCACGTGCCTCATGGTTGCAGCAGGTTGATCAGCATCTCAAGGAGATGGGGATGGCCAGACTGAGGCCCTTGGAGTACCGGCAGTAGTGGACACAGTGACGTGCTGCACGGCACATGCTCCCATACCTGACCTGACCTTTATTTCACGGGCAATATATCTTTGCGATATCTCCAGGGTTGTTCTGTATATAGCTGCAACTCTTTTGTGGATAAAGTCATTTATTTCATCACTTCATTTTATTTAATAAACTGCTGCGTGCGGTGGCTTTAAAGTTAAAGGGATCTTTCATGGTATGCAGTGACAGCCTGGCCAACCATTCCTTATCAACCATTTAATTGGAGTGCTTGCATGAATACTTAAGCCACCTGTTGCATAGAGAGACTGCTTATCCATCGCATCTGCCAGATCTGTGTCTATATGTTCGGATGTTTCGCAATGTGCTTTACAGAGAATCAAAACAAATTCTTAAAAAACAAAAAAAAACGGACGTTTTAAATCATGTCATCACGTTTGTGTGGACCGCGAACGATGTACTGCGTTACATGTGCACATACAAGCAGGCATAATGGCAGATTTTCTGTAAGGTTTATTTCACGGGCAATTGAACTTTGCGATATCTCCAGGGTTGTTCTGCATTAAGCTGCAACTCTTTCATGGATGAAGTAATTTAATTTCATTAACTGCTGCATTCACGGTGAAGACCGGCTTTAAAGTTAAAGGGATCCTTTATGGGATGCAGCAACAGCCTGGCCAACCTTTCCTTATCAACCATTTAATTGGAGTGCTTGGATGATTGCTTAAGCCACTTGTCAAGCACCCATTGTCGATAGCGCTACGTCATTCTGAGCATTCTGTGACGTTCACTCTCTGCGGACGCTTTTGCTGCGCCACGTCACCCTGAGCGAGTGGTGTCGTGCTCCGTCACCCTGAGCGAGTGGTGTCGTGCTCCGTCACCCTGAGCGAGTGGTGTCGTGCTCCGTCACCCTGAGCGAGTGGTGTCGTGCTCCGTCACCCTGAGCGAGTGGTGTCGTGCTCCGTCACCCTGAGCGAGTGGTGTCGTGCTCCGTCACCCTGAGCGAGTGGTGTCGTGCTCCGTCACCCTGAGCGAGTGGTGTCGTGCTCCGTCACCCTGAGCGAGTGGTGTCGTGCTCCGTCACCCTGAGCGAGTGGTGTCGTGCTCCGTCACCCTGAGCGAGTGGTGTCGTGCTCCGTCACCCTGAGCGAGTGGTGTCGTGCTCCGTCACCCTGAGCGAGTGGTGTCGTGCTCCGTCACCCTGAGCGAGTGGTGTCGTGCTCCGTCACCCTGAGCGAGTGGTGTCGTGCTCCGTCACCCTGAGCGAGTGGTGTCGTGCTCCGTCACCCTGAGCGAGTGGTGTCGTGCTCCGTCACCCTGAGCGAGTGGTGTCCGTGCTCCGTCACCCTGAGCGAGTGGTGTCGTGCTCCGTCACCCTGAGCGAGTGGTGTCGTGCTCCGTCACCCTGAGCGAGTGGTGTCGTGCTCCGTCACCCTGAGCGAGTGGTGTCGTGCTCCGTCACCCTGAGCGAGTGGTGTCGTGCTCCGTCACCCTGAGCGAGTGGTGTCGTGCTCCGTCACCCTGAGCGAGTGGTGCCGTGCTCCGTCACCCTGAGCGAGTGGTGCCGTGCTCCGTCACCCTGAGCGAGTGGTGCCGTGCTCCGTCACCCTGAGCGAGTGGTGCCGTGCTCCGTCACCCTGAGCGAGTGGTGCCGTGCTCCGTCACCCTGAGCGAGTGGTGCCGTGCTCCGTCACCCTGAGCGAGTGGTGCCGTGCTCCGTCACCCTGAGCGAGTGGTGCCGTGCTCCGTCACCCTGAGCGAGTGGTGCCGTGCTCCGTCACCCTGAGCGAGTGGTGCCGTGCTCCGTCACCCTGAGCGAGTGGTGCCGTGCTCCGTCACCCTGAGCGAGTGGTGCCGTGCTCCGTCACCCTGAGCGAGTGGTGCCGTGCTCCGTCACCCTGAGCGAGTGGTGCCGTGCTCCGTCACCCTGAGCGAGTGGTGCCGTGCTCCGTCACCCTGAGCGAGTGGTGCCGTGCTCCGTCACCCTGAGCGAGTGGTGCCGTGCTCCGTCACCCTGAGCGAGTGGTGCCGTGCTCCGTCACCCTGAGCGAGTGGTGCCGTGCTCCGTCACCCTGAGCGAGTGGTGCCGTGCTCCGTCACCCTGAGCGAGTGGTGCCGTGCTCCGTCACCCTGAGTGAGTGGTGCCGTGCCCCGTCACCCTGAGCGAGTGGTGCCGTGCCCCGTCACCCTGAGCGAGTGGTGCCGTGCCCCGTCACCCTGAGCGAGTGGTGCCGTGCCCCGTCACCCTGAGCGAGTGGTGCCGTGCCCCGTCACCCTGAGCGAGTGGTGCCGTGCCCAGTCACCCTGAGCGAGTGGTGTGTGTGTGTGTGTGTGTGTGTGTGTGTGTGTGTGTGTGTGTGTGTGTGTGTGTGTGTGTGTGTGTGTGTGTGTGTGTGTGTGTGTGTGTGTGTGTGTGTGTATCTTTAACATATTGGCTCCTTTGCACTTTTTCAAATCTATCTACAGTATATATTACTAAAACTCATCTTGTATGTATGTATGTATGTATGTATATATAATATATTTTTTCATTAAAAAGAAATATATGTATGTTCCCACAATACAGCCTAAACGGTACACGATAGCACAAAAATTTTAGGGCCACCTTACTCACCATTTTCCTGCGGTGTGCAGTATCAAGTTTCGTTCAAATAAGGCAATGAAAAAAATTATTCAAAAATCAATTCCCGATTCAGTCAAGCACTCCGGGAGTATTTGATCAATGCAAACAACCTCAGCAGTATAGTTCGCTGGAGCTATCTTTTTTTTTTCTTGAAATGATTTTTTCATCAACCGCTGTCACAACGGGAACCCATCGGGTTCACGGGTCATCCAGTAACTCATAATTTTCTCGAACAATAAGTTGAAATTGACAAAAGTATTTCGTCTCCACAATTCTTTATTGCACTGTTAAAATTACAGAATGTTTGTTTTTGATTCAGAACTTAATATATCCTTATAAATCAGAAAATATAACGAAATTGCATTGACAAAATTATTGACACCCTTGACTGAATATTTGGTAGCACACACAGCCTTTGGACAAAATAACTGCAGTCAAGCTCTTCCTATCGCCATGAATGAGCTTCCCACACCTCTCCACTGGCAGTTTTGCCCACTTGTGCAAACTGCTGTTTTCAGATCTCCCCACAGGTGTTCAATGGGATTTAGATCTTGACTCATTGCTGGCCACTTCAAAACAGTCCAGCGTTTTGTCTTGAACCATTCCTGGGTCCTTTTTGAAGTGTTTGGGGTCATTGTCCTGCTGCCAGACCCATAACCTTCGACGGAGATCTAGCTTTCTGACACTGGGTTTAACATTGTGCTCCAAAATGCCTTGGTAATGTCCTGATTTCATGATGCCATGCACGCATTCAAGGCACCCAGTGCCTGAGGCAGCACAATAACTCTAAAACATGACTGGACCTCATCCATGTCTGACTGTCGGGAAGGTGTTCTTTTCTTTCAAGGCTTCATCTTGTTTTCTGGAAACCTAGAGATGATGTGCTTTACCAAAGATCTCTAATTTGGTCTCATCTGTCGACAGGACATTCTCCCAGAAGGATTTTGGCTTTTTCAGGTGTGTTTTGGCAAACTCCAGTTGGGCTTTTTTGTCTCTCTCTCTCAGCCGTGGGGTCCTCTTGGGTCTCCTACTATACAACCCTTTTTCATTAAGTTGGTGACGGATGGTGCGAGCTGAAACTGTCGTCCCTTGTTTCTGAAGGTCAGCTTGAATATGTTTGGCACTTGATCGAGGTGCTTTCTCCGCCATTCCAACAATCTTTCGCTGCACATCTTTTGCAGCCACATCCAGGGAGGTTAGCTGGAGTGCCATGGACCTTAAACTTCCTGATAGCATTGCGTTGGACACAGTAACATCAATTTCTCTGAAGATGGAATTGTTGCCTTGAAATTGTCCATGCTTGGCTACAATCTTGTGTCTGACCTCCTCAGATAATTCTCTGGTTTTCTTTCTTTTCTCCATGCTCATTGCAGAACACATAGTGGCACAAAACAGCTGAATGACTCCTTTTCTCTATTCAAATTGGTTTAATGAGTGATTTTTATATTGCAGGCACTTGCAACTCACCACAGGTGAGTTCAATTCCAAAGTAAAGGAGAATCACCTGCTTGAAATCTAATTATTTCTCACAACTTCTATGTGCCAATAATATTGTCAGGGACATTTTCGGATTTCTGTATGGAATAAGCTAAGATTTAGTAATTTTTTCAGCTTTTTTTTTGTTTTGTTCCACTGTAAACCAAAGAAATACATATATATGTGTATACCAAAAGATTTTTTTTCATTTCAACAATTTTCTGGAAGAAATGGTGCATTATTTGAAAAAAGTGTAAGGGTGCTAATAGTTTTGGCCAGGACTATATATATATATATATATATATATATATATATATATATATATATATATATATATATATATATATATATATATATATATATATATATATATATATATATATATATATATATATATTTACATTTACAGTCTCACAGGATGTTATTTAGTTTGCTAAAGTTGATGTATCCGTTTTCAAGTAAGTTGTGAAGTGTGCTAGCCTTTGTTTTTAAGACACCATGCATCAGGAGCAACTTTCCGCTGCAGTCCCAGGACCATGCGACCCAGAGGACCTCATCGACGGGATCATCTTTGCGGCAAACTACTTGGGCTCCACGCAGCTGCTTTCGGACAAGAACCCGTCAAAGAATGTGCGAATGCTGCAGGCTCAAGAGGCTGTCAGCAGGATCAAGGTTCGGGTGCCAGATGTGGCTCAGTTTTAGTGTGCTGGTGTGCTGTGACCTGGACTGAAATGTACTTGTGCCCCAGGGCTAGTTTCAATGCAAAGCATTTTTGAACCAAAACCCTTTTCCTGTTTGCTTTTCAACAGTTATCATACTGTTGCTTCTTAAGTCTCACCTTTTGCTGACTGGTAAAATAATTTTGTACATATTTGTCTCGAATGCTATTCATCTTTTGCCAACTCTTTTGCCAACTCTTTTGCCAACTGTTTTCACTTGATTTGTTTTTTTTTCTTCAAATGATAACTTTCCTTATTTATTTTGGCAGACTGTGTATAGCTTCAATCATGTCTTCAAAATGCTCAGTATTTCGCCGCCTTTTATATATTTTGATGGGTGATCATTGATAATTTAGACTGCTTTACATCACTTAATTTGAGAGTTTATTGACTGACTTAACCCCTCACAATCTTAAGAAAATGGACAGACGAAGAGTCTTTTCAACTCTTGCTTTGCATTTCCGAACACCATCTATATTCCCCACGAGCCATGATTTTGTCTGAATCTCGATATTCCCCAACGCTGAGAGCACGATCAGCAAATTTGATTGGTCGAGATGGCGTAATATTTTGGCCAAGTATTGCAAAACTGTAAGTTTTTTTTTTTGGAAGTACCAACAAGGCGATTTGTGTTCTGCAGGGTTCAAGTATATAATTCAATTGAAATAAAATAAAAGTTTTAAAGGCTCTAGTGTAGAAGAAAAATGAAACAAACGTTTTTCCAAAGTTTACTGCCATTGATGCACCGTCTTTTACACCACCTTATTTCACATGTTACATTAGTTGTTTGTGCATGTTGTTTGTTTCCTTTATGGTGTCCTTAAAAACAGTACATTTCCTGTTTGGAATGATTTTTAATTTTGCTTGACTGGTAGACAGACTAACACAATTGCCTTACTCCTCAGTACGCATGCACGTTCGGGATGAGATTCCATGCAATTTGCCAAATTCAGAGCCAAAGTACAGGTGACCCTCATAGAAGACATGTTCTGATAACGCATTTTCACTACAGCGCAGATTTAATTCAACAACAACAACCGCGCTCTGTCATTCTGAGTGAATCGTTCACTTACTGCGGGCACTTTTGCCGTGCCATGTCATTTTGAGCGAGTTGTTCGTGCTCCATCCCTCTGAGTGAGTCGTTCGTGATGAACATGATCCCGACTGTATGAGAGGTTCCAAAGTGCGGAGGAAGATAGAGAATGTCCTGAAATCTTACAAGGAGGTCTTCAAACAGAAAATGAAGACAGCCACTCAAGTCTCCATTATGAAGTTCTTCAAAAAGCTCCCAAGCAAATCAGCCTCCATTTCATCTTCTGAGCCTTCAACCTCAACTGGACAGCCTGTCACACCTGAATAGGCCTGACACAAGCAATATGTACTGTATCCAACCCCAATCATGGTAACACTTATCAAAAAGTAATTATTGTTAATGTTTTTATTTGTTAAATGTTTTATTTATGCATTGTTTTCTGCTTTTATGATGTGTTTATGTAGGTCTTCAACCTTAAAAGGTTGAATTCTTCCCCCACTTGGAGCATAACTCCCATTTTAACATGTTAAATGTTGCCCCATAACATGTTTTCAGATAACACGGCATTTCTTGGGAACACATCCCCTGCGTTATACAAGGGTGACCTGTACTGCTAAACTGCAGATTCGTATTCCGATTCATATTCTCCAGTTTTCAAAATATAAAATTCAATTGAAATCGAGTAGTTCCTCTATCATTTCGACTGACGTCTGTAGACAGATAGACAAAGTGAACCAATTGCTTAACCCTGTTTTGCACTTTGAGTGGGTTATTTATCCATATTAATGCTTAACCCCTCTAGTTGTTTTGGTCGCCTCAAGTAAGGAAGCAAGAGTCAAAATGTATTGTTCTCGTTATAATCCAAGTAAATTCTCATGAAGTTCATAAATTCATTTTTTCTTATTGGATGTTTGACATGTTATAACAAAAATACTATCACGTTTATGGTCTTTGCTAATGCCAAACCACCACGCTGGAGTTTATTAACTCTCGAGGATAAGCAAAATTATTTGGGCCACCACGAGCGGACTGTCGATTCCTTGATGCAGTTTGATTTATATCTCCACGGCCCAATTAATTGCACGGGAGATTGAATGGGATTGCGGACACATCCTGATAAATAAAATGGTTTATTAAAAGCAATAAGACATAGGGAGTCAGGATAACAAAACTCAGAACAGATCTAGAGCACAAAAACAACGAATATGGGAAGGAATGACACAACTTATTGTACAAATAAACTAAAACCCCAATGGTGCCAATCGCACACACATGCACCTACACAATGGGGCAGGGAAGGATTTTGGGAGATGTTCTACAGCCAGCGATCCTGATCCGTGACATAATCCTTGTGCTGCAGTCGGTCCCACAAAATATTTGCTTCCCAGCTCACAGACACCATCAGCAGTCCCAGGCTGCTCGAAAAATGAACCCTCCATGATTCATACACTAATCGACTCCTCCACTGTCCTCTCATTGAGGACTCTCACTCTCTACTGTTCATGCTCTCAGTCCAGTTTTAGCACTCCACGTGGACCCACCTGCTGCCATGCATCCAATTTATATCTTCATGGCCCAATTAATTGCATGGGAGATGGAATGGGATTGTGGACACATCCTGATAAAATGGTTTATTCAAAGGAATAAGACACAGGGAGTCAGGATAAGAAAACTCAGAACAGATCTAGAGCACAAAAACAACGAATATTGGAAGGAATGACACAACTTATTGTACAAATAAACGAAAACCCCAATGGTGCCAATCACACACACATGCACCTACACAATGGGGCAGGCAAGGATTTTGGGAGATGTTCTACAGCCAGCGGTCCTGACCCGTGACATAGTCCCTGTGCTGCAGTCGGTCCCACAAAATATTTGCTCCCCAACTCACAGATACCATCAGCAGTCCCAGGTTGCTCGAAAAATGAACCCTCCATGACGCATACACTAATAGACTCCTCCACTGTCCTCTCATTGAGGACTCTCTCATTCTCTACTGTTTATGCTCTCAGTCCAGTTTTAGCCCTCCATGTGGACCCACCTGCTGCCATGCCTCCAAGCTCATGCATGACCCAGCGATTGGCCACCAGATGCCCCAGAATCAGCTTTAGCATCGCCCCAGTTTGGCTTCACTGCCAATGGCGTCTTTCCTTCGTGCCAATCAATGCCCGTGTTGTGTTTGATCCTTACCAGGAGTGTGGTGACTTAAACAGTTCATGCACGAAGCCCTAATGAGTCCTGTGCTCATTTATCTTCCATCCCTGCCGAACCTTGCCTCACATGAAGGTACATACAATCTTAGCTCGATGCTCGCCTTATCAGTTACAACACCGCCTTCCTCTCTCGGTGCATATAAAAACGACGAGCGCATACCTCCACCACATAATGCCTGATCCATGAGAACATATTGGGCCCAATACATTTTTTGAAATATCATGCTATACAGTACAATATCATTTTTAGCCCTATCTCTCAATGGTGAAGAATTGCTTTAAAAATTCTCAGATACGGATTCGAGTCTGGATCTTCACCAAAATCCAATCAGTTAATCCTTGTCACACACCAAAGCTGTCCACAAAATTTCATCCGGATCCGTGCACAACTTTTTTGGGGTGAAAGACAAACAAACAGACTGACAGAAAGGGGTGAAAACATAACCTCCTTCACCTTTGGTGGTAGAGGTGATAAGCACATCGAGTATTCATGTAAGCAAATGCTATTTATTTGTCTTGGAAAATAGGTACAGTATTTAGTGCTTGTATGGTCATTCTTTGCAGAAATATTCCATTGGATCAAATTGGTTGCAAGAAACTTCCATATAACATGAGCAGTGATTACAATATCCAGATCATGTCTTCAACTGGATTTATGAATATTATTGTCTTACAAAATATAGGTTGCCTTTCCTCTTTGGAAATTGCATATCTGTTCTCTTGAAGGGTAATAAAAGCTTGTATTTCAAGAGCTGATAATATATCTGATCATTCCCCAATTTCTCATTTCACAGAAAGGTGCACCACGAACCAACAATAATTAACTCTATAAATGTCATTGTAATTTTTTTTTTGTGGAGGCAGCCGTGGGTTCCGTGATTGACTGTGAAATGTCACATGACATTCTTTTCACAGCCAAAGTTGGACCCACACATTCTCTCTTTTTAATTTGAGTTTAGCTTCCCTGTACCTTGCTGCTCTCACGAGTTGGTGTCAGAAGGGTTTAAAAAAATTCTTGTATTCAAAATTGATCTTCATAGAAGAGCGAGCAAGGAGTTAATAAACTGTAAAAAAGGCAATTTGGTGACAGTGGGGACCACAGTGTGAGAAAACAAGCAAGGGAATCGGCGAACAACAAAACGGGGGAGGGAGGAAACCTGCAATTAAGAGGGTGAAGTTAGATAGGTTGATGGGGGTAGAAATTATTGTGAGTGGGATATTGGATGACATGAGATTGTGGTGTGCCGCTTCCGTCAAGCGTTGGTTCGAACTGTCTCTGGAAGATAGCTCCACAAACGGGAGAAAAGAGGAACAAAATAGTGGAGTTGTGTGGCCAGCTCAACCAGGAGGAGGTTGGTGTAAGAACGTTCAATTTTGGGAGTTCAACCAGGAGGAGGTTAGTGGAAGAATGCGGGCTACCTGGAGGGTCGGAGGGTTGATAGAGCAGAGGAGAAAACAGACAACTGAGCTATCCGCGATTAGAGCAACAGGAGTTGTACTTCTGCCTCATCATTGGAGATGCCAATAATGTTGAGAGATTTAGTCTACAGAATTCAGGAGAGACTCGTGATGCTGGGGCACCAACAACCCAAAAGTGAAAGCAATACTCCATTGAGCTATGGACAAAGGCCTTATCGACTGTGATTAGCTCTGATTTATCAAGGAATATTAGTTGGAACGTCGGACAATTCCCAGTCTGTGTCTGGCTTTGGGGGCCAGCTTTGCAATGTGGTCAGCCCAATTGTGTTGCTTTGTTTAAATGAAATGGTTGCAGATTAATTTTTAACAAAGGAAAGGCAGTTTGTATTCATGCAAAACAGTTGTCCTAAATTAGTGCTCAATACATTGCTCATTTGCTGGGTCCTTTTTGCATTTGTAAGGATTAACCTAGACCGGTGAATTAGATATCCAGCATATAATGGGCTCCAGGGCATATGCTTCTATACTTGTATACTGAGCATGGCTTCTGTCACGCTTTTACCTCCTTTTTTCTCTTCTAATCATTGTTCCATTCTCATTTGTTTTTGATGCTGGCCAGAAGGCTCAGAAATTGGCCAAAAGCAAGAAGAAGGTGGTGTACTCAAACTTTTCTCTTCTCGTGCAATGTACCGTGGGAGGGGTTGGGGCGGGGGAGGGGGTGGAGTAGGGTTGCGATCGCGGCATGTGGCCCAAAACCATTGTGCTTTGCACTCAACTTTCTGCTGGTTGTATCCACGCTTCGCACCACGTTTTTACCGGCTTGTTTTACTTTTTCTTACTTTCTCTTTGAAGTTGTTCCTTATCTTCTGTTTTGTCCCTATGTTGTTTTATCCTTTTTATATTTGCCCCATGGCTTTGCCTTTTCATTGCTGAATGTGATTATTTTTCTCTCATTTCTTCTGGGTTCATGTTGCTTGCTGTCAAAAAACCCCAAAAACACCAACCTCCTTGTTCTTGTCATTGTGATGTTTGTGATGACAACCACAATTTTCTTCTCTTCATGTCATTTCACAAAAAGTTTCAATCATAAAGTTCCTCACCTTGTCATTATTTTCACAATATTTTTGTTTTCTTTTCTTTTCTTTGGTTTTTTTTTTATTACGCGTTTTGAGTTCTGCTTCGAACAGTGAGGCTCTAAGTATAAATATTTGATAGTCATGTAAAAGTTTGGTGTTTTTCCAGTACTTCCTCGATCTCTAACTTATCCCTTTTCTCAGATTGCTGTGGATCAAATCAAATTTTCCAGTAATTTCTGTGTTGCATACATTGATGATGGATACTTATTTTGTCAGATGCATAATATTCAACATTGCCATGTGAAAGCTGAAAACCTCCATGGCCCATGGTGACGTACTTGGCTCTGTGCACAGGCACCCGAGGGGGAATCTCAACCCATGACTGAAGTTGATCTTTTCATTTCCACGCAAAGGATTAAAGTTCTCAATGCTGACACACAGGTATGATCCAAGCATTTTGAAACTAATAGGTTTTCATTAAATCTGTTGTTTTTTTTTTTTATTCATTTTTTAATATTTTTTTTTTCAACTTGTTCACACTTCCTCGTTTTTTTTATCACATCTGGGATTTGAGGTTACCAGTATATTATAATAATATAAAAGCAAACTCAACACTAAATGCAACTCGAGCCTCAAATGTATCTCCATTTTGATTAAACTGCTTATGCTATCTACATCCCGTTATCTTCGCCCGTTCCTGAAGGAAACAGCGAAGCAATTGTAATTAGTCTGTGAGTGTGTGAGTCTGCATGTAATGGACTTCAATACTCAAATCCATGTACCCTGATGGAGGCTCTGAATTGTAAAATGCACAATCTTGTTAACCTCGCCAGATGAGATTGCAATTGGGTTTGTTTGTCGTCGTTATTTGCGTAATTGAAGATTCACAAGTACTGCACATTGATTGGTCTGGTCTGCTAATTTGTCTTATTATCTGCCTGTCAGCCTGTCTGTCTGGCTTTGTAAATCACCGACAGGTTGCATTTTTACTCCAGTATACACAAAACTTCACCACCTGGTAGAGTCACAAGCAAGAAACCGATTTTTTTTTTTTTGAGGTCAAAAGGTCATGGTCACATATATCATCAATTTTCATCCGATTCACTTGATTATATATATATATATATATATATATATATATATATATATATATATATATATATATGTATGTATGTATGTATGTATGTATGTATGTATATATGTATATATATATATATATATATATATATATATATATATATATATATATATATATATATATATATATATATATATATATATATATATATATATATATATATATATATATATATATATATATACATATATATATATATATATATATATATATATATACATATATATATATATATATATATATACATATATATATATATGTATATATATATATATATATATATATATATATATATATATGTATATATATATATATATATATATATATATATATATATATATACATATATGTATGTATATATAGTCACGGTTCTGCAAAAACCACATGCCTCTAAGCCTTAGCGTCTCAGGCAATGGCACCCAACATACAGTGATCCCCAGGCAGTTATTTAATTAGTCTTTGTGCAGTCAGATCTTCCCCTCATGTCTTGTGGGTTAACGGGACGAAGTGTGTTGCATGGGTCTAATAACTACATCTCTATCTTCAATCCTGATTTCCATCCAACCTTTTCCTTTTATCCATGGCACAAATCAATGCAAGCACGGCACCCAAGCAGCCACCTGTGAGAGAATCACCACAACAAACTCACTGCCCGGCGCGCACATAGTGTTTTTTTTTTTTGAGCCTGGCCGTTAGTCCCCCGGCCCTTTCATTCAAAGTCTGTGCACCGATTTACAATGGCGTCTCACCTTGCTTAGCCTTCGCTCACCAAAAACTCACCACCTCAACCACCAATCTCTCCTACACACTGGAAAAATCATCCCGCGCCTCCTCGCACCTCCGCATCGATACAATTTGCCACCAAACAAAGGCGCGCTGCATGTCCCAGGCCACTCGGACCGCGTGGTGTGGGGACAGGCCAAGCACGTTAACAGCACCAACCGCATCTCGCCGGGGGTGCCCTGAATGGGCGCGTGGGACTGACGTGACCCTCGTCCAGTCACCAGAACACGGCAAGACAGGCGGCGAGGGACGGGGGTCGTGGGGGTGCGAGGCTCCGGGCTGTGTCGTGCCGGATGTGCGTATGAGACCGTTTCCGGCGCCAGGAGCCTGGCAGGGCGGGGCTATGACCGCAGTGGTCCAATAAGGAAGCTCGATTCAGGTCTCGGCGCATCGCTTTGGGTCATCATCCCACCCTTCGCCCTGGGCTTATAAAAGGCGGATCGCGAAACCGTCCGCTCTATGCTCTTTTTCACCAGCCTGACTCACCTTCATCTTCATCTGCTTGCCTCGCCCTTCCTTCGCCTCTCTCCGCCCTCTCTTCATCGCTCCTTGTTATCTGCTTGTCGCTGCATCTACACTCGGGGTTGGTGTGTGACAGACATTCTTCTGGGACCAGTGCGGAGCACACGTTTCCACGAGCCCCGGCAAAGTAATTAAGCAGGAGATAACACACCGACTCTTAAGGTGGGTTCGCTCAAGCGGAGCGGCCCACGGAGTGTATTGGGTTGCGCGGTTGACTGACCGCGCCAGGTCTTGCGAGGCCGTTAGTCCTCCAATGCTTGTTTTCCTTCTGGCTGTCTAATCTTCCTCGGGTTTGTGTGTGTGTATGTGATGGCGCCTGTCATAGCATAAGTTAAGATTGCAGAAGTTCTAACGGGATAAGTCTGCTCTGTGTCTGCTTTTGTAAATTGCTTGCCTTTTGTCGCACCCCACTAATTCCTTGCTATCCCTGCTGTACATAACAATAAACCCCATTCACTGTGCCACATACATTTCCTCGCTAATTGTAAATAAATGCTTTGTATAGAAATGTTCCCAGCTCGTTTTCGTCTTTTCCTTCATTGGTCCAGCATGGTCTGTATCCTAGCCGAGCCGGGACGTTATCCCCAACAATCTGTTTCCTAGCCGCTACGTCCTTGGGCAGTTACGCTCTGCTGCATCTGATCTGGTAAAGTGATCTGGTTTGAACAAGGCGTACGGAGGGCATGTCCCACAGTAATTAAATCACGTGACCATTAGGTAACCGGTATTCATTAGACGAAGGACCCTAAGTCACGTGGTTGAGTTATTGGTGTTCACGGTCGATTAGCGACCCGCCACGTCACGGAGTAATCTGTGTGCGACGGCCTGCGATTCCAGAGAATCTGGTGGGAACTCGAGGTAGCTTCCCCCTTCCCCCCCACCTCATGGTCTTCTCGCTCCCTACCCTGGGTCTGCAACTACATATATACGTACATATATATATATATATATATATATATATATATATATATATATATATATATATATATATATATATATATATATATATATATATCGATAGATAGATAGATATAGGAGTAGAAGCACATTGAGCCTAAAAGAATAATAAAATTCTTCATTAAAGCCCTAACGTTTCAGAAGACTACTATCTTCCATCCTCAGAGGTAAAATTTTTTTATAACATCGCACGTGTAGACGCGTTTAACTCTACTTACTGTACTTACAATTGTACAATGTAAGTACTGTACTTACAATTTAACTGCAGATGCGACAATAATGATGATACATAATGATAATTACAGTGGAACATAATGATAATAATAATGACAATGTTGGAAATGATGATAATTAGATTGTTTATCATGATGATGATGATGGCAAAAATAATGATGATCACAACAATGGTACAAAATGATGATAATGACAATATTGAAAATGAGAATGATATTGTTGATCATGAGAATCGATATATAACGGAACAAGTGTATCTATGTCTCGCCATTAACCCATGTGACAATGTCTTAATTACGTACTCTTTGAACCTCAGTTTCAATGTGACTGTCTGTTAAGTATGTACTATTGGAACACACCTTTTAAACCTTTATATCCTTTAGACCACCGAGACCCCTTGGACTTTGAAGACCTTTTAAGACTCTTTAGATATTTTAGATGCTGTTATACATTTACATCCTTAAAACCCCGATATACTCTAAGATCTGTCTCACGGACCCCCTACACCATCCAAGACACCCTTAGACCCATTTTGACTGTTAGAATCCCTGGGACCCCAACACTTTGTTAGAACCTATATACCCCATTAAACCCCATCTACCCCGTTCGTCCCTTCAGAACCCTAAGCACTCTGTATCACTTATTAGACCCATTGGATCCCCAAAGACCTTGTATACTCCGTTGGTCCCTTTTAGAATTGCGAAGATTCTATATACACCTTTAAGACCCTTCAGGACTCCTAAGATCCTTTAATCCTCTTCGAGCCTTTAGAACCCCAAAAACCCATGGACTCCTTTCTACCCTTTAAACCTTCACACCTTTCAGACCTTTTAATACCCTGTAAACCCCTTTGATCCATCCATTGGGACCATACTCTGTGCAGAGCGTTGATGCTGCCTAATCAGTCTCTGGTTATTGGGCACATCCTGGACGGGTCACCACTCTGACACAGGATACCAGCAAGCTGGCACTCATTTTGCCAACCTCGGAAGGATGACAGGCAGAGTCAACCCCACCTGGTATTAATTCAACAGCTGAGTGTGATTTGAACTCAGGATCCTAGGATCACAAGCCCACCACCCTAACCATTAAGCGAACACCAGGTGTGCCTCTTTGATATTGAGAACCTTTTCAGACGTTTTAAGACCCTTTCGTCCCCTTTATCCAATTTTGACCCTTTAGACCTTAAATTACATCCTTTATAGTTTAGACCCATCTGACCTTTGAAGACACTTGAGACCATTTTTACCTTTTCAGACCTTTTGACCTTTACAACTTTTCAGATCTTTCACATTTACACATTTACAACTATACCCTTTAGACCATTCACTTGCAATCAACGACATTTCATTTCGTGCATCCTTCCATTTATTTGCCACACAAAACAAGTCCTGGAAAGGTTCTGTAATCTGATTGTTCTTTCTTGTTTTTGTTGCATTGGGCTCACCTAGCAGATTGAAACTCCCTGACTGGAGGAGAATTCCCACTCTACTTGGTCAATTCATAGCCCAAATACAGTTAAAACTAGAATAGCACTCGGCAGAGTGCATACCTCCACCAGGCTAAACAGTTTGCGTTTTGTATCCCACTGATAGGCCGGATATGCTTTCGGACATTAACCAAAATCTAATCAGCTTGTTATTAAGCCTGGTGTTGGCTTAGTGGTTAGGGTGGTGGCTTGGGATCCCAGGGTCCTGAGTTCAAGCCCCGTTGGCTGCTGAATTAACACCAGGGGGTTGACTCACCCTGTCATCCTTCCGAGGTCGGTGAAATGAGTGCCAGTGTACTGGTCCCGGTGTATGCCCCGGTTAGAATAGGTGTACCATATCCCTGTGTGTCGTAAGAGGCGACCAGGGTTGACGTCAGGAAGGGCATCTGGCCATAAAAAACATTGCCTCAAGAAAAAGCCCAACCCCTGCACAGCAGGGAAAAATGGCTGTAAAAACAGTCATTTTTTAAAATTTAATCAGCTTGTTATTGTCACCTATCCAACTCGTCTACCAAGTTTTGTTAGAATCTGTCCACAACTTTTTGAAATATGATTTGTATCGTTTTTGACCTCATCTCTCAATGTTAAAGAATCACTTAAACAAATTTTTTAAAATTCTCTTATCCGGATCCAGATCTTCACCAAAATCGAATCGATTTGTCCTTATCACACAAACCAACCTGTCCACCAGATTTCGTCTGAATCCGTCCCTAACTTTTTTGAAATATCCTGCTCACAGACAAACAGACAGACAGGGGTGAAAGCATAAATTTCACCAAATACTACATAGATAATACTTGCCAATTTTTGTAACAAATGGATGATGGCAGACTTTGCCTCAAATGATGTTTCATTGGTGTTCCATGGGTTTCCTCAGGCTTCTCACAGTGTTTTACCTTTGGAATAAGGAATGGTTGGTTATGATGGAGATAGAGGGATGTATCAAAAGCTTAAATGAGGTTAATATTAAATCCCTTAGAAGGAGCTGCAATACAGGAAAAGCCCATTACTCCCATCAAGTCAATACAATGATTGCCAACCAACGGCTATTTGTTCATGTTCTATCTTTTTAAATGCTGGGCATTAAGCAAGGAAGCAGCATGGACCATTTGTAGTCTTTGTTAGGACTCAGTTGAGGTTCAAACCACCCACATCCCAGACTCAAAGTGATTGCTCCAACTATCACACCATCGAATCTGTTTAAATTGTGCTCTTTTCTTTGCTTGTTTCTTTGCCATTGTAACCTTGCCAATTCTGCCAAGGCTGATTTTGACACTGTGCCCATCATGTTGTTCGTGAAAAAAGATAACTATTTAATATTCCATTGGAGGGGAGGTAATTGAAGTAAATAATAGATTGGTTGGTATCTCAGAGCAATGTCTTTTGGACTTTTTATTTCTGTTACACATGTCATCGATTGCTCTGCATTGAAAGAGTTATGTGGAATACAAAACAAAACTTATGACCGATGGTTTTGGCCTCAATTTGATGGATATTTTTATTTATTTATTTATTTGTATACAATGTCAAGGCTTGTATGAGAGCGAACACAGAACGCACAACAAGGGGAGCAGGAGATAAGAGGGGTGGGAGAGAGAAGGACAAAACGGTGGGGAACAGTGGGCTGATGCCGTCTGGACTGGTTGCAGAATCTGAGTCGACGTTTGACAGCAAGCTCTCCACCTTGTCAGGAGAAAAGGACACAGAGTCCAGGCATAGCTGTGTGCGACATTGTAAGGTGGGTTCAGAAAGCAATGGGCTTGGGACACAAAATTTAGAAGCAAACAGAGTTTAGGCATTCAGCCTTTTCACGAGCAGCGTCAGCCGTGTGGCAATTTGAGGTGAGGGAATGGATGGAGGGGGGACATACACCAAAAACAGATTTAACAAGATGCTACCAGGATTTGTAGGAGGGAGACATGTTTGAGAGTTCAGATGTGAGATTAGAAAGATGTTGTTTTCTGGCTCTCTTGAGGGTAGACACACACTTGTTCCGAGCTTTGTGGAAGGAACTGTGATTTCCCTCAGTTGGATTTGCCTTCCATGAGGTGAATGCAAGTTGTTTCAGGACAACTGCCTCGCCACAAGCTTCAGTGAACCATGGGTGGGAGGAAGGGTATGACAACTGAAGATGAGATGGGATAAATCTGTGTGTGTGTGTGTGTGTGTGTGTGTGTGTGTGTGTGTGTGTGTGTGTGTGTGTGTGTGTGTGTGTGTGTGTGTCAGACAGACAGAGACTGACTGACAGTGACTGACTGACAGTGACTGACTGACTGACTGACTTTGACTTTTATTACAAGAGTATAAAATAAATGTTACAAAACATTTGCAAAACGAAGAAAACAAATGTTAAGGAAACATTTTTAGGAAACAGAACATGAGAAGCAATTCCTGAGTACATCAGAACAAGTGTTTCATTTGTTACACAACAAAGAACATTTTTCACACACCATTTATCAATAAAATCCTGCTCTTTCCCATACCGGCTACAGTATAGGTACTCGAGCTGGATTCGAGAAGAAATTAAAGTTCGACAAGTCAAAATTATATTACAAGCAGAAAGATCACCACTTTCCACCTTCTTTTTTCTGGTTTTATAAATTGTCATTTTTACCTCGGCGATCAAAAAAATAACCAAAGCAGTTTCAGGTCTACATGCAGAGGACATTGTGTAACCATAAATAAATTTCACAAAAGAAAAAGCAAAACCCAGTTTCAAAAAAAATCGTGTAAAAAATTAAATGAGGGAACAAGTCTTTCAATTCGGACAAATCTCACACTCTCACTATGTCTCTACGAAAGGACCGTTTAGAACCCCCCCCCCCCATCCACTTTCTCAACAATCCTCTGGAAGAAGTCCTTTCTTTCAAGCTTCTGGGTCTCACTATCTGCCATGACCTTTCCTGGGAAAGTCACATTAAAAACCTCGCCCCCAAAGCCAGTCGCCGACTGGGAATCCTCCATCGTGCAAAGTCCTTCCTCAGCCCACCTGAGCTCCTAACCACCTACAAAGCTTTCGTCCGCAGCCTGATGGAGTACTGCTCTCCCCTCTGGGCTGGTGCTCCTGCCTCCCACCTTTCTCGGCTTCACGCTGTAGAAACCGAGGCATTTCGGATCATTGGCATCTCGCGCGATGAGGCTGAGTCTTTGGTCCTCTCACTCTCTCACCACAGGCAGGTTGGTGGTCTTTCTGTCTTCTACTGTCTTCTACAGTCTCCTCTCCAGCCTCGCCCCCCCCCCCCCGCTCTCTCTGCAATTTATCCCCACCACATTTCCACAGGGCGCTCAAGGTCCGCCAACAACCCCCTTCTGGTAAAACTACCAAAATCACGAATCACTGCTCACCTTCACTCTTTCATTCCTCTTTTTTCCCGCCTTTGGAATAAACTCCCTTACTCTCTTCAATCCCATTCTTCCCTCCAGGCCTTCAAAACAGCTGTTCACCACCACCTCTTATCATCCCCCATCCAAATCCTTGATCTTTTCTACCCCTGAGAATCCACCCAAGCCCACCTCCTTCAAATTCCCTGTTTTCCTTCCTGAAAGTCCCTGTAATGTCCATCTTGTATACCCCATGTTCCCCACCCCATCCCTCTCCCTTCCACAGATTTCCTAATGTGTCTGTTCCCCACTGTTTTGTCCTTCCCACTCCCGCCCCTCTTGTCTCATATCTCCCTTGGTATGCGTTGTGTGTTAGCTCTCATACGAGCCTCGACAAGGTATACAAAAAAAAAGGTCTTGTGCACCCGACATATGCATGATACCTCGTTTCACAATTTTCACACAAAGGGCACACTTCCAAAATTTCATTGGAAAATTTGTGCAACAAAACATTACAAGTAAGAATCCAATGCACTAATCTCCATTGCAAGTCACCTGAACGTTTTGAAATTGGAGCTGTGTATCGACTTCGCCATGCAGGAATAAGCGAAGAAAGGGTTGAAAGGGTTGACAGGTGCTCTTTCCATTGGATACCAAAAGGGCTTTTCACTAAATCAGTAAAAATAAAATAAACAAGTCTGAAGACGACGATGGTTCACGAGTGGTATTTGACGATGTAGATTGTTTCAGAAGTCAAGGATGAGACAATATGATAATGTTTGACCAAGTTATAAAAATGATCAACATGATGTGGTACGAGTGACAGGTTATTAGCCGCAAAATGTCGAAAACCCGGTTTCGTTCAACAACTTTAAAAATTTGACCTTTACATAACCTTTAAAGGTCACAAAACAATGTTGTAGACATTAAAATAAGGAAACAGGATACGTGCTATAGCTTATTGGAGTTAGTTTGTCGAAGAAGGTCGAAAACCCGGTTCGATTCCCACAACTTTGAAAATTTGACCTTTGTGAACTTTATAGGTCAAAGGTCAAGGATTATGACCTTTGGTGCAAAACTTCCTCTGAAACATTCCAGGAACAAAATAACGTCATATAGGCTATATGGCATTTTGCACTCCTCAGATAATTAATTATCCATACATTGATAAAATCAGCGTAAAAACAAACTTGAAGGGGGCGCCACGGGCAAGGTGTTCGAGATAGAGCAAAATGGTTTCAAGACCTTAAGGCCCGGTCACACCTTGACGTTTTAGCCAATGTATGCCGATTTTTGAATTTTTTTTCTAAAACGCTGGCACACGTTGAATACGTTATGGGTAAGTTTTGATAACATTGAGAGCACGCTGAAAAACACTGCCATACGTCGTTGTACGTTGGCTTTAAACGTTGTACTTTTCGGTTGTCCTCAAATTTTTTCATGCTTGAAATTTCACGACGTATGCCGGCGTATGACTCACACATTCCGCTACGCTGGCCACAAGTTGTATGCACGGTCTGCGATCGTTGACAGACGTCAACACATGCTACTTGTAAGTTAATCATAAGTTGAGACACGCCGAGGTAATGTTTAGCGTACCCGAAACTTATTTCTAACCTATGATTAACGTGTTGTTGGCACGTTACGCGATCGTTGCCACACATCGACAGACGTTACTTTTAAGTTACTCATAGGCTGAAAGACGTCGGTATAATGGATCGTTCTTGCGTCAGCGTCCACGGCCACGGCCAGGACACTTATTTGCAGCATTCTTCAAACTTTTCTTCGGCATGACGAGGATGTTCACACTTCGATGTCTAGCTTGGCTATGATTCCAATTCTCCATCGGCAGTGTCTATTTAAAATAGTCGAGTTTGAGCGTTTTAACACGTTCAGAAGAAACGCTTCAAATTTCCAAATCCCAGCGTCAAAAAACAAAGGCGAGTGACAGCAATTTAAATCGTTCATTGGAAACAATGAAACTAGCTGAGTGGTACCGTTTAAAAGTCGTTGAGTGTGAAAAAAATCCAATTGTTGAGCGCAAGCGTCTACTTTCAATCGTGGAGATGCAGCCATTTAAATCGTTGAGTGGCAGCCTATGAACCAACCCGTGGACACGCCGACGCAAGGACGATCCATCATAACCCACACCCTCCCCCTCACACTCACCTACTACTGCCAACATGAACAAACTACTACTAATACTAATACTAATACTGATACTGATACTGCTAACATGGACATCGACTCAAAAAGGAACTCGAAAACACTGTTGGGTTCCCCTTTTATGAGCAGCATTTTTATATACCAATTCCCAAAACCGCTGGGAACACGTCTTTATTTGGCAGTTGTAAGCTAGAAACACATTCATTTTTTTTTTTTGTCGACCGGAAGATGTCATTGGAATACGTCTACATACGTCGATGTGTGTTGGGACTACGTAAAGAATTGGTTCAAAGCACGTCAAACATAAGTTAGAAATAAGTTTCGCGTAAAAAGGACATTACCGCGACGTGTTTCGACTTATGAGTAGCTTATAAGTAGCCTTTGTGGACGTGTGTAAGCGTCCGCATATCGTGTGTAAAACTTATCCCCATCGCATGCAGAACGTGTGTCATACGCCGAGTACGTCGTAAAATTTTGAACATGTTTAAAATTTCTTGACGTACTCTACTTACTACGACGTATGATAGCATTCTTTAGCGTTCTACTCACGTATACCAAACTTACTCATACCGTATTTGACGTGCCCCCAACATTTTAGACACATTTTTCTTAGGTCGGCATACGCTGGCAAGATCGCCAAGGTGTGACCGCGATGTTGTCACTTCCATTTCTACGGCAGTTATGATTCGAATCGTTGTGCATCAGCCTTTTAATAGGCTACGTCACGACATCGTCGGCGATGCGTGCAACGCGCCATGCCGAAGTTAGACTATCGTTGGGCATAGGTTGTGTAGGCCAACAACAGGTTCAGCATTCGTTGGTATAAGTTATCTATAACACAACGAAACGTTCTGTGTCCATTACTAATATGTTATGCATACGACCAACTCGTTATGAATACGTCCGAATCTTAAAAAAAAACATCAAAAGTTCAACGTCAGCCAGCGTTTTACATACATTTTAATACGTTGCCATCGCTGGCTAAAACGTCAAGGTGTGACCGGGCCTTTAGGTGGGGAATGACCTCAAGATTATGCATAAAAAATATTGTCATCCTAGCTCTCAAAGTTTGGGCGGTCGTATGATTTTCATGTCAAAATTCGAAATTTTCTAAGTTCGTGACCTTTGTGACCTTGACCTTGGGACGAAAATGAAAAATCGAGCTCCGTGCGGCTATGCAGGTGCCATTGGGCTAACCAAATACCGAACCCCCTGCCAGATTCGACAAACCCCTTGGAGAAGATGGATTTTTATGTCATAATTCGCAATTTTCTTGGTTCGTGACCTTGTGACCTTGACCTTGACCTTGGGACGAAAATGAAAAATCGAGCTCTGTGGGGCTATGCAGGTGCCATTTGGCTAACCAAATGCTGAAATCCCCGCCAGATTCGACAAACCCCTTAGGAGAAGATGCAAATTGAAATCGGCTACCCCCTAAAAACACGTGTTTGGGGCGTGGCTCCGCCCATAATGGGCGCACCACACCCATTCTCAGGAAAACACAACTAGATCATGATATAAACCTCCCACCAAAATTTTATCAGGATCGGATCAAAACCCACCGAGCTATGCTCGGGACAGACAGACAGACACACAAGAATAACGAATATAGTGGTCACTTATTTTTTTCGTGAACCAACACAAAGGTCATGTAAAGTCTCTTTCTCCATCAAGTTAAAAAGTACAGATTTGCCATTATAACTCAAAAGCAACCCAGGGAAAGCATATCGGTTAAACAAGCTACCAGATTCAAAGAGGTTCTTGAAAACTACTCCCACATTTTTTAATGCTCTTAAAATTGCAAGAAAAATCTGACCAATAATACAAATTGACCTAAAGCCAGAAAGGACAAATTTCGCAGCTGGACTTCCACCTTTCTCTTTGAAAGTCCACCAAATTATGGACTGAAAGGATATCTGACCCTACAAAGTACTGGACAAACGTCCTGGAAGAAGGATTGGCTGCAAAGAGGGGGTTGTAAAAAATTGGTTCATTCAGAAAAATTGCGGTGGTAAAGGAACTGGTGTCACGACGCAGTGACAGCTTGCCAGGCATTGATGACACTCTGCAAGTACAGAGGAAGCGATGACAAATCAATATCAGGGAGGTCGAGCAAAAAAAGCTCGCAACCATATCCCAGCCGAGCTGCTTGCTTCAGCAAACACAGGGTTAGACTCTCCCAAGGCATGTGGCTGTAAAGAAGCTTCTTTACAAAGAGAAGACGGAAAGTCATGAGCCTGCTGGTTATGTCAACAAAACCCTGGCCCCCCTCATTACGAGGAAGGCTGAGGACACCTGGTCGAAGCTAATGTTTACCACCCCAAACAAAGTCAATCAATTGTTTCTGGGTGTTTTTGATGAGCCACTCTGGTGGCTGTAGCACCATAAACCTGTGCCACAGAGTGGAAGTGATCAAATTGTTTGCCACCAATACTCTATCATGGTAAGAAAGTTTACAAAGCAGCCCTCTCCATTTTTGGAGTTTGGAAAACACTTTAGTGGTTAAACCATCCCAGTTTTTTTGGATATATCGCGAATCACCGAGATGTACGCCCAAATGGTACATTCCATCATTCTTCCAGGGTGTGACGGGAAAGAAAAACTTGTTGGTAGTCCAAAAAAAGAGGCATATAACTCTTCGATCAGTTCACCTTAGCTGAACAATAAACACTAACATTTTGAAGAGCTTTCAATAGCTCACATACATCATCTTGGGTCTGGATTACAGCACAGACATCATCTGCGTGTGAAATAACTTTTATGGGAGATTCATTTGGGGAAGCAGAGAACCCTAACAGTTTCTCCCGCAACCAAACTAAAAGGGGCTCAATGGCAAGTACATAAAGAAGACCAGACAAGGGACAACCCTGCCTTATACCCCTCGATACAGAAAAGGGAGAAATCAAACCATTGTTTACTTTAACCAAACTATATATTGTGATACAATAACTGAATGTACCAAATCCAAACCCCTTCAAAACTGCAAATAGATATTTATGATCCATGCTATCGAAGTCATGCTCTTGATCTATATATCTATATATTACTAAAACTCTCATCTTGTATGTATGTTCTCGAAATACAGCCAAAACGGTACATGATGGCGCAAAAATGTTAGGGCTACCTTACTCACCATTCACCTGCGGTGTGCATTATCAAGTTTCGTTCAAATCGGGTAACGAAAAATTATTAAAAAATCAATTCCCGATTCATTCAGGTACTCTTCGGGAGAATTTGATCAATGCAAACAACCTCAGTGGTATAGTTCGCTGGAGCTATGTTTTTTTTTCTTGAAATGATTTTTTTCATCAACCAATCATCAATAAAGCAACATTTAAGGCCCAATTGGCACTCTTACGTGGAGTATAAGGAAAAATCTATTTTAAAGATATCGTATGATGATCTAAAAAACCAGAGTGCGAAATCGCTGTTGACAAAATGAAATTCCGGAAACCATTGTTAACATACAATTTATCGAAACGTGCAAAGGATACCCTGTTATTAGAGGCTTTACACCATGAAAATTGCTTGACCTGGGGATGCTGTAACCTCCATGCATCAAACAGGTGATATTTTATGAGAACAGGCACCAAATGTTTTGCACTCTCCAGGTGAGGTTAAAGACCGTTACAGTCTAGAGATGGCTCTAAGGTGCAATTAAAATCACCGGCTAGGTAGACAAGACCATCAAAATCAATTAAAGCTAAATAATTGTCCAGCAAGGAAAAAAATAATATTCGAAGGATCTCTTGGGACATAAGCATTCAGAAATGTGACCTTATGACCTCCATACGGAAAAACCACAAAAGCCAAATGATTTTTCATGACTTCGTGAAATGCTATGTGGTCAGATGGGATTTTTGAACTAAGGCAGAAAGCGACTCCTGCTCTAGGACAATCAAACGAGCTGAAGAAGCATGAACCTCTTATTGTATTTTGCCATTCCGCTAAACAGGTGTCACCACAACTTACATCCTGAAGAAAAGCTACGTCTACATGCCTTTGCTCAAATAATAGTTTGACATGCGTTTTTCGTATCGGGGCCGTTTATGTTTCTACTTACAATTGATAACACCATAATGAGTTATTTTTTAAAATGATAATTTAAGTTCTTTCCTTGCTATAGATACAAATTTCTTCAGCCTATACACCTGAGACTCGTTGGCATCATAGGCTGATGGATTTTTTTCTGATACGAGAAGCAGTAATATTAAATTTATCCAAATGTGGAAAATAATCAATAAGCCTGATTTTCCGAAAGGTGTTATGGAGAAATTGGATTATTTCAGTCGGAGAGGGGGGGGTCAAAGTCCCCACAATCCTGTGAATCCCCAACTGCACCTTCTGTCACACTGAAATCTGATATCGAAGAAGTGTCGTCCGAAACACACAAAACGTGCTCGATAACGATGCTTTTCGGGTGCAGGAGATACTGGTCTCTGCTTAATGAAGACCAATTCTTCAGGTAAAGGATCAGTCTCCGTTTTTGAGGGGGGGTCGTCAAGGGGTTCTGGTGTACTAGGCACACCTACTGTTTGAACATCTTGATTGAGTTCACCATGCACTGATGCACCGCCCATAGACGATTCATCTCTACTTGTAGTCTCAGCTAATGAAGCCTGTTGATGCTCCATAGCTTCCTCCTCAACACTAGGACAGGATTTAACACTGGAAGGTTTTGGTTGAGTTTCACTCGGACCGCGTGAAACTCTTTTCACAGCGACTGCTTCAGCGTATGAAACAGGCTCGATTGTTCTTGAACCTTGGTGCTGTCGTTTTCCACGTGCAACCACACAAGGCTCACTCGTATCCTCGATTCGATTTTCGGAACTTTTGCCTGGCTCTGAGGGAGTTTCATTGCCTGGCACCGGTTCGTGTTGATTACTCGATTCTTTTGTTGGCTGTTCGGCCACACAACTAGGACAATCATTTTTAACATGTCCGTACTGACTGCAATTACAACATGCCGAAGTCTGCGAAGTAGCAAACACCCGGTATGTATAGTTATTATATTTAATTTTCACCATAACTTCCAACTGTCAAATGTTCGGCTTTAGAATAATATATAATTGACACCAAAAAAAGGACATGTTTTGCTTCCTTGTTCTTAACGCGAACAGGAACGAAGGTTATTTTAGACACAATGCTCCCATACTGTTCCATAGCACTCATGATTTGCTTACTCGGGAGGAAAGGAGGAACATTTGAGATTATTACCTTTACCGATGGTGCGTCAAACGGGGAAACAAACATGAAGATATCCGGCTCTATAGCGAGACCGGTCTCAATGAGCTGCGTCACCATTTCCTCTTTCGAGACGAAAACGATGATGCCATGATTCATCCTCGATGCAGCAATTACATTCTGAAAACCGATGGATTCTCCGATACACCCAATGATTTGCTCCACCGAGATTTTGGGTGGCGGTGTGCACGACAAGCCGTTTTTCCTAGTCAACAATTCTAATCCCGGAACACTCTCGACGGTCGCCATGATCACAGGTGGGGGGAAAAAACACTCGATACCTCGGAACAAATAAGCACCGTGGAAACGGGTGCGCTCTCTCTCGCTCTATCCAGTAACTAGTTCAAAGGAAAGTGAAGAGATAGCAAGGGAAAATGGGAAAAAGTGAGAAAAGGGTAGAAAGCAACACCGCCACACGCAGCGCACCACGAAAACCACCATGCAGCAAACCCTCGTGATTACACGTGCAGTAACAGCTGAGGTGGGCGGGAGAGAGAGAGAGGGAGAGGGAGAGGGAGAGGGAGAAAGAGAGGGAGACGGAGAGGGAGACGGAGAGGGAGACGGAGAGGGAGACGGAGAGGGAGACGGAGAGGGAGACGGAGAGGGAGACTGAGAGGGAGGCGGTGTTTCTTTTAAAGAATTCCCAGGATGAGTTGATGTCGGATAGTAGATGGGAGACTCAACGGCGCTGAGGTGGTTCTCTAATAACAGCCTGAGAGACGTCCACTTTAACAAGCATGTGGTCAGATGAACCGATTGGAGCAGAGGAAAAACCTGAAATTTTCAAGGAAATTTGTCAAAATCAGATCCAAAAGAGATTGAGTACCATTGGTTGAGATCCAGGTTGGGAAGTTGACAGATTCTGTCAGTCCCAATGAGTCATAGAAGTCTTTTTCTGAAGTGCCATGGCAGGTGAGAGAGGTGCCCACACCCAGCCAACTGGTGATTATTACATATCAAAAAGATGGAATCGCCATTCCTTCCCCTCCTTTAATTTTAGCTCGCCTGTGACATAGTTCTGGGGAGCTTATGAGATGGCACGTCATCCATCATTCTGTCCATCCATCCATAAACACTTGTAACAGCTTCTCTGAAACCACACACACTATTTTGATGAAACTTGATCACAACCTTCATCACCCAATATGTACCAAAGATGTTCATGGCATGAAAATAACACTGGCTTACAAAAATAAAAAAAATTCTGAGGCAAGCATGTGAATAGGTGTTTCTGACTAATTTTGATATGCTGAATTCAAATTTCTAAACAGTTTTGCTCTATCACCTCTAGTTTTTTGCTTACACATATCCCATTTTTTTATTATAATGCATATATTTATAATATAATGTGTTTATTTCATATATTCAAATGGCATATTACAGAATGAAACAAAACATAGACACAGAACACTGACAGAACTAAATATTACTATTACTTGGATATAAGCATATATACACATCGTACTACAGACAGTCAGAAGTGAGTTTTTTTTGGAGGATCTGGTGTACTTTGCCTTCGGGATGTCGCGCTGGAGCATCCAGCAGAAGTCCCCCATCATGCTGGGGTTTCACATGCCTTGGTAGTTGCTCTCCATCTTAGTAATATCTCGGTGGAACCTTTCCCCGTGTTCGTCACTTACTGCTCCGAGGTTCGGGGGGAAGAAGTTGAGGTGGGAGTGGAGAAAGTGAATCTTGAGAGACATTCGGCACCCCATATCCTGATAAGCATGCAACAACTTCTCGACATGCATTTGGTAATCTAGTGCACGTGTGTTACCAAGGAAGCCATGGCAGAATGACTTAAATGCTTCCCATGTTCTCAGTTCCTTCAAGGTGAGCTTCTCCTCGAATACCTCATCCTTCAGCACCTCCCTGATCTGAGGTCCGAGAAGATGCCCTCCTTGAGCTTAGCAGAACTGAGACCTGGGAACAGAGTGCACAGGTGTTGGAAGGCAGCGCCATCCTTGTCCATGGCCTTCACGAAATTCTTCATGAGGCCAAGCTTGATATGAAGAGGGGGAAGAAGCACCTTGTTCATGTCCACTAGAGGATTTTCTTGGACACTGTGTTCCCCAGGCACAAAAGTGGTCCTAGACCCCCAGTCCTTCTACGTGTAGTGCTTGGCACAGCCCGACTGTCCCAGAGACAGAGAAAGCAGCAGTACTTCAAGAAGCCCGCCTGCATACCCATGAGGAGCCCAATGACCTTGAGGTCCCCACAGAGGCTCCACTGGTGCTGCTGGTATGGTACTTGACAGCTTCCAGAAGGAGCTCCATATTGTCATATGACTCCTTCAAATGAACTGAGTGGCCAATGGGAATAAATACCCCAGCATTCCCATGAAATGATTCTTCTATAGTATAAAATAAAAATTAAAAACCCAGCTACTTTATATAAAAGTATCATCCTACCGGATAATTGTAGAGCAGCACTAACCAGCCTCTCTCACCACCAGTAAGCTACTGGCGTTCCCAGCCACACAATGCACATGTTTGACCTACGGAGTTTTTTGGATAATGCGAATAGCGTCATCGGCTTGCCAAAGTGTTAATTTGAGTTCAGCATCCCTAAATTAGTCTAAAACACCTATTTATGCAGTGTATTACTGACATATTTAGATATTTTTGGGTCGAGGGCTATATGTATACATGTACCTACATGTATACATTTATATCTCAAAAACTAGAGGTGATGAGTGAAAATGGATTTCGTATCTGAAATCAGCACCCCAAAATTAGGTTACAACACCTATTTTCATGCGTGCCTAAATTTCTTTGTAAACCAGTGTAATTGGTGTCTGAGTGGGTCTATGGAAGGAGTTTAAGGGGGGTAGGGGGAGGGGCTGCCTGCAAAAAAGAGGTATTTGCTTTCTTCTCAGAAACAACACACACAATTTTGATGAAACTTGATTGCAATCTTTAATCACCCTCTTATGCAAGCCATGGCATTGTATACAAAAAACAAAAATCACCCGTGATGTACCAAAGTTTGTTCATGACACCCTCTGATGCAAGCCTTGACATTGTATACAAAAAAACAAACACCCGTGATATGCCAAAGTTTGTTCATGACATTAAAATAAATTGGGGTCTAAAGGGGTGTACGGGGGGGGTGGCGGTTGCCCCCCAAAATATGTATTATCTTTCTTCTCTGAAACCACACACTATTTCAATGCAACTTGACCACAACCTTTATCAGCTGTGATGCACCAAAGTTTGCTCATGCTATTTAAAACATTGGGGTAGAGTGGGTTTCGAGAGGGGTTGGGGGGGGGTGGAGGGTTGCTCCCAAAATAGTTATTTGCTCCAACATTGGTTCAGTCAGGTCAGGCCAGATTAGATCTGTGACTTACTGCAGGTATCATGTAAACCTGTACGAACCTGTTCCATGGTCGGGATGTCGGCGACTAAACCGTCTCCCCCACCAGGTTTTTTGGTGAGGAAGGTGTTTGGATATGGACACCCAGCAGGATTAAAAACAAAACCTGTCAAAGGGCGGAGGAGCTCCTTGTGAGCCAGCGGCCATCCATATCTAGTGCCCAACTGTGTCTGCGGACGTCTTCCTGCAGTTGGGTTACTTCTTATTAGGAGATTGGCGGCAGGATTTGCACTCCACCCACCGTAAAACCCTTCATTCCGCAAAACACAAAAACGCAAAGAAATTTGAAAACCCACTTCGTGGGAGTTCCTCCTGTGCAGCTTCCCTTCGCAGGGCAGCTCACCGGATGACTGGATTGGGGAAAAGCCTTCGGGACCCCCAAACTTTGATGATAGGAGGGAAACCACGGGGTAACATTCCCGGGTCAGATTGTGGGAGAGTGTGTCGGAGTGGTGCTGAGGTGTCGTCCACTAGACGTCGGTCTCCTTGGGTTAACTTGAGGTGGTCCCTTCGGGTGGGTGCGTGGAATGTCCTATCCCGAAGAGAGGATGATCACCTGTCTGTTATCATCTGAGCTCAAGCGTTTGGACATCGGTATTGCAGCACTCTCTGAGGTTCGGAGATCGGATTGCGGCGAGATCATGGTGGGTGGTTACACCTACTATTGGTCTGGTCGCTCTGATGGTTACCAATCCCAAGGAGTTGCTGTAGCTGTGTCCAATAAGCTGACTCCAATGATAATTGAGGTAACACCGGTCTACGAGCGTATTATGAGACTAAGGATTCGTCACTCCTTAGGTGTCATTTCGCTGGTCTCTGTTTATGCTCCGACTGAGGCGAGTGATCTCACTGTGAAGGATGCATTCTACGCCACGCTTGAGTCTGTGGTTGATCAGTGCCCCAGACGAGATACACTTCTAGTCTTGGGGGATTTCAATGCATCGACTGGAACTGATAGGGATGGTTATGAGGTGTGTGTTGGTCCCCATGGGTCAGGAACTATAAACCAGAATAGCACTAAGTTCCTTGACTAGGCAAGAAGTCATGGACTTAGGGTGGCCGGTTCATGGTTTCAGCGCCCACAAGCTCATCGCTGGACTTGGTATTCCAACGCTGGCAGTGTGGCAAAGGAGATTGACCATGTCCTCGTTCATGGTCGCTGGAGGATA
Source organism: Eptatretus burgeri (assembly GCF_056783735.1). Lineage (NCBI taxonomy): Eukaryota > Metazoa > Chordata > Myxini > Myxiniformes > Myxinidae > Eptatretus > Eptatretus burgeri. Next base: position 49,939,934 of record NC_140972.1, on the reverse strand, counting down.
ATCCAGAACTGCAGGGTCTACCGGAGTGCTCAGTTCCTCAATACTGACCACTGGCTTGTTGTAGCAACTCTGAAGTTGCACCTTAAATCCAGGAGAATGGTACCATCCCAGCCCTGGCTGGATGTTGGCAAGCTCAAGGATGAGAGGGTAGCTGAGGAGTTTGCGAACAAGCTGAGTGGAGATTTGGGGGTCTGGGTGCTTTGGGAGGTCCTGAAGAGTTGTGGAGTGCCTTCAAGACCACCGTCCGTGATGTTGCCGGTGGATGTCTTGGAACTCACTGTAGGGCAAAGAAGAATTTTGTCTCTCAAGAGACACTGGATACCATTGACCAGAGTCGCAGGGCCAGGCTGAATGGCTGAGCTGAGCTGTTCAGGGAGCTGAGGCGTAAAACTGTATGTGCGTGAAGGTTGGACAAGGCGGCCTATGTGTGAGGAATCTGTGAGGGGGTAGAGCATCACCTGTGGTAAAGTGATTCTCATCCTGCTTTTAGGGGAATTCGTGCATTGCGTTCATCGAAGCCCATCCCTCGGTGTACTGCAGTTAGAGCAGAGGGTGGTAGGCTCTTGACAGAGGAGCCCGAAGTGAAGGCCCGCTGGGCTGGTTACTTTGAGCGGTTATACTATGCTAATCCACCAGCTGTTGAGTTGGACATCAGGGGTGTTACAATCCCTGTTGCTGACCCTCCAATCAACTGTGGTCCACCTTCGCTTCTGGAAACACAGGCTGCGGTGAACCGGTTGAAATGGGGTAAAGCTCCAGGGATCTGTGGCATCCATGCTGAACTTCTCAAGGCTGGTGGAAATGCTGTACTCATGTCGTTGCATGCAGTTCTGTGCTCTGCCTGGAACACAGGCATCATCCCAACTGACTGGAAGAGGGGCCTTGTTGTCCCTCTCTGGAAAGTGAAGGGTGATCGCCAAGACTGCAACAACTATCGAGGGGTGACGCTGCTCTCAGTGCCGGGCAAGGTCTTTGCTCGGATAATTCTTGATCGGGTTCACCACCATCTGCTTGAGCACCAGCTTCCAGAGCACTCAGGCTTTACACCAAAGAGGTCAACGATTGACCGTATCCTTTCTCTGCGGGTTTTTTAGGAAACCATAGGAAACAATGATGGACGCAGACAAGAGTTTTGGCAGGGGCTGCTTGCAGCCTATGTTGATCTCTGTAAAGCGTTTGATTCAGTGAATCGGGATGCCCTGTGGAGGATTCTTGTTCTTCGTGGGGTGCCACCAAAACTGATCGATCTGATGTCTGAACTCCTCTCTGGTACTGAGAGTGCTGTGAGATGTGATGGTATCATCTCTGACTTATTTCCAGTTGTTACTGGAGTTCGTCAGGGGTGTGTACTGGCCCCCACACTTTTCAGCACTTGTATGGACTAGATTCTAGGGAGGATGTCGGAGAGATCAAGCTGCGGTGCATCGTTTGGGAATGTCAAGATCTCTGACCTTGATTTCGCAGATGTTGCAGTCATCTTTGCAGAGACTTTAGATATCCTTTTGGGGGCCCTCGGGGTGCTGAATGAGGAGTCGGAGCCGCTGGAATGATGGGTTTCCTGGGTCAAAACTAAGATCCAGGCTTTCAATGACATCTTGGATGCTGCTGTCCTGTCTGTGCCTGTTTGTGGTGAGGATGTTGAGGTCGTGGAGAGATTCACTTACCTTGGCAGTGATATTCATGTCTCTGGCTGAGAGTCAGAGGTCAATAGACGTCTGGGTCAGGCCTGTGGAGTCATGGATTCACTGGCTAATGGGGTGTGGCGCTGCTGGTACTTGTGCAGGAGGACGAAAGTCCGAGTCTTCAGGTGCTTGGTGCTTCCAGTCTTGCTCTACGGATGCGAGACTTGGACTCTGTCCAAGAATCTGAGATGGAGACTTAATTCCTTTGGTACCAGGGCTCTTCGGAGAATCCTTGGCTATCGCTGGTCGGACTTTGTGTCCAACGAGCGGTTGCTGAGAGAGACTCAAAAGAGATTTGTTACCTGCATAGTCGGTGAGCGTATGGACATGTGGCTCGTTTTCCTGGCGCTGATCCTGCTCACCAGATTCTCTCAGCGAGGGATTCTCGTGAGTGGAGGAGGCCAATGGGCCGACCATGTGCCTCGTGGTTGCAGCAGGTTGATCAGAATCTCAAGGAGATGTGGATGGGCCTGGCATCTGCCTGGGGGATGGCCAGACGAAGGCCCCTGGAGTACCGGTGGATAGTGGGTGCAGCGACGCGCTGCTCTGGTGCATGCTCCCATATCTGACCTGACCTGATTGGTTCAATGGTACCTTTTGCTGATTCCATCCCATTTTGACTTCCTCCTCATTAATTATCATTATTCTATCAGGTAAGCACCCAGGGGTATTGCCCCTATTTTCCTCTCTCTTCTCTTCTCTTACACTCCCTTACTTTCCTTTTTTGATCTCTATCCTCTCCATTCCATTTCTTTTCTCATGTTTTTTTTTTTACATTGCATGGCCCCTTCCCCTCCACACATTCCTATGCATTTGTAGTCTACTCGATTGTACAAGACCTTCAATGAGTTAAACTCACCTTGAAGAAAAGTGTGCATGGCATTATGATACAATATGTTATCGGGTTTGACCTTCCAGATGTGCTTATAACCCTCACACTAGCAGGCTGTTCACACTGTCCAATATTATATAAAAGGTATATGAATGTCATGTAAAGTTTGGCAAACCTCTTTGTACCTGGCCCACCCATAGGAAACGATGATGGACCATGCCTTGCGCACAATCTCGTACATAGCTGATATCGGAAATATCGTAGTGCTGATGGCTCGGCGCCGTCTCCCACGCTCATCCTCGCAGGAGGCTGTGGAGGCCTCTCATCCAGCTCCAGATGGCAAGCGACAGTACAAGATGATTTGCCATGTGTTTGAATCTGAAGATGTGAGCCCTGCTTGCTTTACGCCCAAAACCTCACTTCCTATCACCATGTGCAAGTGTTTGCAAAAGTAACATTAAGAGGGAGAAGTTAATTACTGCAGTGGGTAAAAACTAAAGGGACAATGTCATTGGTATATAAATGTAAGTGTGCAGTGGGAGAAAACAACTTGTGCTCAGGATAGATTGCTCAAATATAGTCATAATTGATATCACCACTATTTTATTTTCATTTGGCACTTTTCACAATGTGGCACCAGGTTCCACACGGGACTGTCTGAATGCCAAGGTGACATACTGCTGGCACAACCTGCCCTTTTCAGAAAGACCACAGGACCACCATGGGCCCAATTCTCAAGTGGCATGCCCAATATTCCCAAATTACTCCTGTAAATGGTGCCTGTCCAAAGGCATCCTTAAAGCCCCAGCTATGATGATGCTCAAAGCGCAGCTGCACAGCTGCCGAAATAATTATTTATTCTCCCGACGTGTAGCTGCATCCTTTGTGAACCATAATGAAGCTGCCAAATTGGCTGTTTGCCGGTCGTGATACGGTCATAAACGCCATTTGACTTTGCCCAACTGCCATCAGTATTGTGCATCACATTTCTGAGTACATTCTGCATGTTTTGCTTGTGCATTGACACAGGTTTGTATTGTTGCAACTCATTCGTAAAGTTCCATGGAGTCTTATTGATCTGCAGAAAATAAAAATCTTGCTCGTGCTCTGTGTACAACCCATGTCAAATGATCGCATTCCATTGCTTTGGTCTGTTTGCTCTAGGCCCAGCTGATAGCACAGTCCATCGGGCAAGCATTCAGCGTTGCTTACCAAGAGTTTCTGAGGGCAAATGGCATAAACCCCGAGGATCTGAGCCAGAAGGATTACAGTGACCTGCTGAACACGCAGGAAATGTACAATGATGACCTAATACATTTTTCCAAGTCAGAAAACTCAAAAGAGGTATGTAGAGCTGCATTGTGCACTCACAAGTTTAAAAGCACTGAGAGAGGCCATGTAGTGATTTATTCAAATATATAAACTGTTTGGAGTGGGAGAGGTGCTTCTCGGGTGGTCAGATTTGTACCAGCATGCATTGAACAAACTGCTCTTCCATCTCTTGCATTTCGTTCGTTGCTGCACTATTTTGTGAGTTACTTGAAAAAAAAATCCTCAAATACTGTTCCCTGGCTTATATAATGGTGTCACTTGGCTGAGTAGTTTTATGTAAATCCAAGAAGTTTAAGAATAAAAGGTTGTACTGTGTTTAAAAATTGGCGAAGATCAGAAAGTACAAATAATACTGACCTTGATCATGAAAAACATTGAAGAGTTGTTGGTTTATTTCATGTATTCTTTATTTTATATTTTCTGAAATGGTCGAATTTTAATTCAGTAAGACCCCGATATTCGTGGGGAATACGTTCCTGGAAAATGCCGTGAATGTCAAATCCGCGAATGTCGGGGTATTGTTTCAATGGGAAAAGGGGGGAAGATTGTTTCCTGGCGGTTCGTGATTCATAAGGGAAATCTTAGGAACACTAATTCACATGATTACAGTTTCATTAAAAATGCTTGTAAATGAGAAAACAACAACAATAGCAGGTACTGTTTCCAAATTTTATTTAAGATGAGACGTAACTTTTGATGATTATGACGACGACGAGTTAGAATCCAGTGAACTCCTCTGAAGAAGATTCAGGCAAGGGTGCTGATGAGTCATGTACCAAGAGGGTGTTGAGGTGGAGGTGGAGGGGCTGGGGTGAAAAAAAATGTGCAGGTTTCTGTGCAGCTCTGTGTGGAAGCAAAACATCATCCAACCCCCTCTTGAAGTGGAGGTACCGCTCCATCTCTGGGTCGGCATCTTGCAACCTGTCAGCAACTGACCCATATCCTGCAGAACCTCAGCCAGGAACTTCACGGTCAGGTTAGGCCTCGCCACCTCTTCCTCTTCACTGCCCACCTCCTCCTCAGAAACCTTGATGATGGCCTCCAACTCCTCAGTCAACTCCTCCCAGGTGAGGTGATGAGTTTGTCCAACTCCTCAGGCTCCATATCATTGCAATACCTTCCCCTCCCATCTCCTGTGCCAACCCAACAATTTTCCGCTTCGCTTCCTTGATGTCGAGAAAACCTCTGAAGTTGTTGACTGCCTATGGCTATAGGTTTTGCCAGACAGCGTTAATGGTGGAGGTTTTTCCTTCATCCGGCGAGTGCTTGATGGCGCTGATGCAGTGTGATATGTTGAAGTCCTTCCAACATTTCCCGAGGGTATGTCCGGGGTCTGACTACATTGCATCCAAGGTGCGACGGAAGGTGCGGCAGGTGTAATACATTTTGAATGACCAAGTTACCCCCTGGTCGAGTGGTTGGATCAGGGAGGTGGGTGTTGGGTGGCAGAAAGATTACCGACATTGGGATGGGCCACCTTCAGCACCGTAGGGTGACCATGAGCGTCGTCCACCAGCAAGGAGGACGTTGAAGGAGAGGTTCTTTTCTGCAAGTTACCTCTCAACTTGAGGGACGAAACAGTTGTGGAACCAATCCCTAAAGATGGCAGCTGTTACCCACACCTTTATGTTGACCCTCCAAAATACGGACAGAGTGTGCTTGTTTTTGCCCTCGAGAGCACGTGGGTTTAGGGAACGGTATAACTGTCATGTTTCCGAGGTCAGCAAAATGAGTACAAGCTTACTGATAACAAAGGGCATTGCATCAGTGGCACAGCTGCGCCCCCAGAAATTGATGCAACCATCAGCCACAGGCTGTATACAAAATTATGATGATGGAGCCAACGACACACACACATTATATTTCGTAAGTGCTCTGTGGATGGGAAGGATGACAGGCTGTGTCAACCCACCTGATGTTATTTCACAGCACGACTGGGGCTCAAACTCAATATCCTAAGAACATATGCCAATCACTTTAACCATGAAGCCAACACCAAGCTTTTGTCACACACATTACCTCAACAGATGCGATCTTCAAAACAACTACAGGGTGAGTCATCAGTCCCAAGACACAGTTTTAGCTGCTTATACAACATTTGTTTATATCATCTACCAGGGTGAGCCATAAGCCCCAGGAGTAATGATATATTGCAGGAATAACAGTAATACATAAACAGGATTAATAATAAAATATTACAGTAATACAACAATTACAATACCTCCTTAGACATCGAGTGCAGCATCTATATGGCGGCCACCATTGTCACGGCACAAGATAATTTTGTCAACCTTTTTTTCATGATCTGCATCTGACATTTCACAATAGACTTTTTTTCTATGGTTTCATGTGAATGTCTTATTTCATTGTGCGACGTAACAATGAATACGAAACACCCAACTGCAGGATGTTTCTGCAATTACTGTATTTTTTTCAGAGATCTGAGAATGAATGTTTTATTTTTTTGAATTCCAAAATCTCGAATTTTTGGTTATCTGCTGGCTTGCCGTCGAGTACGCTTCCCATCTGAAATGCCTTTTTTTCCCCAAAGATGAAGATTTCATTTTGATTGTGCTGGCTCAACAAATGCTCCTCGGTCATCCTGCACCTGTTTCATCATCTTGTTTGTGGTTCTCCTCTCGTGCTACCACACCACTGCTACCAGCCTCTCCATTGTAAATGGACTGGTGTCTGCCATCTTGGTGTAATGTATGATTTGTATTATCTGAAGAAGAAGAAAAAAAAGAAAACATGAAAACAAGAAAAGAGCAATCAGAGATTGCAGACCCTCATCAGGACTTATTTTGTGTGGTGTTTGTGTAGTTTTATGTGGTGTATTTTGTGTGGCGTTTGTCTGCTGGTGTGTTATGTGATTAATAAGTCATAATTAGAACTGCCACTTTATAACTGCTGGCAGTGATGACCGGGTACCAAAATATCCTGCTTTGATTGGACACCTGACCCTGACCCATGACGTTTTTTTTATTATTATTCAGTTGAATTTACAATGGGATTTAAATTAATTCAATTCAAAACAAATGGAAGACCAAATAGGTACAGTCCAGCAATTGGAATTATCAGAAGGAACCTGAACAAGCAAAAACAAAGATGAAGTCATCAAGAGGAACCTGGATAAGATTCGGGTTTCAGCTGCTTCTCCTCTACCTTCAAATCCATCCAGGCACAGCCAAGTGGGCCTTATTCAAAAAAAGAAAGAAAAAAGTCTGACTGCCAGACCATGCATCCAATCAGGATGAAATTAAAAATCTTTATACCCCATCACGACTAGATCATGTTTCTATTCAACAGATGAAGCGGTTCAAGAGAAAGAAATTTTAAAGATTTTTGCTCAATCCAATATGGCTGCCAGACCATGTGATCTATCAATTACTCCTGAACACCCTGGTATCCCCAAGGACTGGGGAACATTGAATGTGATATTTCCCCTCGATCTGTCTAACCGATCTGGAGAAGAAGATTTTTATAGGTATTCGTGTAAATCCAATATGGCTGCCAAACTACGTGACCTATGACATCATAAGTGTGAACCTTTTGTTCCTCATGGATAAGCGGTCATACCTGTAAATTTTTTTTTTTTTTTTTTTTTTTTTTTTTTTTTTTTCCTCGATCTGGTCAGCCATGTCAGAGAAGAGGATTTTTGAAGGTTTTTAAAATTTATTTATTTTTTAAATATGGCTGCCGAACCACATAACTTATGACGTCGTCATCTTTTTTTCTGTGGACCAATTTATCCCAAGATGACCATCAAAAATATTCATACTGATAGGATGTAGTGTTCTTAGTTTTGCCTATGATGACATCATGGCACCTCTGAAATCAGAAACAAAATCACACTTCATATGGAGTCCTTGCCATGTGCCAAGTTTCAATTTTTTCCTTGGTGTGGTTTCAGAGATATAAGAGGTCAAAAGTTTTCCTTTTTTCTGACATGGCTGCCACACCATGTGACCTATGATGCCACAATAATCATTGAAACATTCTACATGAGTAGTTGGTCCGATGGTGAAAATTGTTTCGATCTGATAAGCAGTTGCAGAGAAAACTCACGTTCTGTGCGGACAAACAAAAAATGAAAAATCATTTGCAGCGCGACACTGAGCAAAACCGAACAAAGTCGAATGGCACTCAGGAGAGCGCATCCATCTGCCAGGCTGAACAGTTTACGTTTTGTATCCCACTGATGGGCTGGATCTGACCCAAAATCTATTCCACTTGTTCTTGTCACCTAACCAACTCATCCACCTCGTTTTGTCTCAACTCATCCACAACTTTTTGAGACAATGATATATATATATATATATATATATATATATATATATATATATATATATATATATATATATATATATATATATATATATATATATATATATATATATATATATCTCTTCTTTCGGATGCTCCCGTTCGGGGTCGCCACAGCGGATCATCCGTATGATCCGCATAGTGATTTGGCACATGTTTTACGCCGGATGCCCTTCCTGACGCAACCCTGGTCGCCTCTTACGACACAGGGATATGGTACACCTATTTTTAACCGGGGTATACACCGGCCCAGTGCACTGGTACTCATTTCGCCGACCTCGGAAGGATGACAGGCTGAGTCAACCCCCTGGTGTATTAATTCAGTGGCCCAACGGGGCTTGAACTCGGGACCTTTTTTGGATCCCAAGCCGCTGCCCTAACCACTGCGCCAACACCAGGCTGTATATATATATATATATATATATATATATATATATATATATATATATATATATATATATATATATATATATATATATATATATATATATATATATATATATATATATATATATAGTTTTTGTCCCTATGAATTTTAGAAATTAGGACTGTGTTGACCTTTTGACCTTAAAAACAATTGGTTGAATTCATTGACCTGATATGCAAATCTTGTCCAAATTTCAAGTCATTCGGATGAAAATTATGCCTGGTGTTAGCTTAATGGTTTGGGTGGTGGGCTTGTGATCCTAGGATCCTGAGTTCAAATCCCCCCTTGGCTGTTGAATTAATACCAGGTGGGGTTGACTGCCTGTCATCCTTCTGAGGTTGGCAAAATAAGTGCCAGCTTGCTAGTAGCCTGTGTCGGAGTAGTGACCATCCAGGATTGTGCCCAATAGTCAAGGAGACTGCTTAGGCAGCACCAACACTCTGCACAGAGTATGGTCCCATGAGTTGGATGAATATGCAAATCCTCTTCAAATTTCAGGTCAATTGGATGGAAATTGACAATTTTGGAAATTTGGCCTATGTTGACCGTTCGGCTGATGTTGACTTCAAAAATAGTTGGTGGTTGAATTCGGTGACCTGAAATGCAAATATATGCCAAAGTGGGGGGCAAGTGGACACCTGTAGGATTTTCATGATGAGAAGGTGCCACCTATTTTAATTCATTATCTAGGTACCAAAGTACATTAAAATGCATGTTGCCATTTTTGGAAGTGTGGCAGATGGCAGCCATCTTGGATTTCAAAATGGCCGATGTTTTGCCACTATTTTTCGCTTGGTTAGTTTCAATGAAAGTATTTTACCTCAATTTTGAAAGCAAAATGATAGGTTTTTATTGTTGTTAACACTTCAAAATCAATGTAAGTAATATTTTGTTCAAATTACATACGATATCACCCATCCTGAAATTCAAAATGGCTGCCAAAAAGTTACAAATTGCATTAAAACTTAAGGGTCATGGTCCGATCAACAGCTTCATCCTAACATTGACCCCCAGATTTAACCGGACGTGGTATAAATTTTGATATGAGAAGAAAGCTGCTATTCTTCTCATTGACCCTGTGAAATTGTAGGGCTGCAAGATGTTTAGTTTGGATTTTGTATGCCAAAACTTGCTTACTATTGGTCAAACAATTAGTTGAACCACAGTATTCTATGGGGCTTGCAAATGCACATTTTTAGCTCTCTTGTCAAAACGATTGAAATACCAGCATGAAACTTCACAGGTGGGGTAGAGGGTCAAAGCCATTCAATCAATGTGAAAACTGCATGTGATGAAATCGGACCATCCCCCTTTAAATATTGTGGTAACAAGTGTTATCTAAAAACGATACCTAACGGTATTTTTCTCAAACTTTTTTACACAGTTTGACACTCACCTAAGCAACTGGTACTCAGATACACACCTTAGCTCGTATATAAAACGATAAACAGTCACTTCTATGGACTTAATTTGTAGACTTTAACTCTACAAGCTACAATATTTAAATATCCATTTCAGAGGATAACAAATTTATGAGGTGCAGTATCATGCGCTCGCAGTACCAGCACACACCACACATACCCCAGACACAATAGCCACATCTACATCCACTATACACACCTTGCAACTGCATGTCCAACAAATGCAGTCTTCACCATGTAGAATGGAACTACATGAACTTGTTGCAAGTTTGCTACTTTAATAGCTGTATTAAACATCATCATCGTCATCACTGTTCTCTTCATTGTCAGAGTCAACGTCGGGGTTAGAAGGAGCATTGTCGCAAAGTTCTTCCCCTTCACAGCATGTACGAAATCTGTGCAAAACAGTCCATTCTTTTTACACTTGCATTGGTGACTGGAACACCGGGTCCGACCACATCCGCATTTCACGAACTGTGTGACGGCATCTGGAGCTGGAGGCAAATGTGTCATCACTGGTATGAAAATTCCATCTACCAAGTTCCAGCCATAGTTCTCTGGGGATGGTATTTCAGGGAATGCAACAATGTCATTATACCATATCATGGCTTGATAATGTGCTCTGGCAATGGCATGTGCATGTCGTACACTTCGCACCGGGTGGTTCAAATCATCCACACAGTAATCTAAAGGTTTGCTCCAAGGTAGGTCAGTTCACTAGAAAAAAAATAACATAAATCCATAATATGTGTACTGGGGTAGTGTTTTATGTGTCCATGTGTGGTTATGTGGGTCAGTGATTGGAAGTATTTCTACATGTTAGCATACTGTGTTTTAATAGAGATATATTTTAATTTAAAAGCTATCCAGAGTATCCCATACGGCTTTCCGTAATTACCAATTTGTTAGCATTGTTGACACCTTGTTGGCGTTGTTGCCGTGTTTTATAAAAATACAATTTGTTTAGAATACTATTGAGGGAAGATATGTACAGATATTTTATGTTTATATATTTCAGTCTATTGTTACAACTTTGCCAATGGTTATAATGGATGATATAGGCCTATGGGTGATAAGCTTTCCACATTAATTCATTAGCTTCTTATAAAAGCCTTTCTTTAAACTTTTTGCTGATATATTTTCAAAGCTTTCTGGACATGTAAGCACAATTAAAAACAAGTACTGTAACTTAAACTTACCTTAAGGCCCAGTCACACCTTGACGTTTTAGCCAGCAATGGCAACGTATCAAAATGTATGTAAAACGCTGGCTTACGTTGAACTTTTGATGTTTTTTTTTAAAGATTCGGACGTATTCATAACGACTTGGTCTTATGCATAACGTATTAGTAACGGACACAGAACGTTTCGTTGTGTTATAGATAACTTATACCAACGAATGCTGAACCTGTTGTCGGCCTTCACAACCTATGCCCAACGATAGTCTAACTTAGGCATAGCGCGCTGCACGCATCGCCGACAATGACGTGGCGTAGGTTATGAAAAGGCTGCCGCACAACGATTCAAATCATAACCGCCGCAGAAATGGAAGTGTCAACATCACAGTCACACCTTGGCGATCTTGCCAGCGTATGCCGACCTCTGAAAAATGCGTCTAAAACGCTGGCGCACGTCGAATACGGTATGGGTAAGTTTTTCGTATGCGTGAATTGAACGCTAAAGTACGCTATCATACGTCGTAGTAAGTGGAGTACGTCTTGTAATTTTGAACATGTTGAAAATTTTACGACGTACTTGCCGTATGACACACGCTCCGCATGCGATGGGAATAAGTTGTACGCACGATATGCGATCATTGACACACATCGACACACGTTACTTGTAAGGTGCTCATAAGTCGAAACACGTCAAGGTAATGGTTAGCGTCAGTGTTCCAGACTCCCGGTTTTTTTTTTTTCTTCGGTATGACGGTGTTCAGTGTACAGTGCGGTTATGATTTAAATCGTTGAGCGGCAGCCTATTAATTATATTATATTATAACCGCACTAGAAATCGAAGTGTCAAAATCACCATCATACCGAAGGAAGGAAGAAGAAAAAAAAAACCAAAAAAAAAAAAAACCAGGGAGCCTGGAACACTGACGCTAACCATTACCTTGATGTGTTTCGACTTATGAGCACCTTACAAGTAACGTGTGTCGATGTGTGTCACCGATCGCGTAACGTGAGTACAACACGTTACTCATAAGTTAGAAATAAGTTTCGGGTACGCTAAACATTACCTCGACATGTTTCGACTTATGAGTAACTCACAAGTAACGTGTGTCGACGTGTGTCAACTATCTTATGACGTGCCTACAACTAATGGCCAGCGTTATGCGGAACGTGTGAGTCATACGCTGGCATAAGTCTTAAAATTTCAAGCATGGAAAATTTGAGGACAACCGAAAAGTACAACGTTTAAAGCCAGCGTACAACGACGTATGGCAGTGTTTTTCAGCGTGCTCTCAATGTTATCAAAACTTACCCATAACGTATTCGACGTGTACCAGCGTTTTCGACAAATTTTCCAAAAATCGGCATAAGCTGGCTAAAACGTCAAGGTGTGACTGGGCCTTTAGTAACAATATATGCTTTGATCACTTTGCATGACAATATAGCAGAAACTTGTGTCCAATACCATGTGCTTATGGATGTAGTAGAGGCAGCAGGTAACTCAGATGCTGCCCTCTATAGCTAATTATTTGTTACGGATACTCAAAAGGGCCAATTTATTTAATATATTATTGTCTGTAAGAAGTAGCATCCTAAAGTTTCTTAGAAATAAGAAAAAAAATACTCTATTTCAATGGATTTAGAAGAATATTTAAATAAATAAATAAACAGCTCATTTCAAATGGTGGCCATTTTGAAATTCAAAATGACATAATCCATCTATAATTCAGGTGGGTGTGTGTGTGTGTGTGTGTGTGTGTGTGTGTGTGTGTGTGTGTGTGTGTGTGTGTGTGTGTGTGTGTGTGTGTGTGTGTGTGTGTGTGTGTGTGTGTGTGTGTGTGAGACCGCTGTTTCTCGACAACCGCTGGTCCGATCTAATTGAAACTTGCCAGGTATATTGCTGGGGGCCTGAGGATGTCCCTTTTCAAGGTTTGATATTAATCGGACAAGTGCTTCCCAAGTTATGGCCATTTATTTACCAAACCAATGACAAGACACGTTGTTGCGTGGGTGTGGCCGATGGGGAAGGGAAGCTCAGCCGCCTTCCCCATTACGGATTACAACGTACGGGCTTCCGGAGAGTGATGACTTCGTGTATTCTAATAATTTCTCGATTTCTTATGCGCATTTATAGATAAACACAATGCCGCAAGTTATGCTCGTTTTCAGATGAGACGGTGCATAAATTTCGATAACATCAGAGTGCTGGTATGCTCCGAACCAGGAAGTAATTTTTTTCTCTCTCTTCTCTTCTCTTTTTTGTTTTTCCTTGCGATGACATTGCGAAAAGGCAAAATATGTTGGCGCTAATTGAATAATTGGCCATTAAAACCTAAATTGCGAATCATCGTAACTGCGAATAATATGCGAATTTCCGCGCCACGCACGTACAGGCACGCGAGAGCGAAGAAACGGCCTGTGTGGTTGTTGTTTGTTGCTCGCTGTTTGAATATTTATTTATAGTTTTTTTTTTTTATGGGCACGTACTAGTTATTTTAAATATTCATACAATAAATCATAATGTCTCTCCTATTCATGTTCACTCATATTATGGGATAAAATTTTGATATTATTTTTAAAATATGAGCAATAATTGTATTCATTGAAGAAAAAAGCATGATCATGGCAGCCATTTTGGAATTCAAAATGGCCACAATTTGACAGCTCCAAAATTGGCAACATCAATTTTTCTGTTCTGAGACATATGTAGAACATATCTAAATAGGTGGCAACTTCTCATCATGATAGTCCTACGGGCCCATTGTCTAGGACCACTCCCCCATTATGGTGTTGGCTTAATGCTCGAGTGGTGGGCTTGGGATCGTTGGTCCTGAGTTCAAATCCTGCTTTTCTGTTGAATTAATACCAGGTGGGGTTGACTCAGCCTGTCATCCTTCTGAGGTCGGTAAAATGAGTACCATTCTGCTGGTATCTTGTGTCGGAGTGGCGACCTATCCAGGATTGTGCCCAATAGCCAAGGAGACTGCTTCAGTATCACCAATGCTGTGCACAGAGTATGGTCCCAATTGATGGATGGATGGATGGATATGCAAATCCTCTTCAAATTTGTGGTCAATTGGATGGAAATTGACAATTTTGGAAATTTGGCCCATGACATTTTGGCCGACATTGACCTCAAAAATAATCGGTAGTTCAATTCAATGACCTGATATGCAAATGCTCTTCAACTTTCAAGTTAATCGGAATAAAATTGAGGATTTTAGAAATCTGGCCTATGTTGACCCTTTGGTCTACGATGACCTTAAAATAAATAGGTGGTTGAATAAATAGGTATATATATATATATATATATATATATATATATATATATATATATATATATATATATATATATATATATACAGTAGACTAGGCATAAGTCGTCACCGTCGGGACCGAGAAAAAAGTGACGACTTAGAGATGTGATGACTTGCGCGTATGCGAACACAGAATGTGTTCCGAACACAAAAAAATAGGGCTATTGTACCAAAAGGTGGGGGTTCATTGGTGAGTTGGAAAGTGATCAAGCAAAGATGGAATTCATGAATCACTTTATTAAAAGTAAAGATAATGAACAACTGTAAGACAACTCATATACCATCGGTGATGGTATGTCGACAAATTACATGACACACAGTCATCGTGGTGATGACTACCACTCAATGCCTATGTGGAAGTAAGTGCGGTAATGTACAAAACAAGCCAATATAAAACTATGATCGGACTTCAACACTAAGCTCGATCGATCCTTTACTCCTGCACGAAGTAATCCGTTATGTTTAACTGCCTCAAACTCTTGGACATCTGGTGCATGAGAAAGGACTCAAACCGGTCATTGTATTCCATGATGTTGTCTGGGCAATCCTCCACCAAAAGACAGTATCGACGCATCACATCCAGGGCGCTGAATGCCTCCTGAATAGTTGGAGGCGCGTTTGGAATGTATGTCTCCCCTGAGTCCTCGAGATCAACAATGTCCACATCGTCCACGTCACCTGTATCGTCGGAGACGTTCTTCACAGAATCCACAATTTCTGCATCAGTCATTTGTTGGGTGCTGCCTTGATGTCCACGTTGATGTATTTTTCATCCACGTTGATGGATGTCCACGTCCATGTTGATGTCCACATTAATTCAGCGTCCACGTTGATGTATTTTTCCAATGAGAGCATCACGTCTGAACCAAAGATTTCAGCGAGTCTTTCCCAGACATTGCGGAACTGGTTTCCATGGTCGTCATCGCTCTCCTCATCAACTTCATGGGTGCTGTGATCCGCATTGACAAACCTGACCGAACGGAAGCAGTTCGCGATGGCAGCATTGGAGACCTTTCCCCATGTGGTTTTGGCAGCTATCAGGGCATCCAGCAAATCCCATTTGAATGGGATTCCCTCATCTGCTGCATTCAGGCGACGCGTGGCAAGGATCTGGCGGTAGTGAAGTTTCAGGTTTCTGATGACGCCACCATCTATTGGTTGAGTGTGACTGGTAGTATTGGGTGGGAGGAATACAAGTTCTATGTTCTCCAGTTGACATGCAGGGTGAGCGGGACAGTTGTCAACTACGAACACAATTTAGCGTTTTTCAAGTGACATACGATGGTTCAGTTTCACCAACCATTGTTCGAACAGGGCAGAAGTCATCCACGCCTTTTTATTCGCTAAGAAGGCCACAGGCAGGTGCTTCACACTTTTGAAGGCTCGGGGATTCTTACTTTTCCCGATTGCATACAGAGGCAGCTAGGCGGTGCCATCCATGTTCGCTCCAACCAGCAACGTTACACGGATCTTCACCTGCTTATCACCATTATGGGAATGACCAACGAACCCCAGAGACTTTTCTGGCAGCATCTGCCAGAAAAGCCCAGTCTCATCAGCATTGTACACATCCCGAGGCTGATACCTTTCCAAGATGTCTTTCAATATGCCATTGTTCCAGTTGTGCACCACTGCCAAATCCACGCCGCCTGATTCACCGCACTTCTTGACCTTGCCGATTCCCCACCTCACTTTGAATCTGTCTCTCCAGTGCATCGGCAAGGTCTCGGCATCATCATTCCCGAGGTCCGCAGCGAATTGACGTGCCTTCAGCAGCAACATTTCACCGTCCAACCGAATATTTGGCTGAGCCGACATTTGCCGAAACCAGATGATGAGCTTCAACATCTTCGACATCTTCGACATCTTCAAAGGACACACGTTTCACACTTACCACCGGCCTCGCGATCTTTCCCACTTGTCCAAATATCTTGCCCTTATTCTTCAAGATATCATTCAATGTCTGCCGTTTGATGTCGAACTTCTCAGCTATGGCTGTTTTCTTCATCGGTGGGTTTGCCTCACAAAACTTGATAATGTCGTATTTTTCTTGGTAGGTTTTAGTTGTAAGCTTACGCTAAGTCACCATTGTCCTGCCTGCAGTGCGATCAACGTGGTCACTGACTGAGCTGAACACAGCGCAGTTATAAATAGCTTATAGTCTGGCAGCCATTGGCTAAAGTGTGTTTTGGAGTACATACGCATTTTTATTGCAGATTCTGGTAACATAGTCTATACTAAACTCAAATCCGAGTGATGCCACTTTGTCACGCTTGAGCAATTTTTTTTTAGGAGCAAAATTCAAAATGGCCGCCATCAAAACCGTTTTTTGGCCATAACTCGGCCAAAAATCGAGATATGAATCCGATTTCAGTGGCAAACCCTATGTTTTGGGGGAAAAGGAATACACTGATATGTTTAAATAAACCATATCATCCATATAAATAGTCCAAGCCTGGTGTTGGCGCAGTGGTTATGGCAGCGGCTTGGGATCCAAAAGGTCCTGAGTTCAAGCCCCGTTGGGCCACTGAATTAATACACCAGGGGGTTGACTCAGCCTGTCATCCTTCCGAGGTCGGCGAAATGAGTACCAGTATACTGGGCCGGTGTATACCCCAGTTAAAATAGGTGTACCATATCCCTGTGTGTCGTAAGAGGCGACCAGGGTTGCGTCAGGAAGGGCATCCAGCGTAAAACATGTGCCAAATCACTATGCGGATCATACGGATGATCCGCTGTGGCGACCCCTAACGGGAGCAGCCGAAAGAAGAAGAAGAAGAAGAAGAAGATCATCCATATAAATAGTCCATATTGCAATATTGGTATATCAGATACCGAAGAAATGCCCGCCCGGACACAATCAGATGCAGGAGACAGACAGAACCTACGAGAAAGATTGGCCACATGTATTGACCCTCTACAACCAGAGAATCACCCGGATGGGCTTGTGAACATTGTAACTGGAAGAATGAGTCCAAACATTGTCAACGCTGACATTTCTGTTGGCATAGGAGTCAAGCAGATGAGGGAGTATGAGGAGCAATGGCCAGACAGCTTCAACAAGCCGCTCAGCAAACAAATAGTCACGATGGCAGTGTCCCGAAAGCAGATAAAGGTCGGACAAACACCTGTATATGACACGGGGCTCATATATTCAAGAGTGTTGGGCCTTCAGGCAGTGAGGGACATCAACCTGAAAGATATCCTGAAGTTTGAGCTCACCCCAGTACCGCCTTCTATGTTTGAAGATAACGGTGACATGCGAATCACAAAATCGAAAGCAGTCTTGAAGCAGAAATTGCCGGTGGAGGTGTCTGACAGAATGTTTCCAGCTGATGGAGCAATCATTGTAGATGGTTGTGCTATGCTGTGGGTGATTCAATGGCCATCGAAAGAAACAGTAGAGGACTATGTGCAGAATCTTCTTTCTTATTTGAGAGATTAACTGAAGATATGTGATACGTATTTGGTCTTTAACCGGTAGTATGACAACAGCATCAAGAAAGTCAAGCGAACCACTCGTGCAGGCAAGGATGCCAGTCGACGACACCAGCTGAATCTCATGACGCCACTCCCTGCGCAAACGATCGTTTTGACAGTGACAGAGAACAAAGTCCAGTTAATAAATATCATTTGCAGCTACATCAAAGACCATGCTGAAGCATTTTCTACCAACACAAAGCTCATATTAACTGGACCTAACCCAATTCCTATGGAATTGCAGAATACCAAGTAGTAGAGAGGCCTGACCTAAAAACCACTCACGAAGAAGCCGATGTTATTATGGTACAATAAATGGTCCTTCTCGCCTCATCAGGAGTTCCGAGTATCCGGGTAATTTCTTACGACACAGATGCATTCATATTGCTGTTGCATTTTTACCAACTCAAGGAACTGGCATGCAACCTTGTGATGGCTGGTACAAGTCGTGACAGATCATCTGTTGACATCAAGGCTACAGTGCAGAAGCATGCACATATTGTCACCCAAGTTCTGGCAGCACATGTGGTGTCTGGATGTGACACAGTTGCCTACCTGTGGGGTGTCGGAAAAGGCACACTTGTGAAACACCTCAAAGATGGTCGTCAATTAAATTATTTTGGTGATCTTGATGCAGAATTACCAGATGTCATATCTGAAGCAACTGCCTTCTTTACTGCTTCCTATGGATCCCAGGAAACAGAAGACATGTCAGCTATTCGATTTGATGTCTGGTCTTCAAAGATGGCTAACGAGAAGCTGACATCAGCACCAGAGTTAAAACCTCTACCACCAACTACTGTGGCTTTCATCCAACACGTTCTCAGGGCGCACTTGCAGGCAGAAATATGGCGGGCTGCATTAGATCCAGACCCACCATTGATCAATCCAACAAGTCATGGATGGTCACATGAAGAAGTGTCGAGCATGTTGCTCCCTGTGTCTCTGCCTCCGGATGTCATCAGAGCTCCTGATAATGTTCTCAAGATGATCAGGTGTGGGTGCAGCTCAGTGCGACCCTGTGCAACGAATAGATGTAGTTGCTCTGTCGCCAGGTTCTCCTGTTCATTGTTCTGTGGCTGCCATGGTATGGAGGAATGTCAGAACGACCAAACAAAGTCTGTATCAGCAAGAGAAGCTGTGGAACTTGAGTGAACACTAGTTATTTGATTTATGCAGCTCTCTTGTATGTGAGATTGAGTGAAAGAAAGATTGAGTGAAAGCAGAATGAAAGAAGTTCATCAGCAACCAATCAGTGTATTCATAGTTGATAGCATGTACAGACCCCTTTGTGGATTTGATTTTGTGTAAAATTTGTGTAAACCTTGCTTATTACGTTTATTTGGTTATGTGTTAATATAATTAATTATAATTTGTAGTTTCCTAATCATTGTATGACTCAACTGTACTGTTGGAAATAAGATATACAATACAATACAATATACTGTTACAATACAATACAATATACTGTTTACCACTTAAATCAGGTTCATATAGATTTTGGGCATAGTTCCAGCTGAAAATAGTTCGGTCGATATTTTTTCAGTCAAAATATTATATCTAAATAGAAAAATTGCAATATAGACTATTATTATAAGTTGTATGGTTTATTTAAACATATGAGTGTATTCCTTGACCCCCAAAACATAGGGTTTGCCACTGAAATCGAGTTCATATCTCGATTTTTGGCCGAGTTACGGCCAAAAAACGGTTTTGATGGTGGCCATTTTGAATTTTGGTCCTAAAAAATTGCTCAAGCATGACAAAGTGGCATCACTCGGATTTGAGTTTAGTATAGTCTATGTTACCAGAATCTGCAATAAAATTGTGTATGTACTCCAAAACACACCTAGGGTAAAATTCCAATTCTGCATCAGTGTATTCATAGTTGATAGCATGTACAGACCCCTTTGTGGATTTGATTTTGTGTAAAATTTGTGTAAACCTTGCTTATTACGTTTATTTGGTTATGTGTTAATATAATTAATTATAATTTGTATTAACTGTTAATGTTCTCACGATGATCAGGTGTGGGTGCAGCTCAGTGCGACCCTGTGCAACGAATAGATGTAGTTGCTCTGCCGCCAGGTTCTCCTGTTCATTGTTCTGTGGCTGCCATGGTATGGAGGAATATCAGAACGACCAAACACTATCACTTATTGGTGTACAGTGTACACCAATGAGCGCGCATCACGCTTCCATAAAATTGGGCTTCTCATGAGACAGCAGTTCCGTGTGACGAGTTAGGCGTGGTAATTTACTTGAGTTTCCATTACGCGGGAACGGACAACATCTGACGACTTAGACAAAGTGATGACTTAGAGATGACGACTTACAGACTTTATTTAAAGGGATTTAACATTAGATAAATTCGGGACTTTTTGATGCTGCCGACTTGGGCGAAGTGACAAGTTACACACTGCCGACTTACGCCTAGTCTACTGTATGTATATGTATATACACATATATATATATATATATATATATATATATATATATATATATATATATATATATATATATATATATATATATATATATATATATATATATATATATATATACACACACAGTGGGGAGAACAAGTATTTGATACACTGCCGATTTTGCAGGTTTTCCCACTTACAAAGCACGTAGAGGTCTGTAATTTTTATCATAGGTACACTTCAACTGTGAAAGACGGAATCTAAAACAAAAATCCTGAAAATCACATTGTATGATTCTAAAATAATTGATTTGCATTTTATTGCATGAAATAAGTATTTGATCACCTTCCAACCAGTAAGAATTCCGGCTCTCACAGACCTGTTAGTTTTGTCTTTAAGAAGCTCTCCCATTCTCCACTTATTACCTGTATTAACTTCACCTGTTTGAACTTGTTATCTGCATAAAAGACAGCTGTCCACATTCAATCAATCAGACTCCAACCTCTCCACAATGGGCAAGATCAGAGAGCTGTCGAAGGACATCAGGGACAAAATTGTAGACTTGCACAAGGCTGGGATGGGTGACAGGACAATAGGAAAGCAGCTTGGTGAGAAGGCAACAACTGTTTGCGCAATTATTAGAAAATGAAAGAAGTTTAAGATAACAGTCAACCTCCCTCGGTCTGGGGCTCCAGGCAAGATCTCACCTCGTGGAGCCTCAATGATCATGAAAAAGGTGAGGGATCAGCCCAGAACTACACGGCAGCACCTGGTCAATGACCTGAAGAGAGCTGGGACCACAGTATCAAAATTAACCATCAGTTATACACTACGCCGTCATGGATTAAAATCCTGCAGCGCACGCAAGGTCCCTCTGCTCAAGCCAGCGCATGTCCAGGCCTGTCTGAAGTTTGCCAATGACCATCTGGATGATCCAGAGTAGGAATGGGAGAAGGTCATGTGGTCTGATGAGACCAAAATAGAGCTTTTTGGTTTAAACTCCACTCGCCGTGTTTGGAGGAAGAAGAAGGATGAGTACAACCCCAAGAACACCATCCCAACCGTGAAGCATGTAGGTGGAAACATTATTTGGGGATGCTTTTCGGCAAAGGGGACAGGACGACTGCACCATATTGAGGGGAGGATGGATGGGGCCATGTATCACGAGATCTTGGCCAACAACCTCCTTCCCTCAACAAGAGCATTTTCGATGGGGCGTGGCTGGGTCTTCCAGCATGACAACGACCCGAAACACACAGCCAGAGCAACTAAGGAGTGGCTCCGTTAGAAGCATCTCAAGGTCCTGGAGTGGCCTCGCCAGTCTACAGAGCTGAACCCAATAGAAAATCTTTGGAGGGAGCTGAAAGTCTGTGTTACCCAGCAACAGCCCCGAAACCTGAAGGATCTGGAGAAGATCTGTATGCAGGAGTGGGCCAAAATCCCTGCTGCAGTCTGTGCAAACCTGGTGAAGAACTACAGGAAAGGTATGATCTCTGTAATTGCAAACAAAGGTTTCTGTACCAAATATTAAATTCTGTTTGTCTGCTGTGTCAAATACTTATTTCATGCAATAAAATGCAAATTAATTATTTAAAAATCATACAATATTATTTTCAAGATTTTTATTTTAGATTCCGTCTTTCACAGTTGAAGTGTATCTATGATAAAAATTACAGACCTCAACGTGCTTTGTAAGTGGGAAAACCTGCAAAATCGGCAGTGTATCAAACACTTGTTCTCCCCACTGTATATAAATATACATATCATTGTCACCATGCTAATTGGCTGGGACCTCTCTCACTCTGATACTGAGAGTGCTGTGCAATGTGGTTCCATCTCTGACTTATTTACAGTTGTTCCTGGAGTTTGTCAGGGGTGTGTACTGGCCCCCACACTTAAGCGCTTGTATGGACTGGATTCTGGGGAGGATATCGGGGAGATCAAGCTGTGGGGCATTGTTTGGTAATCTCAAGATCTCTAACCTTGATTTCGCAGATGATGCAGTCATCTTTGCGGAGACTCCGGATGTCTTTTTGGGGGCCCAAGATGTGCTGAATGATGAGTTCGAGCTGCTGGGATTATGGGTTTCCTGGGTCAAAATTAACATCCAGGCTTTCAATTACATATTCGATGCTGCTATCCTGTCTGTACCTGTTTGTGGCAAGGATGTTGAGGTTATGGACAGATTCACTTGAACTTGGCAGTGATATCCATGCCTCCGCTGGCTGTGAACCAGAGGTCAATAGACGTCTTGGTCGGGCCTGGGGAGTCATGTATTCACTGGATCATGGGGTGTGGTGCTGTCAGTACCTGTGCATGTAGGATGAAAGTCTGCATCTTCAGGTCCTTGGTGCTTGCAGTTTTGCTCTATGGATGTGAGACTTGGACTCTGACCAGGGATCTGAGATAGTGACTGAATTCCTTTGCTACCAGGTCTCCTCAGAGAATCCTTGGCTATCGCTGGTCAGACATTGTGGCCAACGAGTGGTTGCTGAAAGAGACTGAAATGAAATTTGTGAACTGCATGGTCCATGAGCATCAGCTGCAGCTGTTGGGACATGGGGCTCGTTTTCCGGACGCTGATCCTGCTCACCAGATTCTCTCAGTGAGGGAGCCTCGTGAGCGGAGTAGGCCAATGGGCTGACCATGTGCCTCGTGGTTGCAGCAGGTTGATCAGCATCTCGAGGAGATGGGAATGGGCTAGGCATCTGCCTGGGCGATGGCCAGACGAAGGCCTCTGGAATACTGGCGGAAAGTGCATCCAGCGACACGCTGCTCCGACACATGCTCCCATTCCTGACCTGACCTGATCTCTCTCGCCAGCCATTGCACTTCTCCTAAGGACTTCTGTGACCCCATGGGACTGACCCATTAATTTTCCCACCTAGATTTCTCCCAATGGAAAATCTTCCCTTTTGGATTTGGTGATGACCAACTTCCCACAGTGGATATTGCTCATCTGATCATGTGCTTGTAAAGGTCAACATCTCTCTGGCCATTCTCAAAGAACTTGCCTGAGCACCAGCGAGCCTGGTGTTGGCTTAGTGGTTAGGGTGGCGGCTTGGGATCCTAGGGTCCTGAGTTCAAGCCCCGTTGGGCCGCTGAATTAATACACCAGGAGGTTGACTCAGCCTGCCATACTTCCGAGGTCGGCAAAGTTAGTGCCAGTGCATTGGTAAGGGGGACACTGCATCAACGGCATAGCCGCGTCCCAACCAATGATGCAACCAGCAGCCACAGGCTGCACTCGATAGAGAGAGAGAGAGCACTGGCGAGACTGGCAATCATCAACTCTGACTCTGCAACTGGACCTGACGGCATCAGCTCACATGTCCTAAAAATCTGCTCTGCTGCTCTTGCACTCCCTCTCTCTGCCCTTTTCACCATCATTTACCCGAGATAGGTCATCTTCCATCTGCTTGGAAACAACAGCAAGAAACCAGCCAACATCTCAGCATCTGCAAAAAGGTGCAAAAGTGGATCCCCTTAACTACAGATCAATTAGCTTACTTTTAATCATAAGCAAGGCCATGGAATCCATCATCGCAGTTGAAATAAAATCATTCCTTTTCTCCAACAGCCTCATCTCACATCATCAATTCAGATTCTACTCCACCTTGAACATGCTGCTTCTACTCTCCCAACAATGGATGGTGGCCCTCAATATCAGTCATGAGATCATGGCCGCCTCTCTGGACATATCTCGTGCTTTCGATACAGTCTGTCGGTATACACACCTTGGGGTTTCCTTCCCTTTGGTATACAGTATGTTGTTAGTGGTGCCGAACCCAGCCCATTCTCTAATGACTGCAATCCAAGGTTTGCGCTTCACGAGTATGAATGATTGTACCCGTCAGCTACCATCCATCCATTGGGACCAAACTCTATGCAGAGCGTTGGTGCTGCCTCAGCAGTCTCCTTGGCTGTTGGGCGCAATCCTGGACGGGTTGCCACTCCAACACAGGATACCAGCTAGCTGGCACTCATTTTGCTGACCTCGAAAGGATGACTGGCAGAGTCAACCCCACCTGGTATTAATTCAATTTCCGAGTGGGATTTGAACTCAGGATCCTGGGATCCCAAGCCCACCACCCTGACCATTAAGCCAAACACCAGGCATATCGGCTACCAATCAATTGGCTACTTGTCAGTTGGGGTCTGTGACTTCTGAGTGGTGTTGCAGTGATTACATCAACAGCGTAACGTTTTTGAAACTTTCATTTCAAATAAACAGATACAAAGTCAAACGAGGAAGTTCACCCTGACACACAATGCAGTGTCCAACAACGATTCCTGCATTGAGTTGTTTCCGCCCACTGTCTCTATCCTGCCAGCTCAACTCACTTGTGTTCACCTAATCCACCAGGGCTGTTGAACGATTCAGTCCTATTGCGGTGTTGTTCCCTCTCGTGCGCTAACCCTCTAGGTCTAGGATGATTGAAGAGCTCTAAGGAATTCTTTCCCGATACACAATCTT
The DNA here is from genome assembly GCF_056783735.1 of Eptatretus burgeri. Taxonomy (NCBI): domain Eukaryota; kingdom Metazoa; phylum Chordata; class Myxini; order Myxiniformes; family Myxinidae; genus Eptatretus; species Eptatretus burgeri. The sequence goes on along the minus strand of NC_140972.1, from coordinate 49,915,040 downwards.
AATGAGTTTTAAACAACCTGATTATAATCGGCTCCACACTTTAACAACTGCTCTGGACTTTAACACCTCGTTCACTCAGAGCTAAATTGTGCACGGGGACGATGGACATGCACGTCTCATCACATGTCACCCGCCTCGATACATTTCCCTCTCGTGGGTTTATATAGTAACACAGAACAATCCCGTGCTTTCCAGAAATTGTGATTCTCATCCATACTGGAAGTTTTGTCGGAGAACGTTCCAACATCTTCACAAATCTCACCAGGCAGTTTACAATACAATACTGCTCTCTACAGTCAAAATTAACTCATTACATCAAGCAGTTTAGATTACAATTTACCGATGTGTGCTGCAGCAAACTTATAACATGTAACCATCAATTTTACTCGTTCAGGTATAGGCATTTACTCATGCTTATTCACAAATACCATAACGTCTAGCTTTTAACTGACAGTTTGGCATCCTGCCTTGCTCTCCAAACCGTCTGCTTATGGAATCCTCGGCCAACTCCACTCTTGGATTACAGACTTCCTCCATTCTCATCACCAATATGTGGCTCTCAACGGAACCCTTTCTTCCCCTCTCCCTGTCAAGACTCGAGTATCCCAAGGCAGTATCCTAAGCCCCATCCTATTCCTAATCCTCATCAATGAACTCATTGACTCTGGAGAATCCTCTTTATCTCTTTGCTGATACTCCACTCTGTGCAGTTATATTCCGCATCCTTCTGACAGACAGGCAGCAGCCTCTTCCCTTTGCTCAGACCTTGACAAAAATCGCAAACTGGTCAAACACTTGGAACATGTCGTTCGATTCTGATAAATTCCACACTCTCTCTCTCTCTGAAAAGACCGTTCCGCAAACCCTCCCATCCACTTTCTCAACAACCCTCTCAAAGATGTTCAGTCATTCAAACTCTTGTGTCTCCCTCTCAGCCATTATCACTCTTGGGCAAGCCACATTTCAAAGTTTGCCTCCAAAGCTGGATGCCGAATGGGCGTCATCCGTCAAGCAGTCCTTCCTTGGCCCACCTGAGTTTCTATCAACCTTCAAAGCTTTCATCCAAAGCTTGGAGTACTGCTCTCCCCTCTGGGCTGGCTCTCCTGCCTCACATCTTTCTCAACTCGACGCCATGGAAACCAAGGCTTTCAAGATCATTGGAACCTCTCACGATAAAGCCGAGTCGATGGGCCTATCCCTTTGCTATCCCTGACAGGTCGATGATCTCTGTCTTCATATTCCTCATTTCTGGTCTTGCACCATCTGCCATTTCCGTGCTCTGTTCCTCCCCAAGTATATGCAGGACACACGCAATCCACCAGCAACCCCCTCCGAGTGAAACTGCCTAAATCCAGAATCACTGCTTACGTCCACTCATTTTTTGCTATTCTCTCAATTGTGGAACCGCCTTCCACACTCGCTTCAATCTCATTCTTCCCACCGGGTCGTCAAGGCAGCTCTTCACCACCATCTCAGGTCATCCTCCATCCAAAGCCATCTTTTCTACACCCATTAAACCATCACCACTCCTTCCAAAATATTGCTTCTTGTCCACCCCTTGCGTTCTCCCCTACCCTTATCGTTACCTACATCGCTTGTTTGTTCATCTCCGCTCCATTTACCTTCCCCCTCCCTTGATATTTCCCTTTCTTCTGCTGTTCCCTTTGTTATGTCATGTCCTGTTCTATTCCATTATGTGCTCTAGCTCTTCCACGAGCCTAGACCGTGTATAAACAAACAAACAAACAAACAAAAAACACATTTCCAAACTGTCAATCTCATTCCTTTTCTTCACTGTTGATTACTCACATCCATATGTTCAAACTGGAAATACCAAAGTATTCACCAGCTTCCTCTTGGTACACAGCACTGTTCCCAGTGGTAAGTGAGCTTTCTGATGCCATTGGAAGGAAATTTGTGTTTTTGGATCTAAAAAAATTCAAAAAGGAAATAAGCTTTTTGTCTCCACCTTGTACTGTCTGGTGGTCCACTACAGGGTGGTCATAGTCTGGAAACATAGATAATATTATGTCATTCTGTTACAGTTTGAAGATGTCTTTGACGAAAGACGAACGCGTTGAGGTGATACTGCTAAGTGGACGCAAGGGCTGGTCATATCGACGGATTGCAGAGCACTTCAATGCATGTTATCCCAGAAGAGCTGCCATCTCCCATAGCACAGTGGGGAAGCTGGTTCAAAAATTCAAGGATACAGGCAGTGTGTTGGACATTGTGCAGGGATTGATGGAAATGCTGCATTAATGCACCATGTTCATTGCAATTTTGCATAGCACATTGAACTGTGCATTTCTAATGAGGGACAACACATTGAACATATCATGTATTGTGATGTAATGTCAATAAATCATTTATAATGTATATTTGCCTATATTCCCAGACTTTATGGCCACCTGGTAGAGCCAAATTAATCCAATCCAGATTTATCGAGCATGGTGAAACGTATGTAATGGCATTACGGTACACATTGGTGCACCAGCTGTCTCTGATTGGATGAAGTGCTCCAGATCATCATCTTGTATCTTGCAGGAAGTTTGTTAAGCCGGGTGGCCTCTCCACCACTTGATTCATCAAACAGTCAACACCGACAGTATCTCTCAAAAATATTTAAATGTTGTGGTTAACGTTATTTACAGAGAACGTTTTTTTGACACTTCACAAAGCAAAATGTTTTACCCCCAACTGTGCCGACTACCCCTCTCCACCAGCACCACAAAAACTAGCATCCGAAGCACTCCTTGCACATGAATACAGGGTGACGAGTTGTATGCCATGTGTAAGTGTGTGCTTAGCATAATGTGGAGCGGTCGCATGAACATTGCAAGGTCTGTGAGCTGGCTCTCCTGCCATCAGCCATCAGCCCGATTCAGTTTAAACTCAGTCCTGAGTTTTCGAAGCACAGCTTTAGGAGGACGATGTTCAATGTAAACCCTTGTTCATACGTATTTACAAAGATTGGGTTTGCATTTAAAACTGTTTACTTTGATGAAGCCAATTTTTAAATATGCACCAGACTGAATCCCCGTTTTTTAACCTTTCATTTTATCTGTTGTTTATCACTCTTCTTTTTCCTTTTATGTTTGGTCTTTTTCCTGCTATGCTTTGTCCTGCGTTATCTGTGCATTTTGACTAATGGTACAGCAATCAGTACATGTTGGGAGAATTAATTTTAAAACATCGCAGCCTCTCCTGCTCTCTCTTTCTCTCTTTCTCTCTTTCTCTCTTTTTCTCTTTCTCTCTTTCTCTCTTTCTCTTTTTTCCAATTCATTGTCGTTGCTTTTAAGTTTTTAATTAACTCTTGATGGCTTTGGTTTTGGATTAAAATATTGAAACTGTTATTAGTGGTGTCGGGTGTCAACGGAAGGGGATTGTGTGTGTCCCTTGGAAAGATAATCCTGGAAAAACAGAAGGGAGAGATCCTTGGCATCACGATTGTGGAATCAGGCTGGGGCTCCATCCTACCAACGGTGATCATTGCAAACCTAATGAACGGAGGGCCAGCCACGCGCAGCGGGAAGCTCAACATCGGTGACCAGATAATGTCCATTAACGGTACAAGCGTCGTGGGATTACCTCTGTCCACTTGCCAAACCATCATAAAGGTGTGCAGCCAAAGGGTGCATGCTTATGATTAGATACCTTACTTTTGTTTTTTCTTCTCTCACTCTCTCCCTCTCCCCTCAAGATTGAGGCTCTTGGAAGAGTGAGGCTCCTTTTACATGAATTGAAACAGCCAGTCAATCAGTGTCAAATGTAAATGAATATTTGGTGAAGTTACCAGCCGCATAGCTTGTGATGTCAGTTTGTCTCATGTTCCTCAAAAACTGTGTTTCATTCAACAACTCTCATGGAAAGATGATGGTGTACCCATTGTTTTTTTTTAAACCCCCTTACAAATGTATCTACAGTGCCTTCAGAAAATATTCACTCCCCTCGACTTTTGACACATTTTGTTGTGTTCCAGCCTAAATTTAAAATGGATTAAATTGAGTTTTTTTCTTTGTCACTGATCCCCATAATGTCAAAGTGGAATTTGTTTTTAATTTTAATTCTTACAAAAAAATTAATTAAAATGAAAAGCTCAAATATCTTGTCAATATGTATTCAACCGCCTTGCTATGACACTCCAAATTGAGTTCAGGTGCATCCAATTTCCTTTGATCATTCTTGAGATCTCTACAATTTGATCGGAGTCCACCTGTAGCCAATTCAATTGATGGGACATGATTTAGAAAGAAACACACCTTTCTATATAAGGTCCCACAGTTGATGGTGCATGTCAGAGTAGAAACTCTACCATGAAGTCCAAGGAACTGTCCATAGAACTCCGACATGGAATTGTGAGGAGGCATAGATCTGGGGAAGGGTACAAGACTATTTCTAGAGTGTTGAAAGTTCCCAAGAACACAGTGAGCTCCAGCATTAGAAAATGGAAAGAATATGGAACTTCCCAGACCCTTCCTAAGAGCTGGCCATCCAACCAAACTGAGCAACCGGGCAAGAAGAACCTTGGTCAGTGAGGTTACCAATAACCCAGTGACCACTCTGACAGAACTAGAGTTCCTTGGCTGAGATGGGAGAACCTGCTGGAAGGACAACAGTCTATGCAGCACTTCACAAATCCAGGCTTTATGGCACAGTGGCCAGACAGAAGCTACTCCTGAGAAAAAGGCACATAAAAGCACACCTGGAGTTTGCAAAAAGCCACGTGAAAGACTTTGAGCGCATGAAGCAAAGTATTCTGTGGTCTGATAAGATGAAAATTGAACTCTTTGGCCTGAATGCAAAGCGCTATGTCTGGTGGAAACCAAGCACAGCTCATCACCCGTCTAACAGCATCACTACCGTGAAGCATGGTAGTGACAGCATAATGCTATGGGGATGCTTTTCAGCTGCAGGGACTGGGAGATTTGTAAGGACAGAGGGAACAATGAATGTAGTTTTAAATACAGGTAAATCCTTAAGGAGAACCTGCTTCAGAGTGCAAAAGAACTTCTGCTGTGGAAAAGATTTATGTTCCAACAGAACAATAACCCCAAGCACACACCCAAAGCAACACTGGAATAGCTTCAGAACAAGAATGTGAAAGTCCCTGAGTGACCCAGTCAAAGCCCAGGCTTGATCCCATTGAAAATCTTTGGAAAGACTGCTGTTCACCGACACTCCCCATCCAACTTTTTTTTTCTTTTCTTTTTTAATGCAATGTCGAGGCTCGTCTGAGAACTAACACACAGAACGTACAACAAGGGGAGCAGGAGACAAGAGGGGTGGGAGAGGGAAGGAAAAAACAGTGGGGAACAGAGACATGATCATATCTGTGGAAGGGAGAGGGATGGGGCACAGGGTAAACAGGATGGACACGACAGGGACTTTCGGGTTCTTAAATGACAGGGACTTTCAGGAAGGAAAGCAGGGAATTTGAAGGATGGATTAACGGGGAGATGGATTATCGGGGGTGGAAAAGATCATGGCTTTGGATGGGGGGAGATAAGAGATGCTGGTGAACACCTGTTTTGAAGACCTGGAGGAAAGAGTGGGATTGAAGAGAGTGTGGGAGTTTGTTCCAAAAGGTGGGGAAAAAAGAGGACTGAAAGGGTGAAGGTGAACAGTGATTCTTTTTTTTTGGTACTTTCACCAGAAGGGGTTGCAGGTGGACCTTGAGCACACTGCGGAAATTTGGGGAGGGGGGGGACATTGCGGACAGAGCAGGGGGGGGGTGAGGCCGGAGAGGAGACTGTAGAAGCCAGAAAGACCACCGACCTGCCTGCAGTGAGAGACCCAAAGACAGCCTCATAGTGGGAGATACCAATGATCCTACATGCCTTGGTTTCCACAGCATGAAGCTGAGAAAGGTGAGAGGCAGGAGCACCAGCCCAGAGGGGAGAGCAGTACTCCATCAGGCTGTGGACAAAAGCTTTGTATGTGATCAGGAGCTCAAGTGTGCCAAGGAAGGACTTTGCACGACGGAGGATGCCCAGTCAGTGACTGGCTTTGGAGGCCAGCTTGGAAATGTGGCTTTCCCAGGAAAAATCATGGCAGATAGTGAGAGCCAGAAGCTTGAAACAAAGGATTTTGTCAAGTGGATTGTTGAGAAAGTAGATGGGGGGGGGGGGGGAGGTGGTTTCCAGATGGTCCTTTCAAAGAGACATGGTGAGAGTGTGAGATTAGTCAGGATTGAAAGACATTTTCCACATGTTGGACCAGCTTGTGATTTTATCCAAATCTGCAGAGAGTGAAGAGGCTGCTGCTTGCTGATCTGAGGGATAGCATATGGTACGGCAGAGGGTGGAGTCATCAGCAAAGTGATGAAGAGAATTTTTTTCGAGGCTTGACAGAGCTTGAGAAAATCTGCAAGGAAGAATGGGAGAAAAATCCCCAAATTCAGATGTGCAAAGTTGATACAGACATACCCAAGAAGAATCAAAGCTGTAGTCGCTGCCAAAGGCGCTTCTACAAAGTATTGACTCGGTGAGGGGGGCAGAGTATCTAGTATGTAAACTAGATATTTCTGTTTGTCGTTTTCAGTATATTTGTAAAAATTCCTATAAACATGTTTTCACTTTGTAATTTTGGGGTATTTTGTGTTGATTTTTGACAAAAAAATTAAATTTATTACATTTTAAATTCAGGCTTAACAACAAAATGTAAAAAAAGTCAAGGGATGTGAATACTTTGTGAAGGCACTGTATATGTACACAATAAGTTTTCTCCTTTTAAAAGGTTTTCAAAGCCAATCTGGAAATTCCTCCTCTGTAATGTGCTAAATTTTTGGCCAACAATGACCTCTTCATGCACAAACAGTGAAAGGGAGATACAAAATGATCTGGAATAGTTTGAAGAGTATTCCATTTGAATGGTGAAAGTGAGTTGAACATTTTTGTTTTAAATTTTAGCTGCTTTGACAAAACTACGAATGCGAGTAAAAAATTCCAATGACACAAAGCTTGGAGGTGAGGTAGATAACAGAGGGGCAGTAATCAGATGCAGGAAAGTATTGATACTTGCATAGATTGGGCAAAAGATTGGCAGATGGAATTTAACCTGAGCAAGCGTAAGGTGTTAGGGATGGGAAAGAAGAATGAAAATCGAGTTTTCAGGATGCAAGGGTAATTTTGGAGTGTCACACAGGAGAAGGATCTGGGGGTGGTAATAGATATGGAGGTAAGCGGGCAGCACACTGCCAGGCAGCTATTGGTAAAGCAAATGGGATTTTAGGTTTTATTCGGAGGGGAATAATTTATAAATCAAAAGAGGTGATGTTAACATTGTACAGGAATTTAGTGAGGCCACATCTAGAATATTGTGTGCAGTTCTGGTCACCACAGTTCCGGAAGGACATAGATGCCATAGAGAGGGTTCAGCACAGGGCTACTGGATTGATTCCAGACCTAGCTAGACTGAGCTATGAAAAGCGGCTGAAGGAGACAGGGCTTTATTCACTAGAAAGGAGGCGGTTACAAGGAGATATGATAGAGATGTTTATGATAATGAAAGGTATAAATAAAATAAGTGCAGAAGAATTATTAGAAAGTGATATGAATGATGAACAGAGTAGTGATGCACAGAGTAGACAGTTATAGGACCAGGGCCATAGCCTGAGTCAAGAAGAGGAGAGTTAAGATGGTAGTTAGGCAGGAGACTTTTACTCAGAGAGTAGTTAATGCATGGAATGGTCTGTTGGTCTCCCTGGAAAGGTAGTGGCAGCAGAAAAAGTAGATAAGTTTAAATTAGAATTAGATAGGTACCTGGAAGTTATGGAGATAGAGGGATATTGGGATGTTTATAGGACTTTTAGGTAGCTTGAGCATTGATGGGTGATTGTGTGCGTGTGTACGCAGTGCTGTTGGTGGGGGTCTTGTCAAGGGGGGGTTGTGTGGTTGATGTGTGTGTTTTTAACCAAGCCCATGCCCCCTCCCCTGAGTGGAAGAAAAGATTTTTTTTTAATAATAATAATACAAAAAATATTTTTAAAAAATCATAAAACAACAACAAAAAACAGACAAACAAAAAAAATTATTTCATTAATTAAAAACTTTTTTTGCATCTTCCTTGGATCTTGTGTGGATGGATTTGTGTGTTGTTCGTGCAGGCATGTTGGGCTGAATGGCCTCCACCTGTGTTGGATTGCCTTGTTTCCTTGTATGTGCAGGTTTATTCAAACGGCAAGAGGAGCAGTGCAGATGGCTTTCATAAATTTTAAAGGATAAGTTCACTGATGTTTCGGGTTTGTCTCGATTGATCCGATTTGGGGAGGTAAAGGGGGAGAAGGGAGGTTTGATATTAAAATTCTGGACATTTTGGATTTACAGTATGTTCCCATAAATATGTTGACAACAATATAACATTTCTTCAAAAACTCGAACCTCTTTGTTGTTGTGAAATTGTTATTTCATAATACCTGAGAGATGTTTCTGCTCTGCGCAGGGATTGAAGAACCAAACGATGGTAAAGTTGAACATCGTCAGTTGTCCTCCTGTTACGACTGTCCTGATCAAGAGGCCAGACCTGAAATACCAGCTTGGTTTTAGTGTACAAAATGGCATCGTGAGTGATTTGCAACCAGTTCATTTGCCCCTCTTTTTCTTCCTCATCACTCACAAATAAGTGTAAATGAGGGCTGCCTCTGAAGCTCAAAGCCAAGAAAAGGAAGTAAAATGTAATTTATAGTTGAAGGTTCTTCCCTTCCCAAAACAGTTTTATTCTTTCTCTGAGGTTCATTTGCTTTGTTTTGATTTGCAAGGATGTTTGTGGAGCAGATGTAACAGACTGAAAGGTTTTCTATTTCTTCTGCTGTTCCGAAGTAACCTGTTCCTGTGATATGAGCCTTGACCTATTCAAGATCTAGTTGTAAAAGGATACACAAGGGTCAGTACAAAGTAATGCCTCTTATTTTTCAGTTCATAACCAAAGCGTTATAGGAAAGCTACATGAGATCACAATGAAATGTTTGTACCTCCCACCCATTTTAAGTTGAGCGGCACTGTGATCGGTCACATGAAAGCATCACACCACACTTTCAAAATGGCTGCCCCACAAGATATATGTATGAAGCAGAGAACAGTTGTTGAATTTCTTACTGTGGAAGAGGTTCCTTCAGTGGATATTCATGGGCATTTAGATAATGTGTACGGCGATTGTTCAATTGATATGAGCACCGTTAGATGTTGGGCATCGTGTTTCAAGAGCGTGGAAACCGATAACGATGAGTGTCAAAGTGGTTGGCTTCAAACGGGAGTAACAACTGAAAACCAGTCGGATTGTTGTGCTAATTGAAGTGCATTGCAGTTGATGGAGACTCTGTGGAAAAATTACTTCATATTTACCACATACAGTACATATTGAAGGTCTACACCCCCTTTCAAAATTTTTGCCTTTTGTTGCCCTGTAGCCTGGAATTTAATTTCATGAAATCAGACTTTTTTCACCTTTAGTTACACATTAGTAGATGATAAATGGGGTTTCTGGGACTCCCATTCAAAAGAATGGGGAAAAAAGGAAAAACTTTCTGACTCAAGCCCCAAAGCCCAAAAGAGCAGACTGTTTATCTTCCCACCTATCCCCTTCTCTCCCATACAAGCAAATGTAAAATTGAGACTATGAAAGATTGAGACTTATTGATTACAGCACTTCTTCCCTTTCATATTTTCATTCCTTCAAAGAGCGAACCAACGAATATTTGCTCATGTTCTACTTTAGGGAATAACTTAATTTTCTTATAACATTCATTTCCATCGAGTATATTCACAAAGAATAACTTGGAACTTGGTTCTTCGTATAAGTGTCTTTGTTGTGCAGAAATGAAATGACAAACTTCTCTTAATGCTCTTGTTTGACCACCTCCTGAGCCACATATCATTTTGAGATTGTAGTAAATTGTTTTTCCATTGTTCAATTGATAACCATCAAATTTTTAAGTCCATTCAAGGATATTAATTTTTTTTCTTTACATCCTCTAACTTATTTGTAATTAAATTTATCCGCTTATTTGTTTTATCTACTTTTACCCCAGTTATTTCTTCAATAAGATTTATTTGATATTTCTCACATTCTTTATGTTTTCCATTTAAATATCAAGGCTGATTATATATCCACTTTTTGGTTTGGTTAATGTTTGGTTCTATCATTTATAAATCAGTAAAAAGACGGCGTTAGCTTGTTAAAATTCCCAACCCAATATCTCAACACTTATACTTATAACCAGAAGGGAGACTATTGATTCCATTCTCTAAAATATATCTTTATCATCAAAAGCTCCAAATGCTTTCTTATTAATCTCTTCTGTATATAATTGATGTTTATAACTTCTTATTGTATTCATTTTTCTGTACTCTTCCTTCTTTAAGGTTAAACAGCTGTAATAATGTTTAAAGTTTATTGTTTCCTTGATTATATTTTTCTTTATTCCCTTAAGCTTCTTATCACACCTTTTAATGTTATTATTATCAATATATGTGAAAGCATTCGACTTTGATCTCAATCCTATAAATTCACTCATGACCTTCCCACCCAATTCATCTTTAAACTTACCGATAACCTTTTTATTCTTTGATGAAAACAACACATCACCTGACTTATAATTACTTGTATAATATTGTTACGAATTCCGCCGGTTCGACTGCCACGCACGAACGCTTACGACCCAACCGCAGTCGCACGTCCGCCGAAAACCAGAATTCAGTCGGAGCTTCCGGACAACTCTGGAAACCTGCTACGGGTGCCTTAACGCACCATAAATTGCCAATGTTCTGTCCACGCGGTACAGGGATAATCGCCGAATCTCGATATACCTAATTATCCGCGCAGACAGAAGTACCGAGAATTTATACCTCGACGGAGCTTGAGCGGGGCGTGCCGTTACTGTACTCGCACCGTGCTGACCCGAGCGGTTATCACCAAGGTCCGTCGGACCAAATGACCACTTTTATTGGCTTTAACAGCCTGCTAATTTCCCGAACACAACGTGGAAGTCAATGGGAGGAATGGACGCAACGAGCAGGTTTACATTCAACAATGGGGCATTTATTAAACAAGCAATCAATGGGGGAAGGGGACATGACATGAGAAAAGCCTACAGCCAATGTATAATCAATTATGTACAGGCATGCACTTAAATCATTTCTACTTATAAAGATAAGGCGCCACAGAAACAGACTTTCATACAAAACCCAGAAAAGAAACGGGCCCGTGAGCCTTTATTTGGACCCGGAGCCTGGATGACCGAAGGCTCGCGAGAGGCCGGGCAGGTTACCTGGCCGCCCCTGGTGACGGCTCGAAGGCCTTCGGGTCTGCGACGCGTGGTGTCTCTGCCTGGCCCTCGTGTCACAGCACGCTAGTCGCTTGAGCGGCCGGGCGGCTTAAGCAGCTGTGCGAGTGGCTTGAGCGGCTGCTTGGTTCTCCTTGGTGGTCCGGCTCTCGTCGCGGCCTTTTGTCGGGCCTGGCCGGCGACGCTTTCGGAGGAGTGAATGGGTTCTTGGCTCTTTCAGAGTTGATGCTCTTTAATGACTCGTCTACTACCTCAGCCACGCTGCTCGACCGCCGTCACGGCCGTTCGTCCGGACCACCAAGCTCCGCCACTGCCGCTGGCTCTCCTTGCCCGGACTCCAACGACTCGCTGGACTCCACCGCAGCTGGCACTTTGGCTTCTCCTCCCGACTGGCACTGACTTCCGAAGCCGCAACTTGCATTGGTTCAAGACCCCTGGTGTGTCTGCTTCTTCTCCCGACTGGCTCTCCTCGCCCGGCGACTGCTTCTCCTCGCCCGGTGACTTCTTCTCCTCGGCCGGCGACTGCGACACGACACCGACTGACTCTTACTCCTGCGCGGCGACTCCTTCTGCGTCGAGCTCCGCCCTTTTATCGGGCTAGGCGAGCCGCCCCTTGAACTCTCACCCGAGGCCGGGGCTCCGCCCATTCTTCACCTCCGACCTCATCCCACGAAAGCCTCGCTGGAAACCCCTTGTTCGACGTCACGAGATTATTTCGGGAAAGCCGTCCTGTGATCCGATTATGCTAATCGGGTCGCGCCGGGGCGCCTGGTGGTGTTGTTTGTTGAGGAGATGATGGCGGCCGTTGTCTGCTCGCGTTGTAGGAGATGATGGTGTTGCGATGTTTGAAATAAAAGATGGAGAAAGAATAATGACTACCTCAAACATTCACAGCCCGGCACACGAACAATACCCTTTACACATCGGTGGGGGGTTCTAACCTGAAAACACAAACTTATCGAAATAACTGATCTCCGGGGAACCTGTATGATGTTTTGTGAATTTCCACAACCGCAACAATATATATATATATATATATATATATATATATATATATATATATATATATATATATATATATATATATATATATATATATATATATATATATATATATATATATATATATATATCCTCATATACATCACTTGTCTTAATTTCTAATATAAAACTATCTGTATCCATATATAACAATGACATTATCCTAATACTTTGATTTTAAATTATTATGGTAATAGTCATACATGAACGACTTTGACAAGTCAAGAATTGATGTTCCTATATAAATAGGTTTATACATTTCAATACTCTCTTTTTTCAAATGAATAGCACAAAAGTTCTCTGAAAACACCTCCGCTCACTCAAAACTTGGTCTGTGAATTAACTTTGAAGCCTGCTTCCAAGATGTAGCAAGTCATGTTTTGTCGATTCCTAACATTTTCCATAGTCTTTCGAAATACAGCATTATTCATTAATTTATAAAAGTCCTTCTCAAAATCTGTTTTTGCTTCTGTTCTCCTTTTTGTATTGAAATCAATATACTTCTTTAACCAATGACTTTGTTTAAATTTCAAAATCCTATGAATTTTTCTCACTCTCAACCCAGCAGATAAATATTGTCTCAAGTTCCTTTTATGCAAAACATAACTTTCTTTATCACTTAACGTTGGAAGTAGTTTTTCTGTAGATTTACCTTTTATATTAAATGACTGTTGGTAATCAGGTAACCATTCTTTTCTTAGACTTTCTTTATCAGGGGCATAAGGTAGGTCTTTATGTTTGTGATGAAGTTCTTCTGGATATTTTAAATCAACCTCAAAATAATATCCAACTTCAGCTTCATCCAATTCTTTTTGAGAGGAGACAACAATGTCTTGTAAAACTTTTTCATAATGTTTTTCTTTAACCCATTTAAGTTTTCCATAAGGTAAAGATTGAGACATAGCCCGCCCATACAAATTGTTAGCATCATAATAGATCAGGTAAGAGTTGTCCTCATTCTTATTATAATCAGGAAGATATTTGTTATTTGCTTTAGCATATCTCTTGGAACATACTTGAGATATTCCTCCTCTTTTAGCCTTCTCTATCATAAAAATCATTTCTATATCACAGATTAATTCCAAATTCTGTTTTTTCATTTTTACCCATCAGCCCAAATTGGGCTAAAAAATGTGTATTGTCGTCACAGGCGTTGTCCGGGCGTCCGTCTGTCAACTTTTGGTTTCCGTCAATTTTGAGGAGAACGCCTTGTCCGATTAAATCCATTTTTGCAGGTTGTGTTGGGGTTGGGTAGAGGAAGGTTCCTTTCGAAAATAGGCTCGCTGCGATTTTTTAACCCCTGGTGTCCGACCCCCCCCCCCCCAACGTGCTCTAACTGACTGCATCATTGTGATATCACTGCTTCCTTTTACAATGCATGGGCTGAGGGGTTACGCCCGCTATGCGGGGCTATTTTTAACATAGCACTCCAAGCCAAAGCCGGTGCTGTGTAATAGTGAGCGGGGTCTAATCCATCGGAATTTTTATTATGACAGACTTCTCAAAGTTTCAAACACATCAGCCAATAACAATGCATCAGTTTTATGATACAAATCATGATATTCTCCCAGATTCTTTATATTAAACTTCTCCCAAACCTTTTTAGCTTGTGTATAATCTCTATTGGAAATATGAGTTTTATTCAACTTGCTATAGAAACTTTCTCTTGAAAGAAGTTGTGTTTCTTTAAACTTCTCAAATGAATCCATGTAGTCATACGGATATATTCCGTTTCGTGATAAGAGATCAATCTCTTCTTGATTTGAGAAATATGATTCAACATTCGGTAAGTTTTTAATATTTGATGCTAAGTTAAGGCCCGGTCACACCTTGACGTTTTAGCCAACGTATGCCGATTTTTGAATTTTTTTTATAAAACGCTGGCACACGTTGAATACGTTATGGGTAAGTTTTGATAACATTGAGAGCACGCTGAAAAACACTGTCATACGTCGTTGTACGTTGGCTTTAAACGTTGTACTTTTTGGTTGTCCTCAAATTTTTTCATGCTTGAAATTTCACGACGTATGACTCACACGTTCCGCTACGCTGGCCACAAGTTGTATGCACGGTCTGCGATCGTTGACAGACGTCAACACATGCTACTTGTAAGTTAATCACAAGTTGAGACACGCCGAGGTAATGTTTAGCGTACCGAAACTTATTTCTAACCTATGATTAACGTGTTGTTGGCACGTTACGCGATCGTTGCCACACATCGACAGACGTTACTTTTAAGTTACTCATAGGCTGAAAGACGTCAGTATAATGGATCGTCCTTGCGTCAGCGTAAAAGGCCACGGCCAGGACACTTATTTGCAGCATTCTTCAAACTTTTCTTCGGCATGACGAGGATGATCACACTTCGATGTCTAGCTTGGCTATGATTCCAATTGTCCATTGGCAGCGTCTATTTAAAATAGTCGAGTTTGAGCGTTTTAACACGTTCAGAAGAAACGCTTCAAATTTCCAAACCCCAGCGTCAAAAAACAAAGGCGAGTGACAGCAATTTAAATCGTTCATTGTAAACAATGAAAATAGCTGAGTGGTACCGTTTAAAAGTCGCTGAGTGTAAAAAAAATCCAATTGTTGAGCGCAAGCGTCTACTTTCAATAGTGGCGTTTGAGCGATTTAGCACGTTCAATAGAAACGATTAAAATTTCCGAGCGCCAGCATCAAAAAACAAAGGCGAGTGACGTCAATTTAAATTGTTCATTGTAAACAATGAAAATAGCTGAGTGGTACCGTTTAAAAGTCGTTGAGTGTAAAAAAAATCCAATTGTTGAGCGCAAGCGTCTACTTTCAATAGTGGAGATGCAGCCATTTAAATCGTTGAGTGGCAGCCTATGAATAGCAAACCCCACGTCACCGGCAAAGATAAACTGCCGCACGATATGGATAAGTTAGGCTATCGTTGGGCATAGTTTGTGAACGCCGGCTACACGATAATTATTCATTGGTATACCGTATCTATAAGTAATCAAAGCGCTCTATGCACATTATTAGTTCATTGTGCATTTGTCCAACCCGTTATGAATAGACCTAAATCGTAAAAACAAGCCATAGCTCATTGTTGAAAAAGCCCCATAAAAAATTAGCCGCGAAGAACTTCGAACAATGGTGAAAAGATGTCTTATCTCCTACCCGTGGACACGCGGACGCTAGGATGATCCATCATAACCCACACCCTCCCCCTCACACTCACCTACTACTGCCAACATGAACAAACTACTACTAATACTAATACTAATACTGATGCTGATACTGATACTGTTACTGCTGACATGGACATCGACTCAAAAAGGACTCGAAAACACTGTTGGGTTCCCCTTTTATGAGCAGCATTTTTATATACCAATTCCCAAAACCGCTGGGAACACGTCTTTATGTGGCAGTTGTAAGCTAGAAACACGTTAATTTTTTTTTTTGTCGACCGGAAGACGTCATTGGAATACGTCTACATACGTCGATGTGTGTTGGGACTACGTAAAGAATTGGTTCAAAGCACGTCAAACATAAGTTAGAAATAAGTTTCGCGTAAAAAAGACATTACCGCGACGTGTTTCGACTTATGAGTAGCTTATAAGTAGCCTTTGTGGACGTGTGTAAGCGTCCACATATCGTGTGTAAAACTTATCCCCATCGCATGCGGAACGTGTGTCATACGCCGAGTACGTCGTAAAATTTTGAACATGTTTAAAATTTCTTGACGTACTCTACTTACTACGACGTATGATAGCGTACTTTAGCGTTCTACTCACGTATACCAAACTTACTCATACCGTATTTGACGTGCCCCATCGTTTTAGACACATTTTTCTTCGGTCTGCATACGCTGGCAAGATCGCCAAGGTGTGACCGCGATGTTGACACTTCCATTTCTACGGCAGTTATGATTCGAATCGTTGTGCGTCAGCCTTTTAATAGGCTACGTCACGACATCGTCGGCGATGCGTGCAACGCGCTATGCCTAAGTTAGACTATCGTTGGGCATCGGTTGTGTAGGTCGACAACAGGTTCAGCATTCGTTGGTATAAGTTATCTATAACACAACGAAACGTTCTGTGTCCGTGTTACCAATGCGTTATACATAAGACCAAGTCGCTATGAATACATCCGAATCTTTAAAAAAAAACATCAAAAGTTCAACGTAAGCCAGCATTTTACATACATTTTAATACGTTGCCATCGCTGGCTAAAACGTCAAGGTGTGACCGGGCCTTTAGATAATGGACTTGCCATAAACTTGTATGTGCCAAGAAATATGATATGGGTTATGGGGGGTGTATGAATTGTTTTTGTGAATGAGATGTATTTTTGATCTGTGTTAGGAATGGCAGAAATATCTCCAGATGTCTTTGAAAGTTCATTTATAAATAGATGTGTGTCATAGTGAGCGTTGTGAAGAAAGACAGGAATAAAGTTTGGGGGCTTGTAATTAAGATTACAACGGAAATGAGCTGGACCTCTGTATTTTCCAGTAAGATGACAATGATCCCCAACTTTGACCTCTCCCTCAATTTTCTCCTCACAAACATGACAGATACTGTTCTTTCTAAATTCCTTTTTCTCTCCCTTTGTTAATGACATTGGTTTATAGGTTTTAACCATTATTTCTCTTAGTCTTATGCAGTCTTTTCCAATCGTCTTACAAACTCCTCTGAGGTATCTTCTCCTCTAATAAAGTTCGAACTTTTTGTATTCATCACCAACAGATGATTTGATATAACAACAGAAACCACAAGGAGTATGTTTTTGATAAGTATTTGTGTATGATTTATTTGGATTTGGAGAAACAGTATCTATCTCTTCAAGGATACTTTCAAAATCAGCAGATATCACAAACGGATGTTTTATAGATTTGTTAAAATCTTTGAATGATATTGTTGCGGTTTTCGCGCCCGCCGGCGTGCGAACGGCCACGTAACTCGAATCGCGGCACGTCGCCCACCGGACGGACAATCCAGTCGTGACCCTCTCGGACTAACGCCGGGAACCAGTCACGGGTGGACCTTTCGGTCTCACCGCGATCGAGCCAATCAGCCCCCGCGTGGGATAGGGTTGCTCGCCAAATTCGAACTACCTAAGTACCCACGCGGAGGGTAGACCGGGCGATCGCACCTCGCCGCAGGTCGACTTCGGACACGGGCCACTTAAGCGACCCGTTCCGTACTATCAGAATAACCGAGCGGTGTTATCGTCGACCTCGACGGTTCGATTAATTATCGGGCGTATTCAGCCCACTACCAACCCTTTACGTGAAGCAAGATGGGGATTCAATGGAGGAAAAAAGACGAAGCGAAGCGGGAAACAGTTCAACAATAAAGCACATTTATTCTCGGCACACGGGAAGCACACAAATACAATTCCACCAAATGCACACAAAAAAGAAAACACAATTCCATTTACACAAAAAAGCAAACATAAAAGTGAAAACACAGTGCAGAGCTAATTCCGACTACCGAGCACACGGCAACACTTATACAATTCTACTTCACAGACGGCGCCGACAACACATACCCAAAACCAAGGAAAGAAAATACCCTCAAGAATGAGGTAGGCCTGGGGCCGAGACCTGGTCGGGCCTACCCGTCTGGTGATGAGACGCGGAGCGGCGATGGCCCCGCAACCCGCGGGCCTCGTGGACAGTGCCTGGCAGGGGGGTGGGAACGGGGCCCTTGGTCGCACTATCTCAGCGCGGGGGGAAACAGGAGGGGGTTGCTGATGCTCGGGGTATAGAGGATCTTTATTATGTGCGACGAGCGTCTCCACCTCGGCCAGGTCGCGCTGCCGGCCTCCCTCGGGCGCGCAGCTCCTTGCACGACGCGAGCACCCTTCGTCCGACTCGCCGCCTCTCCACAGCTCGTCCCCTCCGTTCCGACTCTCCTTCGCCTCGTTCCGACCTTTACGACTCCCTTCTTCCTCGTTCCGACTTCTTACTACCCTTTTACTGACGAACACCGTCCTTTTATCCCCCGTAACTTCGCCTTTGACCCCTCCCTTTGACCTTTCAACTCGCTCCCCATTGGCCCGACAAAAAGTGGGCGTGAAGGCTTTTGATCCACAAATTTGCATATATCGATCGCCCTGGGGGCGGGGCCACCCGCCCCTCGCTCACCGATTGGACGGCAAAAAGTGGGCGTGTGTCGTTTTCGATCCGTTTTTGAAGCAGAAAATCCGTGATTTTGTACACGCTGTTCAACGTGCGCCCTACACGAGTCCAGCATCGGTGCCCATGAGTGGCGCGAGATGACGGTGATGCGATGGTGGCGAGTTGTGACGGTAAAGGTCATGGCGGTTGTGGTGAAGCGGCGTTGTGGTTGGTGGTTGATGTTGTGGTTGTGATGGTGGCGATTGGTCCAAAATAAAGACAGTAAAAGAAAAACGGCTATCCTAAAGAGTCGCAGCACGTATAAATGACATGTATTCCCACTAGACAACGGGTTTGGGCCTAACTACACATGTACTTACCGAGATACCTCACCTAAGGGACCTGAATGGTGGTTTGCGAATCTGGTAACCACAACACTACCCCTTCCCTTTTTACAGACTCGTCCCGAGTCGTCAAATTTTCGTGTGCCATCATGTGTAGTTTTCCCCTAGTACATTTTACCTACGGATCCCTGAGTGCGACATTCATGGTATTCGTGTCCCCAAAATAAATAACCTGAGGGCTGCGTAACTATCTAAACAAACTCACTCACACGGACGACTTAAATAAAATTGCCGGCGCTAAGACAGACATGCCGGGGCGCACTCATATGTACAGTACATCTTAACCTTAACTTACAAATTTTACACTAAACCATGGCCCAGGATCATTGAACTCTGCAAAAAGAAAGCAGTTAGCAGGGAGCCAGGCTGCCCGCATGCAGTCTCTGGCTCAAACAATGCAGGTGACAGGGAACGTGGCTGGCTGCTCACACGCAGTCCAAGGCCTTCCCTTTTGAACTGAACTCAGTGAACCACAACGGTGCTTGGGCTGCACAAACGCAGTCTCCGTGCCAGCTCAAGTGGCACACGCCATGAGCACAACGAATGGATGCATGAACGGTTTGAACTGAATGCAGTGAACCACAACGGTGCATGGGCTGCACAAACGCAGTCTCCGTGCCAGCTCAAGTGGCACACGCAATGAGCACAACGAATGGATGCATGGACACAAACACGGTGCACGGGCCGCCACTGCAGGCCCGTGTTGTAGCTGCCAACAGGGCAGTTCTTGCAGCTTGCAAACTGTTGCCTTGCGGATCCTGGCGCACATGGAAATGAACAGGGGGGGCAAAGCAAAAATTGAACGGGGCTGGTGAACGTGGGCAGTGGGCATGGCATGGCAAAGGTGAGCAGGCAAACACAGCCCGCAGAAGAAGACCGTTGCAGGCAAACACAGCCGGCAGATGAACTGGCCGGCACAGGCCTTGAAGAAAACAGCCAGCAGATGAACTGGCCGGCACAGGCCTTGAAGCAAAACACGGCCAGCCGATGGCACAGGCCTTGCAGCAAAACAACAGCTGCCGATGAAGTTGGCCGGCCTCCGCCTCGAAGAAAAACACGGCCAGCCGATGGAGTTGGCTAGCCTTTGCCGTTCAGTGGAGGTTGGTGGAGGGAGTGCGGTGGTGCTGGCCACTTGGAAGGCGGGCTCGGACCTACCTTCCTGTCTCCCTCCCACCTATCGCCTTTGCCTGTCACTGTACATACCCACTCCCTTAATTTGTCAAACCCCAATTTAGCCCCAACTTATTTTTTTTCTGTTTTTATTTTTACTTCCCCACTATAAATCGTCCCCTAACCCCCTTTATCGTCCTTGTTCGGCTAACCTATTCTGTCTCCTAGCCTACTCCCAACCCCTACGTTCCCTTCCCAGAGGGGAATAAGGGAGAGCTAACGTCCTGTGTTGAGGCCCACCGAAGCCTCAGAATGGCCTCCCCAGAGTTCGGCGATCTAACCCAAAGTGGGTCCAGCGGCCCACAACGACAGCGAGGGGATGGATGGTGCGGAGGGGTACATCTCCTAATCTACCCTAACCATTTAACTGTTAAACTACCCCGGGGCTTTCAACAAGCGCCTCTCGCTTAAACTATTGGTTCTAACAACCCAGATTCCCGTCGCCTGTGTTGGTGTCCTCACAATTTCGGGCCTCGCCCCCCAATTTTCTCTCCGTGCCCTCACACGGTCTCCTGGCTGGGACACGTGGCTCCCTTTGGCAGGCACGACCCTCTGCCGAATCTCCCGCTATGGCACCCCGGGCACTACACTGCCTCCGAGCCTCCCAGCTCCCTCACACCGGGGAGTGCCCCCCATGGCACCTCCCCTGAAACGCACACGTGGCAGGCCGGCCTCCCGGGCCCCTTTCCGAGGGTCACCCGTGCCCACTGCACTGCCCACGCGGCTAATGGCGCCCCGGGCCCCCGCACCAAGCAGGCGCACCCGTGCCCACTACTCTATCCCGGCCCCCCATGGGCCCTTGGCCTACCGCGGCCGACTAGCCTGGTGCCCGGGGTACCCACTCAGCGATACTCACCTTTCGCAGCCACGCTCCCAAGCCCGTCAACAGGGCTCCTGCACCCCTCCAAATGGGTCTCGAGCCTACTTTCCCACCAACAACAAAACGACCTCCATTTTTCAATTTGACTAACCCAGCTAACTCACTTTACTCTGACCCCGGGGTCCCTTGGGCGGGAGTCACTCCTCCCCCCAATCACTCATCGCACCATGCATTCCCCATTCGCTCCACACACACAGACCCGCTGGCCTCACTCACTCAACATGTACACTACTCACAACTCTTCAATACACACACCGCTGAACTCTGCCATCCTTCTAACTACATCCCCTAACTAACTCGTGCTCCCACGTCGTCCCTTAAACTACAGCACGTTCCTTTTAACACTACGTAGCTAAGCTACGTCCCCTCTACACATCCAAAGTCTGTCTCTGTCTCCAAAATAATCCCATTTTATTTCCCAACCTAAATCTGGCTACAATCCCTCTAACTAATCCATTCCACGGACTCCATGAGGACTTACCCCTGCCCCATGAAGTCGGTCTAACTAAGCTAACCCTTCCCCCTAACTAGTTTCCATCCTGTGCCCAGGGATAAGGGGGTCTTCCACCCCTTTCCCAGGAATCCTGTACACCCGAAAGTGAGGCTTGCTTTTCTTTTTTTTTTTTCCCATGCGCAGCACCTGCGCGGCAACTCGCGCTCTTTGCACCTTGCAACTGCCCGTGACGTCATGCAGCTGCACGTGTTCCTCGTCCCTCCTTGGACGGGACCATCCGGCAGAGATACCCCTCCTGCCGGATTCCAACCCCACGTGCAGCCATGACGTCACCGTGCGCATATAAAAAAAAAAACACAAGCCACACGTCTCGAGGGGTTCCCCACGCGAACACATGTGCTTTGCCCGTTGGAGCTTAACACACACGATCGCGTGGAGAACCCGTCTGGTCCAAATCCATTTACCTGCCTAAACTTTGTCCGTCCGCGGGATCGGCAAATCCACCGCGTGCGTTTCCGGACCGGGACTTCACTCTCGCAAGCGAGCACGTGGTGGTCTCGTGCGTTGCACAGCACGAACCGCGTGCTCACTGCTGGGCGAACCCGGCACGGTCCCTGAAACAACTACAGCCGCTACTCGGCTTTCTTTCTTCTGTCGCCTTCGTCGTCGCCATTCAACCCACGCACACCTGCGTGTTACGACGCACACAGTCCACACCATCACATTCACACGGGGAGACGCGGCTGCGTGCTCCCGCATGCCGACCGACATCTCCCTCTCATACCGCTCTCTCACACACACGGTCTCCCTGGCACACAGCGACCTTGCACACGGCCGTTCACTCACGCGTGCGGGGGCACTCACCCGCGGTGCCTCACTCGCACTCCGTGCCTCATCCACACACGCGGGGGCACTCACCCGCGGTACCTCACCCACACACGGTGTGCTGGGAAGCACGTACTCCGGCAACATCGCCACCACACCACTCACACGTGGTGCCTCATTCATACTGGCCGTTTCATCCACACACACGGCCTCTCTCACACACGGTGCCTCATCCACACACGGCGTGCTGGGAAGCACGCACTCCGGCACCATCGCCACCACACCACTCACACACGGGGTCGCTTCCACACACGGGGACGCACTCACGCCTTGCACCACACACACAGGGACAACCACACTGGGGATTCGTGTCCCCACAAGGGTCTCCGGGGCCTCTATACCCCCCAAGCTCTCCGTGCACCTGTCCACAGCACTCGTCCCCTCAACCTCGCAAAACACGACCGAACTCACCTGGTCGTGACTCGCCTCAAGGGGGCATACTCCCTCCCCTCGTTCCTGGAGGAGGCCATCCCGCTGCTCGCACCGGGTCCCTACACGCTCCGCGAGCTCAACCCCATTGTCCTCCACTACATCCGTGTGTGCGTGCGCGTCACTTACCTCGTCTTCATCGTGTAGTCTTCCCTCTATTTTTTCTGTCTCCCGTGTCTCTGCCAACTCTTCACCCTTTACCTCCCTTGTCTCAACTATTATTTCTGTTGTCGTCACCTCGTGTCTCGTCTCACACGTTTTGGTCTCCCCATTTAATTTTTCCCTTTCGGTCATCGTCACGACCCTCGCCCAACACGTTCCACGAATTATTTTTTCACCCGCCTCCACCGCGGGCCTGTTAGCCGTTGCACCCCCTTCCAGCTCGTTTGCTCCCACACGTGGAGTCGCCATTCCCAGCTCCCTGGTCACGGCCTTCATGCCCGCCTGCAGGCATCGGCCCATGTTCTGCGTCTCACCCCGGAGCTTTTTCGTTTCTTCCTTCATGTGCTTGTTCATGCCTTTCATTTCGTTTATAATTTCATTTGCGTTTGTATCCATCTTTTCGATTATTTGTTGTGCATTCGCATCCATCTTTTCGTTCATGCCTTTCATTTCGTTTTTCATTTCATTTGTGTTTGCATCCATTTTTTCGATCATTTTCGCATTCATCTTTTCGTTCATTGCCGCCAGCATGGCGCATAGCTGGGCCATGTTGGATGCACTCAGCTGAACCGTTTTAGCAAGGGTTTTGGTGGAGAGGGGGGGGGAGGTGTCATACACCGCGGCCGCACCCACCTCGGGCCCTGGGTTCAGTTGGGCGAGTCCGTGTTCCTGCACAATCAACATTTCCTGCTCGGGGATTCCATCCTGGACCATGGACTCTACATTATTACACATATACATTTCTAATACCCCCGGCTCCCGCTCGCCTTGAGACGCCATCTTGCTTCTCGTGAAGGGTTAATTTGCTCGCTCGTAATTTGGAGGGAATCGGGGGTCGCTTCTCTCACCCCTGGACCGATTCCCGTAAATTTAGCCGGAGACAGGAGAGCCCGTTTTCCTGTTCTCCGATACCAGTGCCGCGAGGAGGGCGATGAATTTGTATCGCACGACCTGACACCAGTGTTGCGGTCTTCGCGCCCGCCGGCGTGCGAACGGCCACGTAACTCGAATCGCGGCACGTCGCCCACCGGACGGACAATCCAGTCGTGACCCTCTCGGACTAACGCCGGGAACCAGTCACGGGTGGACCTTTCGGTCTCACCGCGATCGAGCCAATCAGCCCCCGCGTGGGATAGGGTTGCTCGCCAAATTCGAACTACCTAAGTACCCACGCGGAGGGTAGACCGGGCGATCGCACCTCGCCGCAGGTCGACTTCGGACACGGGCCACTTAAGCGACCCGTTCCGTACTATCAGAATAACCGAGCGGTGTTATCGTCGACCTCGACGGTTCGATTAATTATCGGGCGTATTCAGCCCACTACCAACCCTTTACGTGAAGCAAGATGGGGATTCAATGGAGGAAAAAGACGAAGCGAAGCGGGAAACAGTTCAACAATAAAGCACATTTATTCTCGGCACACGGGAAGCACACAAATACAATTCCACCAAATGCACAAAAAAAGAAAACACAATTCCATTTACACAAAAAGCAAACATAAAAGTGAAAACACAGTGCAGAGCTAATTCCGACTACCGAGCACACGGCAACACTTATACAATTCTACTTCACAGACGGCGCCGACAACACATACCCAAAACCAAGGAAAGAAAATACCCTCAAGAATGAGGTAGGCCTGGGGCCGAGACCTGGTCGGGCCTACCCGTCTGGTGATGAGACGCGGAGCGGCGATGGCCCCGCAACCCGCGGGCCTCGTGGACAGTGCCTGGCAGGGGGTGGGAACGGGGCCCCCTTGGTCGCACTATCTCAGCGCGGGGGGAAACAGGAGGGGGGTTGCTGATGCTCGGGGTATAGAGGATCTTTATTATGTGCGACGAGCGTCTCCACCTCGGCCAGGTCGCGCTGCCGGCCTCCCTC
>NC_140972.1:49877865-49882865 GCF_056783735.1 Eptatretus burgeri | reverse complement strand
GAGAAGAAAGGTGGACAAACTGTGTGTACAAGAGACCAAGTGGATGGGGAGTAAGGCTCGGAGCATTGGAGGTGGTTTCAAACTGTTCTACCATGGTGTGGATGGGAGGAGAAATGGTGTTGGGGTAATCCTGAAGGAAGATTATGTCAAGAGGGTATTGGAGGTGAGGAGAGTGTCTGACCGAGTGATGAGTGTGAAGTTGGAAATTGAAGGGGTGATGATGAATGTCATCAGTGCATATGCCCCACATATGGGGTGTGAGATGGAGTATAAAGAAGATTTCTGGAGTGAGTTAGATGAAGTGGTGGAGAGTGTATCCAAGGATGAAAGAGTGGTGATTGGAGCAGATTTCAATGGGCATGTTGGGGAAGGGAATAAAGAGGATGAGGAGGTGATGGGTATGTACGGTCTCAACAAGAGAAATGTGGAAGGGCAAATGGTGGTAGAGTTTGCAAAAAGAATGGAAATGGCAGTGGTAAATACGTATTTCAAGAAGAAGGAGTAACACAGGGTGACATACAAGAGTGGAGGAAAGTGCACACAGGTGGATTACATCTTAAGCAGGAGATGCAACCTGAAAGAGATTAGTGACTGTAAGGTGGTGGCAGGGGAGAGTGTAGCTCGACAGCATCAATTGGTGGTCTGTAGGATGACTTTAGAGGTGAGGTTGAGGAAGAGAGTGAGGGCTGAACCAAGGACCAGATGGTGGAAGCTGAAGGAGGAAGACTGTTGCGTGAAATTTAGGGAGGAGGTGAGACAGGCGTTGGATGTTGGTAAAGATGGGTGGGATGATTGGGAAACGACAGCAGAAGTTGTGAGGGAGATAGCTAGGAAGGTACTTGGTGTGACATCTGGAGAGAGAAAGGAAGATAAGGAGACTTGGTGGTGGAATGAGGAAGTACAGGAAAGTATAAGAAAGAAGGGGTTGGCGAAAAAGAAGTGGGATAGTCAGAGAGATGAAGAAAGTAGGTAGGAGTACAAGGAGTGGCGGCGAAAGGCAAAAAGAGAGGTGGCAAAGGCCAAGGAAAAGGCATATGACGAGCTGTATGAGAAGTTGGATACAAAAGAAGGGGAAAAGGATTTATATCGATTGGCAAGACAGAGCGACCGAGCTGGGAAGGATGTGCTGCAGGTTAGGGTGATAAAGGACGCAAATGGGAATGTGCTGACGAGCGAGGAGAGTGCGTTGAGAAGGTGGATGGAGTACTTTGAGGAGCTGATGAATGGTGAAAATGAGAGAGAGAAGGTTGGAAGAGGTGGAGATAGTGAATCTGGAAGTGGGGTGGATCAGTAAGGATGAAGTGAGGACTGCTATGAAGAAGATGAAAAGTGGAAAGGCAGTTGGTATACCAGTGGAGGCATGGAAGTGCTTAGGAGAGATGGCAGTGGGGTTGTTGACCAGATTGTTTAATAAAGTCTTGGAAAGTGATAGGATGCCGGAGGAGTGGAGATTAAGTGTACTGGTTCCGATTTTCAAGAATAAGGGTGATGTGCAGAGCTGTGGAAATTACAGAGGGATAAAGTTGTTAAGGCACACCATGAAGTTGTGGGAAAGAGTAGTGGAAGCTTGGTTGAGAGGAGAGGTGATGATCTGTGAGCAGCAATATGGGTTTATGCCAGGAAAGAGCACCACTGATGCGATGTTTGCTTTGAGAATGTTGATGGAGAGGTATAGGGAAGGCCAGAAGGAGTTACATTGTGTGTTTGTGGATTTAGAGAAAGCTTATGATAGGGTGCCAAGAGAGGAGTTGTGGCATTGTATGAGGAAGTCGGGAGTGGTGGAGAAGTATGTGAGGATCGTGCAGGATATGTATGAGGACAGTGTGACAGCGGTGAGGTGTGCGGTAGGAATGACGGACCGGTTTAAGGTAAAAGTGGGATTGCACCAAGGATCGACTCTGAGCCCTTTCCTGTTTGCAATGGTGATGGACAGATTGATGGACGAGATCAGACTGGAGTCCCCATGGACTATGATGTTCACGGATGACATCATGACCTGCAGGGAGAGTAGGGAGCAGCCTGCGGCGAGCCTCGAGAGCTGGAGGTACGCACTGGAGAGAAGGGGAATGATAGTCAGTCGGAGTAAGACTGAGTACATGTGCGTAAATGAGAGGGAGGGTGGTGGTATGGTGCGGTTGCAAGAAGTTGAGGTGGGGAAGGTGGATGGGTTTAAATACTTGGGATCAACTGTCCAAAGTAACGGAGAGTGTGGGAGAGAAGTGAAAAAGAGAGTGCAGGCAGGATGGAGTGGGTGGAGAAGAGTTGCAGGAGTGATTTGTGACAGAAGGGTAGCTGCAAGAGTGAAGGGGAAAGTATATAAGACAGTAGTGAGACCAGCTATGTTGTATGGTTTGGAGGCGGTGGCACTAACAAAAAGACAGGAAGCGGAGCTGGAGGTGGCAGAGTGAAAGATGCTGCGATTCTCGTTGGGAGTGACGAGGATGGACAGGATAAGGAATGAGTATATTCGAGGGACAGCGCAGGTAGGACGGTTTGGAGACAAAGTGAGAGAGGCAAGATTGAGATGGTTTGGACATGTGCTCAGGAGGGAAGCGGAGTATATCGGGAGAAGGATGTTGAAGATGGAGCCGCCAGGCAGGAGAAGAAGAGGAAGGCCAAAGAAGAGGTTCATCGATACGGTGAGGGCGGACATGCGGGTGGTTGGAGTGTCAATGGAAGATGTGAAGGATAGAGCGAAATGGAGATGGTTGATCCGCTGTGGCGACCCCTAACGGGAGCGAGCCGAAAGAAGAAGAAGACTCGACGTGACACACATTCCGCATACGCTGGCATAAGCTGTAGGCACGCTACGCGATCGTTGACACACGTCGACATACGTTACTTGTACGGTACTCATAAGTCGAAGCACGTCAAGGTAATGGTTATTGTCAGTGTTCCAGACTCCCTGGTTTTTTTTTTGGTTTTTTTTCTTCAGTATGACGGTTATGATTTAAATCGTTGAGCGGCGGCCTTTTAATTATATTATATTATAACCGCACTAGAAATCGAAGTGTCAACATGACCGTCATGCCGAAGAAAAAAAAATAAAAAAAAAACAAAAAAAAAAACAGGTAGTCTGGAACACTGACGCTAACCATTACATTGACGTGTTTCGACTTATGAGTAACTTACAAGTAACGTGTGTCAACAATCGCGTAACGTGCCTACAACACATTACTCATAGGTTAGAAATAAGTTTCGGGTACGCTAAACATTACCTCGACGTGTTTCGACTTATGAGTAACTTACAAGTAACGTGTGTTGATGTGTGTCAACGATCGCATGACGTGCCTACAACTTATGGCCAGCAGTAGGCGGAACGTGCGAGTCATACGCTGGCATACGTCGGGAAATTTCAAGCATGGAAAATTTGTCTAACAGCTCGGCGAACTCCGACGTATGCCAGCGTACTACGACGTATGCCAGCGTGCTCTTAACGTATACAAACTTACCCATAACGTATTCGACGTGTGCCAGCGTTTTAGCCCAATTTTGCATACGTCAGGCATACGTTGGCGAAATCGTCAAGATGTGACAGGGCCTTAAGAGATGAGGGTACATACCTCAATGCAGGCATTTAGTTTTAATATTATACTGTTATGCATTTGAAGCTTCATAATTAATCTCAAGTGCATAAACACTGTTTTATTATATCTCCGTTTTAATAATTCATTTTTTACATTGATCTCTGCCTCATTGAAGACCTTGTACACAAATACCATGCAGGACAAAGTTTATTGGCATCAATGTACTTTTACATTTCGGGCATTGCTAGACAACGGACAAACACACACGATTCTTGGTATTTGAACTTGGATCCACTCATCATGTGCTTCGGGTTCAGATGGGAATGGAACAGGCCAACTCTTCCTACTCTGAAAATCCTATCTATTATGCATTCATTTATTTATGCCAAACCTCTCAAATAATGGCCTTTAAAGAAGATGTTTATATTCCAACACTAATCTTAACCCTAACTCCCCCTCCCCACCCTCAAGTTTCACCTGTCTTTCCCTAACAGATTCATTTTGCATAAGGCCCGGTCACACCTTGACGTTTTAGCCAGCGATGGCAACGTATTAAAATGTATGTAAAACGCTGGCTTACGTTGAAGTTTTGATGTTTTTTTTTAGAGATTCGGACATATTCATAGCGACTTGGTCTTATGTATAACGCATTGGTAACGGACACAGAACGTTTCGTTGTGTTATAGATAACTTATACCAACGAATGCTGAACCTGTTGTCGGCCTACACAACCGATGCCCAACGATAGTCTAACTTAGGCATAGCGCGTTGCACGCATCGCCGACGATGTCGTGACGTAGCCTATTAAAAGGCTGACGCACAACGATTCGAATCATAACTGCCGTAGAAATGGAAGTGTCAACATCGCGGTCACACCTTGGCGATCTTGCCAGCGTATGCCGACCTAAGAAAAATGTGTCTAAAACGTTGGGGCACGTCAAATACGGTATGAGTAAGTTTGGTATACGTGAGTAGAACGCTAAAGTACGCTATCATACGTCGTAGTAAGTAGAGTACGTCAAGAAATTTTAAACGTGTTCAAAATTTTACGACGTACTCGGCGTATGACACACGTTCCGCATGCGATGGGGATAAGTTTTACGCACGATATGTGGACGCTTACACACGTCCACAAAGGCTACTTATAAGCTACTCATAAGTCGAAACACATCGCGGTAATGTGTTTTTTACGCGAAACTTATTTCTAACTTATGTTTGACGTGCTTTGAACCAATTCTTTACGTAGTCCCAACACACATCGACATATGTAGATGTATTCCAATGACGTCTTCCGGTCGACAAAAAAAAAAAAATGAACGTGTTTCTAGCTTACAACTGCCATATAAAGACGTGTTCCCAGCGGTTTTGGGAATTGGTATATAAAAATGCTGCTCATAAAAGGGGAACCAAACAGTGTTTTCGAGTCCTTTTTGAGTCGATGTCCATGTCAGCAGTATCAGTATCAGTATCAGT
>NC_140972.1:49857865-49862865 GCF_056783735.1 Eptatretus burgeri | reverse complement strand
TATGCAATGTAATATAATAATAATAATAATATATATGTAATAATATATCAATAATAATAATATAACAATATATATAATGTAATAATGATGTAATAATATAATATGTAATATGTGTGTAATGTAATAATATGTGGTAATAATGTTAGTAATAATAGTAATGTAATATGTAATGTGGTAATAATATGTTATGTGTGTATATATGTGTATATATATATATATAATATTGATGACAGCAGATAATGTGTAATAATAATATATATGTGTGTAATAATATAATAATAATATATATATATATATAATATATGTCTTGTATAATAATATGTAATATATATATAATATATATATAATGTAATATATGTAATGTATGTATATATATGTATGTAATGTGTATAATAGTAATAATAATAATGTAATATAGTAAGTAATAATATGTATATGGTAATAATAATAATAATATGTGTGTGTAATAATATGTGATGGCGTAATATGTAATAATATGTAATAATGTATTAATAATAATAATGTGTAATGTAATAATGAGTAGTAATAGTAATGTAATAATGTAATATATATAATGATGATGATGGTAATAATAATAATATGTAATAATATGAATAATAATATGCTCAATAATAATATATATGAATAATAATAATAATATATATAATAATAATAATAATAATAATGATGATGGCAATAATAATATATAATAATATAATAATAATAATAATAATAATAATATATAATAATAATAATATGAATAATATATATGAATATATAATGATGATGATGGCTAATAATATGTATGTAATAATAATAATAATATATGTAATAATAATATGAATAATATGTATAATAATATAATAATAATAATAATGTGTCATATAATATATGTAATGTCGATGATGTAATGAATATGTAATATGTAATAATGATGATGAATGTGAAATAATAATATAATAATATGTAATGATGATGATGTGTAATAATAATAGTAATATGTAATGTGTGTCTAATGTAATATATATATGTAATATGTAATAATGATGATGTGTAATAATAATAATATGTAATATGTATGTAATATGTATAATAATATTAATAATATGTATATGTATGTATGTAATAATATAAATATAATAATATGTAATAATAATAATAATAATAATAATAATAATAATATGTAATGATGATGATTATTAATAATAATAATAATAATAATAATAATAATAATAATAATAATAATATAATAATAATAATAATAATGATGATGATGATAATATAATAATATGAATAATATGTAATGATGATGGTAATAATATATAATAATATATAATATGTAATAATATAATAATGATGATGATATTAATAATAATAATAATGAATAATATGTAATATGATGATGATGAGTAATAATAATAATAATATGAATAATAATAATATGTAATGATGATGATGATATTATATATAATAATAATATGAATAATAATAATAATAATAATAATATAATAATAATAATAATATATATAACTAATGTGTAATGTATATGTAATAATAATATGTAATAATAATATAATAATAATAATAATAATATGTAATAATATATAATGTAAATAATAATAATGTAATATGTAATGTGTGTAATAATAATAATAATAGTAATGTAATAACAATAATATGTATATCAATATATGTTGAAATGTGTATGTAATAGTAATGATGATCGTGATATGTAATGTAATGTAATACTTGTAATGCGTAATGTAATGTAATAATGTGTATATAATGTAATGTAGTAATGTATGTGTGTTGTTGTGTATGTGTGTGTTGATGTAATGTGTGTGTGTGTGTGTGTGTGTGTGTGTGTGTGTGTGTGTGTGTGTGTGTGTGTGTGTGTGTGTGTGTGTGTGTGTGTGTGTGCGCGTATGCGCATGTGGTAATGTGTGGTAATGATGTGATATTGATGGTAATAATAATATGTATGTATATATATATAATAATATATATATATATAATAATAATATATGCAATATATAATAATAATATGTAATGTGTAATATATATATGTAATAATATATGAATACTAATGTGTAATAATAATATACATGTAATAATAATAATAATATATATAATAATATAATAATAACAATAATATAATAATAATAATAATAATAATAATAATATGTAATGTAATATGTATATATGTAATGTGTAATATGAAAATAATATGTAATGTCAATAATATATAATATATGTCTTCAATATGTAATGTAATGTATAATATGTAATAATGTAATGAATATAATAATAATATGTAATGTGTCAATAATAATAATAATAATAATGTATGTAATGTGATGAATAATAATAATAATAATAATATGTAATGTATGTAATGGTAATATGAAATGTGGTAATAATAATAATATGAATATAATAATGTGTGTAATAATATGTAATAATAGCAATAATGATGATGGTAATGTAATGTGTAATATATGTAATAATATGTGTTAATGTAATATGTGTAATGTATGTGTAATAATGATGTTGTGTGTTATTCATGTGTGTGTGTGTGTGTGTGTGTGTGTGTTGACAATGTGTGTGTGTGTGTGTGTAGTAATGTGTTGGTAATGATGTTGTGTGTGTGTGTGTGTGTGTGTGTGTGTGTGTGTGTGTGTGTGTGTGTGTGTGTGTGTTGTGTGTGATGTTGTGTGTGTGTGTGTGTGTTGTGTGTGTGTGTGTGTGTGTGGTAATGATCTGTGTGTGTGTGTTGTGTGTTGTGTGTGTGTATATGTAATAATAATGGCAATAATATATAATATGTATATATATATATATATGTAATAATAATATATATATATGTATAATGTGTATATATATATATATATGTGTATGGATAACAATATATATAATGTGTATGAAATGTATGAATATATATATATATATATATATATATATAATGTGTAATATATATAATATATGTGTGTATATATGTGTAATATGAATATATATATGTGTGTATATATAATGTATATATATATATGTGATGTATAATATATAATATGTGTGTATATATAATATATATGTAATAATATATATATATAATATGTAATGTATAGCAATGTAATATGTAATGTAATATAATATTAATGTAATATATATATATATGTCTTCAATAATAATAATATATATGTATATGTATAATAATAATAATATATATATATATGTAATATATAATGTAATATATATATATGTAATATCAAATATGTCTTCAATAATAATATAAGCTCAACAATAATATATAACCAATAATAATATAATATGTAATAATATAATATTAATATATAATAATAGCCATGTAATGTCTTCATAATAATAATAATGTGTAATGAATAATAATAATATGTATGTAATGATGTAATAATATAATAATAATAATGAAATGTTATGTAATAATATATGTCAATGTATAATATAATAATAATAATAATATATGTAATAATAATGATGGTAATGTAATAATATGTATGTGTTGTTATTAGTAATGATATTTATTAATGTAATGTAATGTAATGTAATGTAATAATAATAATGTAATAATAATGTATATGTAATATTAATATATATAATATATATGTGTAATGTATGTAATGTAATATGTGTTAATGTAATATGTGTGTGTTGTGTAATGTGTGTGTGTGTGTGTGTGTGTGTTATGTAGCTAATAATGATGGTAATATAATAATATGTAATATGTATATATATATGTGTATATATATAATAATAATATGTATATATATAATATAATAATATATATAATGTGTAATATATATATATATATATGTAATGTATATATATTGATGTGTATATATATATATATATATATATATGAATATGAAATATGTAATGATGGTAATAATATGTATATGAATAATAATAATAATGTATGTAATGTGTGTATATATAATAATAATAATATGTAATAATATAATAAATATATATAATATGTATAATAATATGAATAATAATAATAGCAATGTATTAATGTGTAATATATGAATATGAATATATATAATGTATGTCGATATTATGAATAATATATGTAATATAATAATATGTAATAATATGTATATATGAATATAATGTGTATGTGTGTAATAATATGTAATAATAATAATATGAATATATATATATAATATATATATATAATAATATATAATGTGTGTATGTAATATAATATGAATATGTATATGATGATATTATATATGAAATATCAACAATATATGTAATAATAATATAATATATATATGTAATAATAATGTATGAATGTGTATGTAATAATATATGAATATAATAATAATAATAATAATGTAATATAATGTGTGTGAATATGAATAATATGAATAATATATCTAATAATATAATAATAATATATATAATGATGATGAAGTAATATATATAATAATATGAATATAATATAATATAATGATGATGAATAATAATAATATGTGTGTAATATGTAATATATATGTAATATATATAATAATATGTAATGTATAATAATAATATGTAATGTGTATATAATAATAATATGTATAATGTGTATAATAATAATAATATGTGGTATATATATGTAATAATGTATGCTGTATAATGTGTATGTAATAATAATATAATAATAATAATAATATGTAATAATAATATAATAATATGCAATAATAATATGTAATAATAATAATGTAATATAATATGCATATAATAATAATATAATGTATAATATATATGAATAATAATAATATAATATGTAATGTGAAATGTAATGAATAATATTAATATATATGTATGAATATATAATATGTAATGTATATATGTATAATGTATCAATAATATATGTATGTAATAATAATATATATAATATAATGTAATATATAATATGAATATATATACATATAATATATATATATACACATATCTGCAATATGCACGCATGCACATAT
>NC_140972.1:49840365-49852865 GCF_056783735.1 Eptatretus burgeri | reverse complement strand
TTGCTTTAGCATATCTTTTTGAACATACTTGTGATATTCCACCTCTCTTGGACTTCTCAATCATCAAAAGCATATCAACATCACTGATTAAATCTATATCTTGTTTTGTCATTTTCAACATTGCACTCCAAGCTAAACCAGGAGCTGTGAAATAGTGGGCAGGGTCTAATCCATAACAATTTTTATTATGACAGAGTGTTCTAAAAGCCTCAAACACATCAGCTAACAATAAAACATCTGTTTTTAGATATAAATCGTGATATTCTCCAAGGTTCTTTATCTTAAATATTTTCCATATTTCTTGTGCGTGTTTATATTCCTTATCACTTATCTCTTCTTCATAAAGGTTATTATAGAAACTTTCTTTTGAAGGAAGTTGTGTTTCTTTAAATCTCATAAATGAATCCATATAATCATAAGGATAAATTCCCTTACTTGTAAGAATTTTCTCTTTACTTTGAATTTCATTCCTTGTTTGAATTTCCTCTCTCGTAAGAATTCCTTCTTTAATCAGAATTTCATCTTTAATCTGAATTTCCTCTTTAGTTCGAATTTTCTTTATAATTAGAATTTCATCTTCAGTTAGAATTTCCTCTTTACTTTGAATTCTCTCTTTAATCTGAATTTCCTCTTTAGTGAGAATTTCCTCTTTTGGAAAGAATGAATTAAGATTTGGAAAAGAGTCCGTGGAGCTTAGATTTGATGCGAGGTAGGCTAGTGGTGTTCCCATAAACTTGTAAGAATCTAAAAACCTAATACGAGTTATAGGTTTTGTGAATATCATTTTTGAAAATGAAATATACTTTTGACTTGTGTTTGTTATAGCAGAAATATTCCCTGGTGTTTTTGAAAGTTCATTTATAAATAGATGTGTATCATAGTTGGCGCTGTTGTGAAGAAAGACTGGAATAAAAGAAGGTAATTTATAATTAAGATTACAACAGGAATGAGCGGGACCTCTATATTTACCAGTAAGATGACAATGGTCTCTAACTTTAGACTCCTTAATTTCCCCCTCACAAATATGACAGATATTGTTCATTCTAAATTCTAATTTTTCTTCTTTGGTTAATTTCATCGGTTCATTTGTTTCTTTCATTAATTTAGTGAGTCTTATACAATCCTTTTCTAATCGTTTTACAAACTCTTGTGAAGCATTTTTCCACGATAATGTTCAAGTTTGTTATACTTTTCTCCAACAGATGATTTGATATAATAACAAAAACCACAAGGAATATGTTTTTGATATTTATTTGTATATGGTTCTTTTGGATTAGGAGAAGCAGTATTTATCTTTTTAAGGATACATTCAAAATCAGCGTATATCACAAATGGGTGCATGATAGATTTATTATAATCTTCAAAATAAATCCTTTCACCAGGTTTAGGCATTGTAATTACAGCTGATTTATGATTACTACAATATTTTGAATGTTGTTCTAATCGTTCTTTTGTATGAAATGAATTAAGACATCGCTTACAAGGATATATTTTGTTTGCTGTTCTGAATACCTGAGAAGAGATTAATCTTGATAAATTATTGATGTATGTGTAATGTGAATTCTTTCCAACACTAAAATATAAAAGGTCAATGTGTGTTTCTTCATTTTTATAGTTGTTTGAAATTTTTAATATTTGAACTTTGTTTGTATCCGTTAATCCATATACATTAATAGAAAGATTATTCTTTTTCTCAAATTTAGGAATATCTGTTAGTGGCATTGGGAATTTAAAATCTTTAATGTCCAAGGTATTCTCATATTTCATATATTGTTTTACTCTTTCTGAATTACATTTTGGTGGATGTAAGTGAGCAAGAACAGACCAGAGAAAACATTTATTATCATTGTTCTTAATATTAACAACTGCCTTCTTTAGTTTTATTTCTTTTGGTAATTCAATATAAGAAGAAGCTTTAAGAGGGTTTGATTTTAGAATGTGTATATCTAAAAAGATGATTTTTTTAATATTGAATCCACTTCCTACCACTGTATTATCAACATCCTCCTCTTGTCTTGATAGTTCTTCATAAACCCCACTATTCAAAAAATCTTGAAATGATGTTATAAAATGAAGATCTGTTCTCATATAAGGAGTTTGTTCTTCATCTTGTCTTTTCATATTCATTTTCACTCCCATATAAAACTTTAAAGTTTTTATTTCTTTTAATGTCTTTTTAATAAATTTTTCAACATCGGGTTTCACTATTTCAATTGATTCAGCTATTGATGATGGACCGGGTTCTCCAAATTGAAAAATCCTTATTTTTATATGCCCTTTAAATGCCTCATCAGTGTTTTTAATATAATAGTCTCCCTTTACTTTAAACTCATTTTTCTTGTGTTTTTGTGATTGAAGATGTTGATTATAACTACTCTTCAAAACATCCTTTGAACAGATATCACAATGTTTTCTTTCCAACTCAAGAGGAGATATTTGATGAAATAGATTAAATGTGTGTTTGTTGGTTCGGAGGTGTTTTCTATAATGTTTATATTCGTGATTACAAACATCGCAGTACGTTGTATTCACCATATTTATAGAATAAAACTTTGCTTAAACTAAAATTTTCTTGATGAAAATTTCGTTTAATTTATAGGTGAATCTGTGCTTAAAAACATTTTATCCTCCAACTTTTTCACTTAATAAATACAATGTTTCAAGACACAAAAGACAAGTTTCAATCAATCTCTTCATCTGTTAAAGATACTGAGAAATATGTCAAGGATGTAAAATTGAACAAAGATAAATATAACAACTATTGGATAAAAACTATTATGGTAAATAATATGAGTTCTTCAATTTCCTTCAGTGGAAGGGCTTTTAGTATACCTGGTAGAACATCAATTAAAGTATCTCTAACAAAAGTTTCTCCTCTCCTTCTAGTAATATATTCAAAACTAGAAAAAGCAATGAAACAAGAAAAAGTATCAAAGAACAAAAACCTTATGGATGAAGCTTTAGAAAGAAAAGATAAGACCATCTGTAATATGCAAGGAGAAATTTGTATTTTTTTTCAACAACCCTAAAGATGTAAATCTTGATGAAATAAAGGATGTTAATATATCAGGTGAAATGACATTTCGTTCAATAGTAGTTAACGATAATTTTAAAATTACCTTTAATATAAAAAATGTTGTCGTTGAATCTGATAATGAAAAAAAGTATATCGATATCGATGGTAATATACAACTGAAAGTATAGATGAATTTCAGTTTAAGTAAAGTTTTACTTTATAAATATGCTAGACTTTCCTGATTCTCCATATGACAAATTTGAGAATTGTCCTGCGTGTGAAAGACAGGGATTAAACACAGAGTCAAAAGCCTATAAACAATGTATATTCTGTGATTATCTTCTAATTAATGATAATAAAAAATATAAAAGGAAAATAATTCTTTTAGATTTACACCAAAAATGAATTACTTTACAAGATTGATTAGAGAAATGAATGTAAAGTATGAGGATGATAACACACCTTTCCTTACAAGGGAAGAAACTGAACGTATAAGAGAAATGTTCAAAGGATTGTTGTTGTATATTATTCATGGATGTAATTTTCAGGGAAATATCAACACAAGATATTGTATAAATAAAATAATGGATTATCTTGAAATTAAACCTGAACTTAGGATAAAATATAGAGTTTCTAAAAAAGCCAATAATAAATTAAATAACCTGTTTTTCAAATATATAAATGAATGATTTTTTACCTATTTGGGAAAATAAGATAAAATTTAACAACCATAAAAATCTCCCAAATTCATTAAGATGTCTCATAGTTGGTTCAAGTGGATGTGGAAAAACCTGCTTACTTTTAAAAATGCTCCTCACTCCCAACTTTTTAGATTATGATAATTTAATAATTTTCACAAAGTCGAGTTTTCAACCAGAGTATCAACTACTCTCACAAGGTTTTAATGCTGGTCTTCAAAGAAGATATAATAGGTTTATTTAAACGTCAAAAAAACCTAAATGATTATAACATTGAAGATATAATTCAACTATTTTGTGATACACAGAGATGTAAAAAGAAATCAAATCTTATAACTTGTATTCTTAGTGATAATACGGATGATATACCGTCTCCCCAAGATTTGGATAAATCAAAAAAGAACCTCGTTATCTTTGATGATTGTGTTAATGAGAGAAACCAAACGGTAATGGACAGCTACTACACAAGAGGGAGACATTCTTCTTGTAATTGTATTTATCTTAGTCAATCGTACTTTCAACTTCCTCGTCGTTCCATCAGAAACAATGCTAATACTTTTATTTTATTCAAGTTAAATTCAATAGATATCAATAATTTTTGGAGAGATAATTGTTCTACATTATGTAGTAAAAAGAAATTTGAGGATTATATGAAGCACACGACTGAAAAATATAAATATATTGTTGTGAAACAAGATGAGATATTAAGGGATATATTTTTTGTTTTATAAACAATTACATATATAAATGACAACTATTATTATAAATCTTGTGGGTAAATCTGCTTCTGGAAAAAACTTTCATAAATCAAGGTTCTTGTGTAGTACAAATGAGAATATTGTAAATTTACTTAAAAAACACCCCGTGATACGCATTGTATCAACAACAACTAGAGCAATAAGACCTGGAGAAGTAAAAGGTGAAGATTATCACTATATTTCAGTGGAGGAACATATGCGATTGAGGAATGAAGGACAAATATTTGAGGAGGTTTCTCTTGGTACAACAAAATATTCACATTGTAAGAGTGAGTTAAAGAAACTAAAATCTGGTGGTGTTGGGATATTAGAAACTAATCCAGAAGGAACAGAGACAAATTATTAAATATCTGAGCGGAGTGAAGATTTTATCATTCGGTTTTGATGTTGATGAAGAAACTCAACACAAACGTATGAAAAGCAGAGATGCAAGGATTAGTGAAGAAGAAATTACAACTCGCATTAATGTTAATAAAGAATTTGATGAAATATTTAAAGAAAAGGATTTATTTGAACACATCTACTTGAATGATGAAGAAAAGGAAAATTTCCCTGTTGATCTTTACAATTCATTAAATGATATTTTACAATAAATAAATGGATACAAAAGAAAGAGCAAGAAGATTTAAGGAACATCAAGAGTTGGTTTCAAAAGTTGTAAAACAACAGGAAGACATAAAGAAGAAACGCAGACAGAAACTAACGGGCGAAGAAGCATTTGAAAAAAAACAAGAGAAATTTTTTAAACCACTTTTAAAAACTTCCCAAGAAAAAATGAAAGATGTTTCCACAGTTCCCACAGTAGAATATACTCCTAGAAAGCTTCAAATGTTAAAAGATTTCAGTCAAATGACGGAGGAAGAATTAGAGCATTTAGGAGAATTAGAATATGATGATGAAGGTTTATTTCAACAACTGGAAGAGATTAATCAACCCCTGATTATATTGTGAATGCTGTTCAAAACAATGAATATTCAGCGGATTCAAAAACCAAAGCAGGACTCATTCCAACAGAACAACCAGCAATATTTCATCTTGTTCAAGAAAAGGTATTGATATTTAATGATGAATTAAGGTTCTTAAGTTCTGCTCAACCCCTGTTAAACTAACTCCGAGATTAATGTTTCTTCTCACAAAAGATGGAAGACAAGGTTCAACTGTGAGGGATGAATCAAAGTATATTGATAAACCATTGGATATGGAAAATAATGATGATAGAGTATATATTGATTTGCTGAACACTCTAAATTATAAGGTTATTCTTTCTGGTAAAAGTAGGAAGAATGAGAAGGAGAAACACATTATTCAGGCTTTAAGTATCCTTGGTTCAGGTATTAGTTTTCTTCCAAATGACCCATCGCAATTAGTTAATAGACTGTTATTGTTGTTCGGCAGTAAGAAGGCTGGAAATAACAATTGTTTTAATGAAGCATCAGCCATTTTAGACCAGTTGATGAACATGAAAATAATTAATAAATCTCAATATAAAGACATTTTATCTCATATTAAATAAGATGAGAAGCACAATCCTGAGTTTTAATTTCACAACAAGCGACCACACATCTTCATTCCCATACCCACTACAACTTGACACAACAAAAGAATATGAGGCATCTTTATTGTCCATGGAGACTTATAATACCTTATTTAATATAACCGAGAAAAATGACAAGTTTAGTTATAATCCGGGAAGTGGATACAAAAGCGATAACAGTCTCACCGAGCATACGAGATTTCTCAAATATCTTCCGAAATTGCTCGTCTTATGAAAGAACAGGGTGATGAACCAAAAAATATTGTTATAAACATTCAAAAACATACTTCAAAATCAACGATTAAAGTTAAAAATAACTACAAGGTTGATTTCACAATTGATAATTCATTTAGAGAGTTATTAGGTTTCTCCTCAAAAAGATTGAAACTAATGGGACGTTTTACAGTGATAATGTCATTCAAATATCCTCAGGAATAAATTCGGTGTTAATTCACTGTGATTTGATTGATGGTGCTTATAATGATGGATTAAAAACAAATACAATATTTTCATTCAGCGCATACTCAACCCCAATTGGTTATAAATTCAATATGGAGCCTAAAAATTTGGTTTATCTACCTGTGTCAGGAAAAACCATACACAGAGTAAATTTTAGGATAACCGACCAAGATAATCGTGTGATCTCTTTTAATGGAGAAGTTATATCCATCAGAATTCACCTACGTGAAGTTTTTCAATAAATAAATACGATGGTTATTGTGAGGAAGCACGAGTTGGGAAAATATAAAATAATTACAGGGGATGGGATGTTCCTTTCCCCGTACTACAAGGGTGAAGGTATGTATCTTGGTAGAGGATACTATAAACCTAAGAGACAAAGGGGTGTCGGACATCAATTTAGAGGAGATGGGATAATTGATACTCTCATGGGTATTGGTTCAACTATTCTTAAACATAAAGACCTAATTGGTTCAACTGCTTCTGCTGTGGGAAATGTAGCAGGTGCTGTAAAGAGTATAAAAGATGCTCAGAAAGAATCTCATAAATTACAAGCAATAAAAGAAATTAAGAAAGGTAAAACTCAGTTGTCCCCCAAGAACGACAGAAAATAATTCA
The DNA here is from genome assembly GCF_056783735.1 of Eptatretus burgeri. Lineage (NCBI taxonomy): Eukaryota > Metazoa > Chordata > Myxini > Myxiniformes > Myxinidae > Eptatretus > Eptatretus burgeri. The sequence goes on along the minus strand of NC_140972.1, from coordinate 49,845,782 downwards.
AATACTTGGATCAGGGTTTCAAAAGTTTTAACATCTTTTTCCTAAATAAATACAAGTATGGAAGCAATTGATAGTATCTATGATTTGGATGATACTATTATTATCTCAAACTCCACTAAAAAAGAAGATTACTTCAAGGTAAATGCAATAACTGGAACAGACTGGAATACAAATGGTACAAAAAGTTTTGAAATAAATAATCAACAAACCTATTTGAATCTCTCCGAAAGTTTCTTGTTGTGTAAATTTAAATTCACTAAGGCTGGGAATAACACAAACGCTACACTTGTAAATGATTTCTTCTGGAAAATGTTTGATAGTGTGCGATTGTATATTGGAACACAAGAAGTTGAAGCGGTTGATTATGTCTCTGCTGTATCTGAAATGATGAAATTTACACTCTATACATTCAGTGATAGAATGGGAAAGGGGTCTGTCGAAGGTTTTATTCCTGATATGTCAACGGGAACAAACACAGACCCTGGATATATTCAAAGGAAAGGAATGTATAATGATGATACAAAAGCAGAAAATAGTTTTACTGTGGCAGTTCCTCTTAAAGGTATATTTGGATTTTGTGATTATGATAAAGTTCTGTATGGTCTTAAAATTAGATTTCAACTACAAAGGAATGATAATGAAAATAGATTGCTTTTTGGTGTTGGTAATGCTTTTAGTGATCAGAATAAATTTGTAATTGAGGAGATGAGTTGGTATATCAGTGAATATACTCCTAATCTTAAAACAGAAGAGATGTTGAATCGAAGACTTAACTCAAAAAAACCACTCAGTGTATCATACCTCAAAAGAAGATGTCAACACGTTAAACTCAATCAAACTACTTACACGTGGAATTTGGGTGTTCTGGAAGGAAAGCCACGATATCTGTGGATGATTTTTAAAAAGCCAGATGGTGATACTGCGACTGATAAGAATAATGCATTGAGTGATAATGCTAAGGTGAAACAACTTCGCGTTTCTCTAGATGGAACATTTTATCCACGAGATAGATTGGAAATTAATTGGGAAAAAAATGATTTTGCTGAAGCATACAAGTCTTACCAAAAGGTGTGTGAAAGTAATGGAAATAAAGAACCTATTTTGGATATGACAGCATTTAAAAGTTTGTATACAATCTATACGTTTGACCTGAGCGCTCAAAAAGAAACTATAAAGTCTAATCGAGTGGATACTTCCCTATACATTGAAAGAGGAGAGAGTGAAGAAGTTGATACATATTGTTTGCTTTTGGAAGAAACAGAATTGCAGATTAATACAGATAATGGTGTGATGATTAGTCTCACATAATTTTTTTGTTAAATAAATGAGTGGCAAAGTACCAACTGGGGTATATGTTAATCAAATCAATCTTCATAAACTATCATCTTATGTTCAAAATCAAAAGCCTTGTACGATTAACGTTAATACAATTCAGAGAAAAGGAGCAGTAAGAATTGATGTTTTGCTCACAAGAGAACAGGTTAAAATCTTGAATGACACTGGCTCACTTAAAATTAAAATGACAAAACCAATGTTGAAAAAATATTCAATAAGAGATGCGAGTGGAGGATTTCTCCCATTTCTAATTCCTTTATTTGCTGGTTTAAGTGCGGTTGGAGCATTGACGGGTGGTATTTCAACAGCGGTCAAAACTGCCAACGAAAGGAAGAGCTCAACTCCAGGCTCAAAAAGAATTGGAAAGACATAACAAAGAGTTGGAGAAACAAATTAGTGGAAGTGGTGTAATTGTAGATTTTGCTGAAAAACTTGAAGGTCTGCCTGATAAAGCGAGATTGTTAGTTGGAGATATGCTTTCTTCTATAGCACAAGCAGGTGTAAAATTAACGAAAAGAGGTAATGGATTATATCTTTCTAATAAATAAATGAGCATTGATGAGTGGTTGAAAGAATTTGGAAAGAATACAACATCAAATTTACAACTTGCCAAATATTGTAAGAAATTAAAAATTCATAATGTGGTTATTTGTATGAGAGATGAATTAACAAATGTGTCGAAACATACAAAGAATATTATTATGAACTTAGAAGATAATGATGGGAACGGTTCTCATTGGGTTTGTATTTTTAATAGTCAAGACAAATATTATTTTGATAGTTTTGGTCTTCCACCACCTGTTGAAGTCATAAAATTCTTACAGAATGGTGTTTATCAAACATTTCAAGTCCAAGAATTAAATTCCAAGTGTTGTGGTCAATTATGTCTATATGTGTTATTTCAACTCAACAAAAATAAAAAATTTTATGATATTATTTTTAATCTAATATAAATGACTTATGTTGGTAAAGATGGTTCTATCTTTGGTGTATCTCAAGAACTGGATATTGATTTATCAAATTATTACACAAAGGCACAGGCTGAACGACATAAATATAATATAAACAAAAATATTAACATGAAAAATGCTTATAAATTAAAAAATTATCCAAGCCCGACTGACGCGAATGACTTGGTGAGATTAAGCGATTTATCACAATATATATACTTAAATAAAACGGCTGTGTATTCTAAAGATACAGAAGTGTTGATATTATCTCCAGGTCATACAGAATTCACAGTTCGAATTAAAATAAATTTTTATAAAGAAGGGCGTATCGTTTGTATGAGAATAGAACAATGGGGGTATGATATGAATGATTTAGGGTATAATTGGTCATTTAAAATTAACCTCGAAGACCTGGAACAATTAAATCAGTCTCGTAAGGAAGAATATTATCCACTTGGTATCGAGAATGAGTTTTGTGGAGCCACGATTAGTAAACAACAAATAAAAGAATTTAATAAGGGTAAATATAATAATGGTTTTGCCCTTGTTTATCTCATGAAAACAGAAAAAACAGGATTATATATAATAAGTAAGGAAATACAAAATGATTTAACTATGGGAAGATGGGGAGGTGTTTCGTGCCATAATATTATTCTAACATATATTTCTAATACATAAATGACAGCAAGAAGGCTTCAAGAAAATTATCATTTCTGTGTTCAAGCATACCTTCAAGAAAAGGGTATTCGGTATTTTAATAAATATGTTCTACAACATAAGAATGAGGTATTTTCAATAAAAGATTGGCATTATGCTGATGTTGATAAACCAACAACTTTAGATTTAATTAGAATGTTAAATAATGAAAAAATTATAAGGTTAAGAAAAGGTAAGGCTCTTTTAGAAATTCAAAAGAAATTTTATTGGTATCCTGTTGTAAAAAAATTATTTTGGATACAGGAATAACAAGAAATCCTGATGAATATATGTATAATATTCTATGGGGTGTAAACGATTCAAGTATAGTAAGGGATGAGGAAGGAGTTGAAGAAGAGAGGGAAGAGGAGGAAAAGGAGAAGGAGGAGAGAGAGAAGGAGGAAAGAGAGAATAGAGAGAGGGAGGAAAGAGAGAAGAGAGAGAGGGAGAAGAAAGAGAAGGAGGAAAAGGAGAAGAGAGAGAAGGAGGAAAGAGAGAAGAGAGAGAAGGAGGAAAAGGAGAAGAGAGAGAGGGAGGAAAGAGAGAGAATGAATAAATATCAAAATATGGAAACCAGTGAGATTCAAAAAAGAATAGAGGTATTACAGAAAATAACTCAACCCACCGAGGAGGAAAACAAAGAATTGACAAGTCTATTTGCAATACTTTCGACAAGACTATTAGCATCGACAAGATATAGATTTTAATTCAAGTTTTTTCTTCAATAAATGGAGGAGAGAGTGAAGGCATTTCTAAGGATTCTTTATGTTTTAAAAATTAAGATTCAAATGTGCATGTTGGAAACTAAAAAGGTTTTTGCACTCTGCAGAAATTTTTCTCATAAATAAATGAGTTATTGTCTCAAATGTAAAAAGAAAACTAATACTAAAAATATTTCATATATTAAAAGTAAAAATAACAGGGTTATACAAAAAGGTATATGTTTGGTGTGTGGTTCAAAAAAAAATCAATTTATCTCCAAACACAAACTCGGAGGAGATATACAAAAGTTTTTATCAGGAAGTAAATTTACAACTACTGGAATACCAAGGGAATTACATCTTCCAGGTTATTCTTTCTGTGGTCCAGGCACAAACTTAGATAAAAGATTAGATGAGGCAGACAATCCTAAATCCTGGAGTAAACCAATCAATAGAGTTGATGAAGTGTGCATGAGACACGATATTGATTATGGGAATACCACAACGTTGGAAGAAAAGCATGAAGCCGATAGAGAAATGTTATATAATTTGTCTCTGATACAAAATCCAACCTTGAGAGAAAAAGTTGATAGGTTCATCGTGAAGAAGATGATTAGTGCTAAATTGAAACTTGGACTTGGAAATTCAAAAAACTTATAGGCTCTAATGATGCCATTAAGACTGAAGAGCAATTAGCTGATGAATTACATAAACCAATATTCACAAAGTTTCAGAGAAGGAAAGTTTATTCCAAGGAAGTTGATTATATCTGGTCTGCTGATTTGATTGAACTCAATAATGATAAGGGGTACAAGTATGCTTTAACCGTTATTGATTTGAGGAGTAGATATGCGTGGGTTGTCCCTTTAAAAAACAAAACAGGTAATACTCTTATGTTAGCTTTTCAACAGATATTTAATAAAAGTAAGAGAAAACCTAAGAAATTGTGGACTGATGAGGGTAGAGAGTTTTATAACAAGACATTTATGAATTTTCTAAAAAATAACAGTATTACATTATACAGTACCTTTAATGAAGGAAGGCAGTTGTTGTTGAACGTTTTAATCGTACCTTAAAAGAGAGACTATATAAAAAATTCACACAACTCGGTTCACAACAATGGTCATCTTTTATTCAGGATATTGTGGATAAGTATAATGACACGATTCACACATCAACGAATATGAAGCCATCAGAAACATTTACAAAATTAAAATATGAAAAAGAGATTAATGTCAGAAAACCTAAGTTCAAAGTTGGTGATATCGTAAGAATATATAGGTGGAAATCTCATTTTGAAAAGGGTTTTACTGAACGATGGACGAAAAGAACTTTTTAAAATTGTTGATGTAATAGATACAGTTCCTTGGACTTATAAAATATATGATTTGGAAGGGGAAGAGATTTTAGGTTCATTTTATTCACAGGAATTACAAAAGACAAAACTAAGCAGATAATACACCTTTGTGGACACTAGAGGGACAAGTATATAATGTGTGTCAAGGGGGACGTTCTTAGATCTGTGAACCCCAAACACAGAATCCTCAACTGAATAGTCAAGGCTTAACTTTTGTTTGTGTGTGTGTGTGTAATGGGAGCAATAGGTTGGCGCTTCACTCCCTCCTACTATACACCGTTGTGGACACTCGAGGGCCAAGTCCGAGGTGTATAACAGTATATAATGTGTGTCAAGGGGGACGTTCTTAGATCTGTGAACCCCAAACACAGAATCCTC
>NC_140972.1:49762865-49830365 GCF_056783735.1 Eptatretus burgeri | reverse complement strand
TGACAAAGTCAGAGGTCAAGTTGACGATTTCGTAAGTACCAGTCTATGACTGCTTGTTTGTTAGTTTGTTAGTTTGTTTTTACTTACGAAATCTAAAGATTTCGTAAGTATATTGATGCCTTCTGTTTCTGTTTGTTTGTTTGTTTGTTTGTTTGTTTGTTTGTAGGCACGATAACTCAAGAACGGAAGAAGCTACCAATGTCAAATTACACCACGTGATTCAGGAGGGTGATGGCTCATGCTGTTTAGATTTTGGTCAAAATCGGTCAAAGGTCAAGGTCACGGTGAGGTCAAATATTCGACTTTTGATGGTGTGGTACAGATAACTCGAGAAAGGAAGAAGCTTCCAATGTCAAATTACACCCCGCAATTCAGGAGGGTGATGTCTAGGGCTGATTCGATTTTGGTCAAAATCGGTCAAAGGTCAAGGTCACAGTGAGGTCAAACATCCAAAAAATGATAACTCGAGTACGGAAGAAGCTTCCAATGTCAAATTACACCACGTGATTCAGGAGGGTGGTGGCGAGCGCTGATTAGATTTTGGTCAAAATCGGTCAAAGGTCAAGGTGACAGTGAGGTCAAACATCCAAAACATTCGATATTTGATGGTTTGGTACACAATCATCGAAGAAACTTCTGGTTTGTGTCGCTGCCTTCTCAAGAGACAGCTTTTATTTGACAAAGTCAGAGGTCAAGTTGACGATTTCGTAAGTACCAGTCTATGACTGCTTGTTTGTTAGTTTGTTAGTTTGTTTTTACTTACGAAATCTAAAGATTTCGTAAGTATATTGATGCCTTCTGTTTCTGTTTGTTTGTTTGTTTGTTTGTTTGTTTGTTTGTTTGTTTGTAGGCACGATAACTCAAGAACGGAAGAAGCTACCAATGTCAAATTACACCACGTGATTCAGGAGGGTGATGGCTCATGCTGTTTAGATTTTGGTCAAAATCGGTCAAAGGTCAAGGTCACGGTGAGGTCAAATATTCGACTTTTGATGGTGTGGTACAGATAACTCGAGAAAGGAAGAAGCTTCCAATGTCAAATTACACCCCGCAATTCAGGAGGGTGATGTCTAGGGCTGATTCGATTTTGGTCAAAATCGGTCAAAGGTCAAGGTCACAGTGAGGTCAAACATCCAAAAAATGATAACTCGAGTACGGAAGAAGCTTCCAATCTCAAATTACACCAGGTGATTCAGGAGGGTGGTGGCTTGCACTCATTAGATTTTGGTCAAAATCGGTCAAAGGTCAAGGTCACAGTGAGGTCAAACATCCAAAACATTCGATTTTTGATGGTTTGGTGCAGAATCATCGTCGAAACTTCTGGTTTGTGTCGCTACCTTCTCAAGAGACAGCTTTTATTAGACAAGGTCAGAGGTCAAGTTGACGATTTCGTAAGTACCAGTCTATGACTGCTTGTTTGTTAGTTTGTTTGTTTGTTTGTAGGCACGATAACTCGAGAACGGAAGAAGCTACCAATGTCAAATTACACCACGTGATTCAGGAGGGTGATGGCTGGTGCTGATTAGATTTTGGTCAAAATCGGTCAAAGGTCTAGGTCACAGTGAGGTCAAACATAATTCCTTAAATTCACGTGGAGAAATGGAGTGTTTTGCTTCGCTCGACGTTACGAGTTCGTTTTAACTTCGATTTTAATTTTGTCTTCGGTTTTTGCGATCGCTTAGGACGCTTAAAACTCGGTTGTCGAAATTCTGGTAAAAATCGATGTTTTGGAGACGTTTTAAGATTGTATAAAAAATATTTCACTCGACGCGTCATGGGTCGTCACGTGATGCAGTGCGCTCGAGCAGACGCATCGTTGGGTCACGTAAATGTTTTCCGTGTGTGCGCTGACGGTGTTTTCGATAAAGATGGTCTTTAAAAGTCATTTTTATCCCAATAAAGGTTATCATCGCATGCCTGACTCGCTGAGCTGTCGGATTATGTAAAGATTGTTGGTGGATGGCCGAATATTACGGTTTTGTGACTTTGATAAAATAATATAAAATAATTGCGTGGAGAAATGGAGATTTTTGCTTCGGTCGACGTTACGATTTTTGATGGTTTGGTACAGAATCATCGTAGAAACTTCTGGTTTGCGTCACTACCTTCTCCAAAGACAGCTTTTATTAGACAAGGTTAGAGGTCAAGTTGACGATTTCGTGAGTACCAGTCTATGACTGCTTGTTTGTTTGTTTGTGAACAGTATTACGGAAAAACTCCTTGACGGATTTCGACGAAACTTGGTGGGGGGTTAGGTATGGTCCAAGGATCATGCCATTAAATTTTGGACTTGGTCCCCTCCCCCCAAAAAAAAATTGTTCAAGAAAAAAAATATTTTTTTTGCATTTCTACATGTTTTCAGTGATTTCCAACCCCCCCCCCCCCCCAAAAAAAAAATTAGAGAAAAAAATTTTTTTTTGCATTTCTCCATGTTTTCAGTGATTTCCAACCCCCCTCCCCCCATAAATAGAATTTTTTTTTTGCATTTCTACATGTTTTAAGTGATTTCCAACCCCCCCCCCCAAAAAGGGCGGAGGAGCTCCTTGTGAGCCAACGGCCATCCATATCTAGTGCCCAACTGTGTCTGCGGACGTCCTCCTGCAGTTGGGTCACTTCTTATTAGGAGGTTGGTGGCAGGATTTGCACTCCGGCCACCGTAAAACCCTTCATTCCGCAAAACGCAAAAACGCAAAAAAATCTGAAAACCCACTCCGTGGGAGTAGCTCCTGTGCAGCTTCCCTTCGCAGGGCAGCTCACCGGATGACGGGATTGGGGCAAAGCCTTCGGGACCCCCAATCTTTGATAGGAGGGAAACCACGGGGTAACATCCCTGGGTCAGATTGCGGGAGAGTGTGTCGGAGTGGTGCTGAGGTGTCGTCCACCAGACGGCGGTCTCCTTGGGTTAACCTGAGGCGGTCCCTTCGGGTGGGTGCCTGGAATGTCCTATCCCTAAGAGAGGATGATCACCTGTCTCTGTTATCATCTGAGCTCAAGCGTTTGGACATCGGGATTGCAGCTCTCTCTGAGGTTCGGAGACCGGATTGCGGCGAGATAATGGTGGGTGGTTACACCTACTATTGGTCTGGTCGCTCTGATGGTTACCATACCCAAGGAGTTGCTGTAGCTGTGTCCAATAAGCTGACCCCAATGATAATTGAGGTAACACCGGTCAACGAGCGTATTATGAGATTAAGGATTCGTCACTCCTTAGGTGTCATTTCCCTGGTCTCTGTTTATGCTCCGACTGAGGCGAGTGATCTCACCGTGAAGGATGCATTCTACGCCACACTCGAGTCTGTGGTTGATCAGTGCCCCAGACGAGATACACTTCTAGTCTTGGGGGATTTCAATGCATCGACTGGAACTGATAGGGATGGTTATGAGGTGTGTGTTGGTCCCCATGGGTCAGGAACTATGAACCAGAATGGCACTAAGTTCCTTGACTTTGCAAGAAGTCATGGACTTAGGGTGGCTGGTTCATGGTTTCAGCGCCCACAAGCTCATCGCTGGACTTGGTATTCCAACGCTGGCGGTGTGGCAAAGGAGATTGACCATGTCCTCATTGACGGTCGTTGGAGGATGATCCAGAACTGCAGGGTCTACCGGAGTGCTCAATTCCTCAATACTGACCACAGGCTTGTTGTAGTAACTCTAAAGCTGCACCTTAAATCCTGGAGAATGGTACCATCCCAGCCGAGGCTGGATGTTGCCAAGCTCAGGGATGAGAGAGTAGCTGAGGAGTTTGCGAACAGGCTGAGTGGACACTTGGGGGTTCTGCGTGCTTTGGGGGGTCCTGAAGAGTTGTGGAGCGCCTTCAAGACCACCGTCCTTGATGTTGCCGGTGGATGCCTTGGAGCTCACCGCAGGGCAAAGAAGAATTTTGTCTCTCAAGGGACACTGGATACCATTGACCAGAGTCGCAGGGCCAGGCTGAATGGTAGAGCTGAGCTGTTCAGGGAGCTGAGGCGTAAAACTGTACGTGCACTGAGGGTGGACAAGGAGGCCTATGTGCGAGGAATCTGTGAGGGGGTAGAGCATCACCTGTGGACAGGTGATTCTCGTCCCGCTTACAGGGGTATTCGCGCATTACGTTCATCCAAGCCCATCCCTCGGAGCACTACAGTTCGAGCAGAGAGTGGTAGGCTCTTGACAGAGGAGTCTGAAGTGAAGGCCCGCTGGGCCGGTTACTTTGAGCGGTTGTACCAGGCTGATCCCCCAACTGTCGAGTTGGACGTCAAGGGTGTTACAATCCCTGTTGCTGACCCTCGAATCAACTGTGGTCCACCTACGCTTGTGGAAACACGGGCTGCGGTGAACCAGTTGAAACGGGGCAAAGCTCCAGGGATCTGTGGCATCCATGCCGAACTTCTCAAGGCTGGTGGAAATGCTGCACTCGTGTCGTTGCATGCAGTTTTGTGCTCTGCCTGGAACACAGGCATCATCCCAACTGACTGGAAGAGGGGCCTTGTTGTCCCTCTCTGGAAAGGGAAGGGTGATCGCCAAGACTGCAACAACTACCGAGGGGTGACGCTGCTCTCAGTGCCGGGCAAGGTCTTTGCTCGGATAATTCTCGATAGGGTTCGCCACCATCTGCTTGAGCACCAGCGTCCAGAGCAGTCAGGCTTTACACCAAAGAGGTCAACGATTGACCTTATCCTTGCACTTCGTGTCCTCACCGAACGCAGACGAGAGTTTCGGCAGGGGCTGCTTGCAGCCTATGTTGATCTCTGTAAAGCGTTCGATTCAGTGAATCGGGATGTCCTCTAGAGCATTCTTGGTCTTCGTGGGGTGCCACCAAAACTGATCGATTTGATGTCTGAACTCTACTCTGGTTCTGAGAGTGCTGTGAAGTGTGGTGGTACCATCTCTGACTTATTTCCAGTTGTTACTGGAGTTCGTCAGGGATGTGTACTTGCCCCCACACTTTTCAGCACTTGTATGGACTGGATTCTAGGGAGGATGTCGGAGAGATCAAGTTGCGGTGCGTCATTTGGGAATGTCAAGATCTCGGACCTTGACTTTGCAGATGATGCAGTCATCTTTGCGGAGACTTTAGACATCCTCTTGGGGGCCCTCGAGGTGCTGAATGAGGGGTCGGAGCCGTTGCGATTACGGGTTTCTTGGGTCAAAACTAAGATCCAGGCTTTCGGTGACATCTTGGATGCTGCTGTCCTGTCTGTGTCTGTTTGTGGTGAGGATGTTGAGGTCGTGGAGAGATTCACTTACCTTGGCAGTGATATTCATGTCTCTGCTGGCTGCGAGTCAGAGGTCAATAGACGTCTGGGTCGGGCCTGGGGAGTCATGGATTCACTGGATCATGGGGTGTGGCGCTGCCGGTACCTGTGCGGGAGGACGAAAGTCCGAGTCTTCAGGTCCTTGGTACTTCCAGTCTTGCTCTATGGGTGCGAGACCTGGACTCTGACCAAGGATCTGACATGGAGACTTAATTCCTTTGGTACCAGGTCTCTTCGGAGAATCCTTGGCTATCGCTGGTCGGATTTTGTGTCCAACGAGCGGTTGCTGAGAGAGACTCGGATGAGATTTGTTACCTGCATAGTCCGTGAGCGTCAGTTGCAGCTGTATGGACATGTGGCTCGTTTTCCTGACTCTGATCCTGCTCACCAGATTCTCTCAGCGAGGGAGTCTCATGAGTGGAGGAGGCCAGTGGGTCGACCACGTTCCTCATGGTTGCAACAGGTTGACCATCATCTCAAGGAGATGGGGATGGGCCTGGCATCTGCCTGGGGGATGGCCAGACGGAGGCCCCTGGAGTACCGGCGGAAAGTGGACGCAGCGACGTGCTGTTCTGGCACATGCTCCCATTCCTGACCTGACCCCCAAAAAAAATGTTAGAAAAAATTTTTTTTTTTGCATTTCTACATGTTTTAAGTGATTTCCAACCCCCCCCCCCCTGAAAAAAGTTGTTAGAAATTTTTTTTTTGCATTTCTACATGTTTTAAGTGATTTCCAACCCCCCCCCCCCCCGCCAAAAAAAATTGTTACTCCCCCAAAAAAATTTAGAGAAATTATTGATTTTTTTCTGCATTTCTACATGTTTCAAGTGATTTCCCACCCCCCCCCAAAAAAAATTGTTAGAGAAAAAAAAATTTTGGAACTTTTTCTCAACAAAATTTCGATTTCTTTTTTTTGCATTTCTACATGTTTTAAGTAATTTCCAAACCCCCCCCCCCCAAAAAAAAAATGTTGGAGAAAAGAACTATAACTGTCAGCACTGTTGACATATTTAATGAATAAGATATAAGGTTCACTTGAGTGACCCAGCAGTTTTGGCGGCGGAGGTTTTGCACTCTCCCGAGTGCTCCCCCTCTCGTTATTTGTGTGGTACACTCTTGTTAAGATAGTCTGACATAAATTTTTAAATAATGGGAAAAGTGTCTTATCTTTCAATAATTTCATAATACTGCCATTTTGGACAAACAGGATATAGCTTGGATTTTGCACACTCCACTCTGACCTGTCTCATCTGGATTCAACTGAGAAAAAACTGACTATGAACAGTCAACCCAGTTCTTTACAAGCAGTGTGCTGCATCATTGAGTATGCAATCTTTTCAAATGGGTTTATTAGGTCAGTTTTCTCAAATAATACCAATTGTTCAATGTTAAAACTCCACAGTATCTCTTGAACAAGATTAGATGCCATCAACAATTTGAAAAAAAAATACAAAAAAACTCCTTTTGAGTAGTCATAATCAACATCAGGCATGTTACTGTCACAACATTGCCACAGACAAGAGATCTCCATGCCATCCTGTCCATCGTCAATCTGATGGCCTTGCCCTATGATGATCTCAGATAGCGATGCAGTCGTGGTATTAATTTTTCCACCTCATGCGAGGGCATCATCGGGAGGGTCGGCGAGTATCAATACTGCTACATTGCTGTCTGTTGGCAGAGATGGCCAAACCATTGTAGCTGAATATGTTGTAATTGCTGGTTTAAGCCCTGTTAACTGTACATTTTGGTGGGCTGCTCGATTCGTGATATGGTCCTGCCATCAGATTCTCAGGCTGTCTCGCTGCTTGCACCTCAAAACCATCAATGTTTGGGTATAGTAGCAGTGTGTCCAGGTCTCACTCAAATCAGAAAATTTAGTTATCAGAGTTCTGTACAGTCGTAGATTCAGTTTGTTTGCAGGAGGCTTCAATGTGGCTGACAGTAAGGCTCGTGTGGACTGAGCAAGAGCAGCACGATGGCAGATCTCTGGCATGCAGACTGACTCGTTTGGAGGTGGAGGTGGAGGTTAATTTAACTCCAGGTGGAGGTTAATCTCGAACCAATATATTCAAACTCAGTCATTGTGTCTACAGCTCTTGAAGGTGGGAGTGTTTGACATCCAAGCTACTGGATCTTGGTCTTGGGCCAGCTCTCTTTAAGCCCGAGAGGAGAGGCATGCCTGCTGATTCATCAAGCAGGACCATATCCTCTGCATAGTCAGTCAGTGAATGCCTTGTCATTTCCAATAGAGACTCTACAATGCTGACCTCCATTCTACAATGTGCATTCCATTATAAAGTCAATGGCTGGGAGGACGAGTGTTGGTGCCAGCACATCACCATGTCGAACTCCTCCATTTAATTTAAATAAGTCTGATACGCCCCCTCCAACATAGATACAGCTTTCGGCGTAGATCCCCAATGAGCCCAACGATCTTTGGAGGGACACCGAGTTTTCTCAAGCAGTCACGATTAGTAAGTAAAAGCCACAAGCAGTCACCATTTATATCGTTGACAGCCTTCTTGATAGCTACATAATCTCCAAATGTTGGACAAGCAAATTCTCTTCATTTTCTCCAATCTGATGCAAGAAGAATTGCTTGATTGATGACTGGCCTATTGTTTTGTTCTATTTCTGTGTAACACCTCTTGAACTCTGTTTAGGAGTATCCAAGCCAATATATTCAAACTACCACTGAAAGGAGTGCAATTCCCCTGTAGTTGCTGCACTCCTAGTTCCTTTATGTTTCCAGAAGTAGAGAATTATACCCTGCAGCCCCATTTTTGGGATGGATTCTTGATTCCAGATATTTCAGAATAAGTCATGGCTTCTGGAGATTGTGGCATTTTTGGCAGTTTTTCAATAGCTCAACTGAGATTCCACATATTCCTGGAGTCTTCCCATTCTTGAGTATTTGGATGGCACATTCGATCTCTACATGAGTTGGAAGTTCAGTTTTAACCTCATTGGGTGTAGATGCTCTGGAAAGGGCAGTCAGTTCATCTGGTGGGTTGAGGGAGATCAAGGAAAGAATGTTGGAGCTGTACTTATGCCATCTCTGGAGTTAAGAAAACATATCAGTTATGAAGTTTCCATTCTCAGACTTCATTGGATAGCAGATGAGTGCAGGTGCTTCTACTTAAGTCAAGCTTTCAAAAACAGGAAGTCATTGTGTGCTGCTTCCTTCACAAATTTCATTTGTGCTTTAACTACACCTGTAGAAGAGATGGGCACTGACGAGGGGAAAGGGGATCACATTGCAATATCATGTTTGTTAAATCAAGTTTAATATGCTACACTCAAGGGACCGATGGGGTGAGGTGTGCCATGATTTTATTACATTATTAGCAAGCCTGTGCAACCCAGACCCACTTTTTATTGCATTGTTTATAGCTCTTTTTAAGCGGTGAAGCTGCTTCAATATTTTGATATGTCCTTCCTTTCATCCATCCATCAGAAACTAAGAAGATCCTTTCTAAACACTGTGTTTAATTATAAAGGGTTATTCTAATGGGTTTTGTTCATTTCTAGGCTTTGCCTATTTCTAGACATCTACTATAAATGGATGTGTGTGCGTATGTGTCTATTAATTACGTATGTCTTTTCATGAATTACGCACTGTTGAAATGTACCTTTTGACCCTTAAGACTGCTGAGACCCTTCAACATTTGAAGACACATAAGACTTCAAATACCCAGAGTACCCAAAACGACCAACAAGACCCCTAAAGACTTGACTATAAATGGATGAGGGATGTGTGTGGGGTGGGGGATATGGTTTTTGTGGAGCATTCCGATGTGAAATATGATGCAACAAAATGATCATCATGACCTGAGTTGATTAGGCTAATTAACTATAAAAGAAAATCCTTTAGAATTGCCGTGTTTTAAGTGCACGCCATGTTAAGGTATATAAAGCAGATTAATCTGTCCTACCATGGCATCACATTCCAGTTACAAAACAATGAAAAGAGCAATTAGATTGTAGACCCTCGCCAGGACTTGTTTTGTGTGGCGTATTTGTACTGGTGTGTTACGTAATTAATAAGACACAATTAGAACTTCCTCTTTATAAATGCTGGCAGTGATGATTTCAGAGATTTTTGAAGCTTTTTTTTTAAGCAATATGGCTGCCGAATCACGTGATCGATGACATCATCCAAAAAAAAATTGTGGAGCATTTTATCCCGATGACCCTCAAAAATGTTCCTACTGATCGGATGTGGCATTCTAATATGCCATTATGACGTCAAAACGAAGGTACCTATGACGTCATGAAAAAAAATTACACTCATTCCCCATGGGGAGTACTTGCTATGTGCCAAGTTTCAATTTTTTCCTTGGTGCAGTTTCAGAGATACAGAGGTCCAAAGTTTTCCCATTTTTCCAATGTGGCTGTCACACCACGTGACCTATAACGTCATAATTATCATGAAAACATTCTACATGAGTAGTTGCACCAATGGTGACAATTTCGTCTCAATCCGACAAGCGGCTGCAGAGGAAAACACGAAAGTTCTGTGTGGACAAACAGACCCAAATGCAATACCCTCTCCTTTGGCAAGGGTAATAAATAACAAAAACAATGAAAACATTTTAACAAAGCATATTAATTAATGCTAATATTATTTACAACAATAATAAGAATTGTAGTATCATGTCAATAATAATAATAACTAGCCGAAACCTTGTCACAGATGGATTCCGTTCATTCAACCACCCTCACCAGCTCACCTATACTCGAGGGACATGGACTGGACAGGGCGTGCTTGTCCCCGCCTACTCATCCCCCACCCCTGCCCCATTTCCCCCCCCCTGCCCGCCTTCAATTTGCTTACCCCCACCCAAAAATTTAATTACCCCAGCCCCGCCTCCGCCTCTTCACTCCCCGCACACACACACACTGGTCTCTTGATTCCCCGCCCCACCTGCCCCCGCGCCCCCACCCCCGTCCACCCCCTCACATTCAACCCTGCTTAATTCACCACAGCCCCCCCGCCCACTGATCCCACGCCCCATTTCCCGCTTTCAATTTGCTTACCCCCGCCCAAAAATTTGCTTACCTTTCCCCCCCGCCTCTTCACTCCCTGCCCCCGCCTCTTCACTCCTCGCCCCCGTCTCAACGAAAAGTGTTTATTCTGCTTCAGAGTTGAAAGTTGACTATTGCCGCTATGTGTGATGCACTCTTACAGGTACAAAGTTTCTTTCAGTCCAGATCACAGTACTGAGAACAACGTGACGCGACCGCTAGGAGCAGCACAAAATTGGTCCTTCAGTATTAATATATAGATGAACAGATAATCTCTATGCTGGCCCCAAGCACATCTGGGCCTGGTGAAAGGCAAGCTGAGGTGTTCAAGCAGTACAGCAGATGCGTATGCATCAAGGCTGTGAAGACCAATTAAAATTTGGTCCATCGGACCAACGGGCCCACTAGTTTTATTAAAAAAATAGACGACCTGTGAACCCGTTGTGACAACGGTTGATGAAAAAAAAATCATTTCAAGAAAAAAAAGATAGCTACAGCGAACTATACCGCTGAGGTTGTTTGCATTGATCAAATACTCCCGAAAAGTACTTCACTGAATCGGGAATTGATTTTTTAATTATTTTTTTCATTGCCCGATTTGAACGAAACTTGATACTGCACACCGCAGACGAATGGTGAGTAAGGTAGCCCTAAAATTTTTACGCTATCGTGTACCGTCTTGCCTGTATTTCGGGAACATACATATATACATACATACATACATACAACATGAGACTTTTAGTAATATATAGATAGATAGATACCAAACTGAACCACTTCCTTCTGACTCTTCTTCTTCTTCTTTCGGCTGCTCCCGTTAGGGGGTCGCCACAGCGGATCATCCGTATGATCCGCATAGTGATTTGGCACATGTTTTACGCCGGATGCCCTTCCTGACGTAACCCTGGTTGCGTCTTACGACACAGGGATATGGTACACCTATTTTAACCAGGGTATACACCGGCCCAGTACTCTGGTACTCATTTCGCCGATCTCGGAAGGATGACAGGCTGAGTCAATCCCCTGGTGTATTAATTCAGTGGCCCAACGGGGCTTGAACTCAGGACCTTTTGGATCCCAAGCCGCTGCCCTAACCACTGCGCCAACACCAGGCATGAACCGCTTCCTTCAGACACGGGTGCAATTTTTTAATTTTATGTTGCAATCCGAAGAACAGGGAAATGGTAAAAAAAAGTTTGGTTAAAAAAAATTAATTGTATACATTGTCGAGGCTTGTATGAGAGCTAACAAACAACGCACAGCAAGGGGGGCATGAGATAAAAGGGGCAGGAGAGGGAAGGACAAAACAATGGGGAACAGAGACATAATGAGATCTGTGGAAGGCAGAGGGATGGGGTGGGAACACAAGATGGACATTACAGGGACTTAAGGAAGGAAAGCAGGGAATTTGAAGGAGGTGGGATTTGGGTGGATTCACGGGGGTAGAAAAGATTGAGGTTTTGGATGGGTGAAGATAAGAGGTGTTGGTGAACAGCTGTTTTGAAGGTCTGGAGAGAAGAGTGGGATTGAAGAGAGTGAGGGAGTTTATTCCAAAGGTGGGGGAAAAGAGGAATGAAAGAGTGAAGGTGAGCAGTGATTCATGATTTTGGTAGTTTTACAAGAAGGGGGTTGTTGGTGGACCTTGAGTGCCCTGTGGAAATATGGTGGGGACATATCACAGACAGAGCAGGGGAGGGGGGGGAGACCGGAGAGGAGACACGGTAGAAGACAGAATGACCACCGACCTGCCTGTGGTGAGAGAGTGAGAGGCCCAAAGACTCGGTCTCATCGTGGGAGATACCAATGATCCTAAATGCCTTGGTTTCCACAGCATAAAGCCAAGAAATGTGAGAGGCAGGAGCACCAGCCCAGAGGGGAATGCGGTACTCCATCAGTGCTGCTCTCCCCGTTATCTCTCCATTTCATTATGTTGATGTCACCTGCCAGAACCAATCAAATGCACCAAGCCTCGTCCAACTAATCAGCAGCATCTTGTGTCTCGTTAGCAATCCACACGAAGCATAGTTCATCTTTGCTACATCTGGGCTTTTATCAATGTGAATTGTTACGACAGGCAAAATACAAAGCAAAACAAGGGTCAAACACAGATTTATTTATTTATTGGTTACAACAAAGGAATATACATAGATATATGCATATAGAGGGAAAAAGAGAAAGAGAGAGAAACCAGAC
Organism: Eptatretus burgeri; assembly: GCF_056783735.1. Classification (NCBI taxonomy): domain Eukaryota; kingdom Metazoa; phylum Chordata; class Myxini; order Myxiniformes; family Myxinidae; genus Eptatretus; species Eptatretus burgeri. Next base: position 49,817,907 of record NC_140972.1, on the reverse strand, counting down.
AAGGCCAATGGGCCTATCCCATGGACAAGAAACCTGTGTTGGCAGTAATCCCTACCAAAATCACGAATCACTGCTCACCTTCACTCTTTCATTCCTCTTTTTTCCCGCCTTTGGAATAAACTGCCTCACTCTATTCAATCACATTCTTCCCTCCAGGCCTTCAAAACAGCTGTTCACCACCACCTCTTATCATCCCCCATCCAAATCCTCGATCTTTTCTACCCCCGTTAATCCACTCCAAGCCCAACTCCTTCAAATTCCCTGCTTTCCTTCCTGAAAGTACCTGTGGTACTGAAAGAGAGGGTTAAGAAGATGAATAAGAAGAAAAAGCCAGACGATAACGGAATAACGAAGATGTTTCTGTTCAAATCAATTTTTCTTTTTGACTCTGCACTCTCCTCGTCCTTGGTGATTTTAATATGGTTCCATTTTCAACTTTGTGTGACAAGCGGTTTGGGAGGAGATGCAAAACAAACACAGATATTGGATCTTATTATGTAGATATATAATAGTTTGGTTCCAAAAATGGCTTGCTATTGATCATTCTAGAAATTGTGGATTATCATTAACCATCATAAAATAAGTCTATTTTGAATTCAAAATTTATTTTGCATTTTCGATTTTTAATTTTTATTTTATTTTTATTTTTTCAGATCCACATGAAGACTATGCCAGCTGCAATGTACCGGCTGCTCACGGGACAGGAACAGCCAGTGTACCTTTAAGGCCCATCATCAATTTTTCCCTCTGAGCCAGCATTCCCCATACCCGACCCTGCAGCACTACATTGCCCATGCCGCGACACTCCAGCGAGGGTGTGCAGTCACCCCAGCACCGTTGCCATCCAGACCTACACACATTCCTCGCCAACATCTTTGCTTCCCTAAGCTGCACGCTGCGGACTGACAACAGGATGTGGCACGGCGTGCTGGTCACGTTAATTTGTGGACGGTGCGCTTTGTCTGACCGCAGATGTGTGGTTGAAAGTGCAATTTAATTAATTACGCAGACATTTACATTATTTTTGCGTGTGTAAATAAGTTTGATGTCGGAAAACTTACGGTAAGTCTCCTTGCTTCTTGGCAAGGCCATCAGTTACAAGATGAACTCGTGCATAATAGTAATAATAATATTGATAATAAAAATAATAATTAATATTTGCACTGCAACACAGCAGCAACAATTGTACATTAAAGTACAACAGAAACAAAAATAACATGTTTACAGAGTGAGCACATTGCTGGTTGTAAATGCCATTGAATTCTGTGCTGTTGTCGTGCAAGTGTTGTGAATGACAGGAAGCGTGTATAATAAATAAATCACGTGTAGGGTATGACTTGTTCTCATGTAAGCTGCACGCTTGCAGTCATTCAGTGTTAGAATGTAGCATGTAATGTTGTTTATGGTTTCAGCTGAAATCTACCTGGTGCTGCACTCTTTTCTGGAAGAGCTTGGTGCATGGCAGTGTTTAAATGTCATCTTGTTTGTTGTTAAATCCCAGTTAGCATAAGGTATGAAGTTTGTAATGAGCGTCCTTGATGTTCAAACTGTGTAATAAATACGCAGTACAGGTAGTAATTTGCGTATCTTTGTCTGTATGTTGTGTTGTTCATGGTCATTCAGGGGTGGAAGGGTAGGGGTGGTGCCTTTGTGGGTTTTATTAAAAATTATTCAGGTATATTCAGTTTTCTATCTTTGACCCCTAAAATAGTGATGAGAGAGAATCTCAGGCCTAGGTCACATTTGCCACGGCGGCCGTGGGGTCTCCAAATTCTACGGCCACGAGCAATTATATGGCGACCGCAGTATTTCCACGGTCACACAATGTAGCAGTCACATATGTTTTTATTTTTCGGGGAGTCGCACGGGGTATTTATAAATTGTGGAGATCGAAAACGTGGGGGTGCCGTACGGTCTTTGATTTGATGTCGCATGGTGACCTGAGGGCGTTCCTACGGCGGCCATAGAATTTTCAAGGCAGATGCAAGGTGCCCGCAAGGCGTCCACAGGGGGCCCAAAGGCGAACGTGCGGCCAGACGGACGGTAACGAATGGGTTAATTTTTTTTTTTAAACCAGTTTTTTTTTTCGGATTGTCGAATTGCTACGGCGAACGTAGAAATGAAAAAAGTTATAACTCCGCGTTATAATTCCACGGCGACCCCTACGGCCTGTAAAAGATAGCCAAACGGCGTAGGGCCACCCTGAGGCCACCTCAGAAACTCTGCGGCTGCCGCACGTTTCTGTCAATTCAGAGGACGTACGGCCGCCGTATCCTCACCGTAGAGCAAATGTGACTGAGGCCTCAGTAACTGTCTTTCTATCGTTTTTTGTTTGTGGCTTCAACACCTGCTGTGGGACTTTCAATTTGGAGCAAAATCAAAAACAATTGGCTCCATTAATGTGCTGAGTTTGATGTTGAACTTTTTTTTGTTTCATTTTAAAACCAACCACACATTGAGTTGGTTCTGGGTGAATTTTTTATTTTTTAAAATGTATTTGTACCCTGGGCAAATTGTGGACGAAGTAAAGTACGATTTGCAGCGATCGAGGAATGATACCAAGCTCCTATCGGAGCTTGTGCAGAATGAGAACATGAGGGGACGTCATTGTACTTTTATGTCATTTGCTCGGACGTTGATGGACAATTAGACAAATTCATGTGGATTTGTTCCTTGAATCCTCGTCATCATGACATCTAGCTTTAGCTGTGAAATCGAAATGGACATTGCCTAATTAATTAATTTGGGGGGGTGCTTCCATTTGCTTCACCCCAAATTAATCACGGGCTCGAGAATGTTTGAATGTCGAATTCGTTTTTTAAATTCTGTATGGACTGGATTCGGATTAGCCCCCCCAAGTTTTTAAGGTTAAGAAGATAATTTGGCCACATGGAAGAACGAATAAATCATTTGCAATTTGCAAGTGATAATGTCATTGCTACTCATTTTTATTTATTGCCAATTTTTGCTTCGTATCTCCCTCCATAAAGCATACACACTCTAATTTGATGGACCTGATCCAAACATTCATGACGGTTAGCGGCCTGCATTCTTCACAGAGCGTGGGGAGGGGAGGGGGGGTTCACGGCCTTCATACAAGTCAAGAAATGTTTTGAGGCTAAAAGCAATTCTGGGAAATCGCTACTGTCGCAGGGTGTTCGACTGGAGGTGATTTGAGCAGGAATATTTTCAGAGTGCCGGCGAGAACTCACCTACTCCTCGTGAAAGACACCATGGAGTGTTTAATGTCCACTGACAACCAATGGTGGAAGATGGAATGTCCTCGCAATGTACTGCGCACACATTGATTGCATGCAAGACACCATGATGGTCATTTATAGGGTCGGGATTCAAATCTAGGCCAGATAGCACAGAGGTGATTGCAAATACCCCAAAGCTAGCTTGCCAACCTCACCCAAACAGTAGAAAATACAATTTCCCCAAATAATGCACTGTGCATTTAAATTGCAGGAATTTGTGTTCACCACATTCTTTCTCTCCTCTCTCTGTCTCTGCATGTGTGTTTAGGTATACGTGTGGAACCTCCCAGGTCTCGAAGTATCCACCTATATTTCAGAAAGGGATCATGATTCATCAACCAAGCTGTGAAGTTTTCTTGTTCTCAGTTTTGTTCTGATGCCTCTTTTCAGAATTGTCACTTATTTCCAGACAGCTTCCAACTGTAGTTTGTGGTAATATGCCCAGAGATGGTTTTTGAGATCCCTGTGAGGTTCTTTTTTTGTCATTCCTGTTGTTTAAGGAAATGGCGGAACTGAGTCAATTGGACAAGTGGAGGTTTTGCAAAACAAAAACAAAGCATGAGGCAGCTCCTATCAGGATATAAAACAACTTGTGTCACAACATCTGTACACGCAAAGGCACAACAAGGTATGTAGAGTAAGACACGTACGACCTGATGATCCCATCCAGCGTGAACAAAGAAAACAAAGCACTGTGACTGGATATAGAACTTAGGTACAAAAAGGAAAAATAAGGTATTATTGTTGTAGTAATCAACAATAGACCTTTTCGATCGGCTTTATTCTCACAAAACCCATACGCATATCTACAACAGCATAAATATACATAGGGTAAGAACAACAAAATACAATAACTTGTACACATAATACTGAAGGCAAATACCACATACGCATCACATAATAACGAAGTTAAACTCCATACTCTAATACCAATTACATTCCTCAGAGTACATTATTCCTCATATAGTATATAACATACCATTACTGTTCCAGCATGACGTTCCACGGAGTACGTGGTATACGTGTCATCACCAGCCACCGACCCCCATATACAGTGCTGCCACATCCGCCCAATTACCGTTGCCGCCAATTACAGTATGGCACTTTATTATCACAACATTCACCCCCTTCCGAGATATCTATCTCTATAAATCTAGTCTAATAGGAGGACGAATGGTGCGACCGGATCTTCTTGGCACTGGAGGGTTATCCACATCATCTGATTGCTGTGGAGTTGCAGGAACCATATCAGGAACGAGATCATCCCCCTCTGAGCAGGGTGCGTCTTGGGGACTACCCTGGGGAATTACATTTTCTTCAGAAGCCTGAGGTAGAATTTGGGGTTCACTCTTGGATGGGGTTCCAATTGGGGCTAAGTGTCTCAAAGAGACCGTAGTTTCCCTGCCATCTGGGTAGCGAATATGGGCATAGTGGGGTCCTGCTTGGAGGAGGTCGACTTCATCCACAAGGGGGTCAGTTTTATTTGTGCGTACGTGACGCTTCAGCAGGACTGGCCCAGGATTGCAGAGCCAAGAAGGCACCGAGGCTCCCGAAGAAGAACGACGAGAATAGTTCAGAAGTCTTTCATGAGGGGTAGCATTGGTTGCTGTGGACAACAGTGAACGAATTGAGTGGAGAGCATCAGGCAGAACAGTCTGCCAGCATTTGATGGGTAGATTACGCGATTTTAGAGCCGTTGTGATTGCCTTCCAAATGGTACCATTGAACCTCTCCACTTTGCCATTCCCTTGAGGATTATAGCTAGTAGTTCTGCTACCAGCGATCCCCCTACTGGCAAGGAAGTCTTGTAATTCCTTGCTCATGAAGGAGGGTCCCCGGTCCGAATGAATGTAAGCCGGCATTCCGAAAATAGCGAACAGCTGACAGAGGCACTTGATAACCATGGAAGTGGTCATGTCGGCACAAGGAAATACAAAAGGAAACCGTGAATATTCATCCACAATGTTAAGAAAATACTGATTCTTATCTGTACTCAGAAGAGGCCCCTTGAAATCTATATTGAGACGCTCAAATGGCTGAGTAGCTTTTATGAGTCGAGTCTTCTCTGGTTGGTGAAACTTGGGCTTGCATTCTGCGCATATTCTACAAGATCCAACAACCTGCCGGACATCCTCCACAGAGTATGGCATATTCTTAGATTTCACAAAATGGTATAAGCGGGTAACCCCTGGGTGGCACAAGGCTTCGTGGAGGTTAAACAGTGAATGTCGATTGTGGCATGCCATCCCACAATAAGACCTGGAGAATGTATCAGAGGAAATGTTTTCTCGACCAGGACGATACACAATGTCAAAATCATAGCAAGATAATTCCATCCTCCAACGCATGAACTTATCATTATTTATCTTATTTTTATGGTGCTTATCAAACATATAGCTCACTGATCGTTGATCTGTCTTTATAGTAAAATGTCTGCCTGTCAAATACTGTCTCCAGTGGCGAACTGTTTCAATAATAGCCTGGGCCTCCTTCTCAATAGAAGCATGACGACATTCGGATCCCTGAAGGGTTCGGGAAAAGAAGGCTACCGGACGTCTTGCCTGGGTGAGGACTGCAGCAATTGCTACATCCGAATCATCGGTCTCAACTTCGAAGGGTACGGATTCGTCAATCGCCCTCACCACTGAACCTTCAATGTCTTGCTTAAGTAGATGGAAAGCCGCTTCTGCTTCCCTTGTCATGGGAAATGTAGTAGTGGCACACAGTGGGCGGATCTTGCTTGAGTAGTCATATATCCACTGTGAATAATAGGCAAAGAAGCCAAGGATGTGTCGGAGCGATTTCATGTCCCGAGGCACAGGCAAGTCCTGCAAGGGTCGGAGTCGTTCCGGATCCGGGCGCATTTCCCCTCCTTCCACCACATATCCGAGAATACTGAGCCTGTTAGTTGAAAAGATGCATTTGTCTTCATTGTAAGTTATATTCTTTCTCTTAGCAGCCTCAAGAAATTTCGTGAGATTAGCATCATGCTCTTCCTGAGTCATGCCGCAAATAGTAATGTTGTCTAAGTAAGCAAATGTTCCAACCAGTTCTTCTTCTTGGATGAATGAATCCACTATACGTTGGAAGCAAGCCACTCCGCTGGTGACGCCAAAGGGAACCCGAGCAAACTGATAAAGGCGTCCACAGGCCTCAAACGCGGTGTATGGCTTATCTTCATTTCTGATGGGGATTTGATGATACGCACTACGGAGGTCAATCGTACTAAAAACACGGTATTGAGCAATCTTGTTAACAGTGTCATCTATACGAGGCAAAGGATACCCGTCAAGAAGTGTAAATTTGTTGATAGTTTCTGAATAGTCTACGGCTAAGTGTTTCTTGTGAGTTTCGTTCTTAACGACAACAACCTGTGCACGCCAAGAGGAGTTACTGGGCTCTATAATACCTTCCTTCAACATCCTTTGAATTTCCTTTTCAATGAATTTACGATCATCGGGAGAGTACCGGCGTGATCGAGCAGCAACAGGATAACAATCAGCTGTCAAGTTGGCAAACAGTTCTGGAGGGTCAACACATAGTGTACTGAGTCCACAGATAACAAGAGGAGGAAAACTACCTCCATATGTCAGTGTAACACTATCATGCAGTCCCTGAAAATCCTGGCCCAAAACTATATCTGAACACAGCTGAGGGAGATGGACAGACGCACATCTTGGTAGCACCGACCGTTTACTTTGATATTGACTCGACAGAACCCTGATGTATGAGCGGTGAAGGAAGTGGATGCCATGGAAACATTGCCTTGGGTGTGATGTACACTTAAGGAATGGCACTTAACGAGGTCGGGATGGATAAAACTTTCTGAACTACCACTATCAATAAGGCCATCCAATTCCACTCCATTGAGCGTGACCCTCACAACCGCCTTTGGTAACACCCCTGGGGCAGTGGCAGAAGACACAGCCGCTAACGTTGCCTGATCAGAGAAAGTTGCACAAGCACCAGTAGCTACTGATGAAGTACTATGGCACACCTTAGCAAAATGACCCTTTTTCTGGCACTTATGACACACAGCCTCTCGTGCCGGACATTTTACACGTGGGTGTTTTAAAAAACCACAAAAGAAACATTTAACACCCGTAGCAGCCATTACAGTTGTGGGTTCCACTTCACTGGTATTCTGATTGGATGAGGCAGCACCCAATGAACGGGAGGGTTGAATAACACAATAAGATTCTGAATTTCTTTGGGCTGAATCTAGAGATCTCGCCTGATCAAACATGGTAACTAAATCTAAAGTCTTATTCTCTAATAAACGTTGTCTGATCAGTGGTGACTGCAGGCCGCTAATGAAGGCATCCCTGATGGATTCTTCGCAATGTTGAGTTGCTGTTACAGCCCCAAAGTTACACTCTTTACTTAACGTTTTCAGAGTCAGAAGGTATTCATCTAAGGACTCTCCGACCTGCTGGCGGCGAGTTGCAAGACGATGGCGTGCAAACACTTCATTAGTGGGCTTTACGTACTGTGACTGTAAAGTACGGATAGCCTCATCATAAATGGTACACTCTGATATAGTTTCGTTCAGTCTTGGTGAGACAAAATTTGTAAGCAGACTCATCTTATCCAGATTATCCTGTGGTAGAGCTCCCAGGAAGTTTTCGAACGTCTTCAACCAGTGTTTCCATTTTTGTGCCGCCGTGGGTGAACTGGGATCCGAATCCAGCCTCTCTGGTCTCAGCAAACGCTCCATTACAGTGTAGGCCTCGGCGCTCTTCTGGTCCAATCCAACCAGGTAGGTTTTGTGAGAATAAATTATTGTTGTAGTAATCAACAATAGACCTTTTCGATCGGCTTTATTCTCACAAAACCCATACGCATATCTACAACAACATAAATATACATAGGGTAAGAATAACAAAATACAATAACTTGTACACATAATACTGAAGGCAAATACCACATACGCATCACATAATAACGAAGTTAAACTCCATACTCTAACACCAATTACATTCCTCAGAGTACATTATTCCTAATATAGTATATAACATACCATTACTGTTCCAGCATGACTTTCCACGGAGTACGTGGTATACGTGTCAACACCAGCCATTGACCTTCATATACAGTGCTGCCACATCCGCCCAATTACCGTGGCCGCCAATTACAGTATGGCACTTTATTATCACAACAATTGCTAATTGAGGTTTCTGTTCCCAGCGATTTTGGCCTAAACAACATATCCCCACTAGATGTGGGTACTTATCAGAAAACATTTATTGAATTTCTTATTGTGAAAGGTTCCTCCAGTGAATATTCATTCTATCACGTGAGAAATTGAGTAATTTCGATCATGCATAATCACAGATGACGAGACATGGGTTCACCATCCCTTGGGATCATACTCTGTGCAGAGCGTTGGTGCTGCCAAAGCAGTCTCCTTGGCTCTTGGATACAATCCTGGATGGGTCGCCACTCTGACATAAGATACCAGCAAGTTTGTACTCATTTTACCAACCTCAGAAGGATGACAGGCAGAGTCAACCCCACCTGGTATTGATTCAACAGCCAAGTGGGATTTGAACTCAGGATCCTAGGATCCCTTAGGATCCCAAGACCCACCACCCTAACCACTAAGCCAACACCAGGCATACAAAAATCCATTGGGATCATAATGACCCAAAAACCATGCAACAGTCTGTGGAATGGCACCATAAGACATCACAAGTGAAGAAGAAGTTCAGAATGCTGCCCTCTGTGGGATTTTTTTTCCAAAGGGTGTGTTGTGGAATTTTGCCTTTAACCGACTTGGTGTAAATCCTATTACTCAAATTTGCGTTACACAATTAATCTGCTGTCCACAACGAAAAGTACCTTTCATCAAAGAACATTTATTTCGCGGTACCACAGAGTCCAAAACAATGAGATGTAAACACCCACAATGATTTGCACTAAACTAAGATTACATTTCCTGATATATATACTTTGGTAGGAGTGGAGGAGTCTGATAAGCATAAGGCAAAATAATTCAAAACGCAATACGTGTCCACTGGGTGGAAAGAGAATGACATAATCATGGCAAAAGTTTCAGTATCATCAACCAGGTCACCATGTTTCATAGTAAGACATTCCTTTTATCAATATTTAGGTCAAAAGACTCTTGAGTAAAGGGAAAGATAACTGACAGCCAATTTTACTATAGCATAAAAATTAAATTTATAAAGCACCAGCAACAATTATAATTGAGAGTGCATGAATATAATTATTTTTTTCTTCCACAATCCCCCCTTTTTACTATCATGAAAATTTGAATGATTATATTACATATGATCACCATACCCCGTTGCTCGAGGAGAAAAGATATCTGTTACACAAGTTCAATCAACAATGGTAGCGAGTACTCATAGGAGAAGAATGCTGGATGACGACCATTTCAATAGTCGGAGATGATGTACTCCCAGCCAGGTTAGTGAGTGCGTTTCCATTTAATTCATGGCCTGTTCATCAACAGGTGTCACAAATCTAAAAGACATGCTACCCGAGGCTAGAAGATATGCAAATCACGGTGTAGATAGAGCAGCACCCAACGGGAAACACAGTCGAGGCTCCTCTTTGAGCTGAAGAGAAGGTAGATCTTGGTAGGTACGAGCTTGGGCCCGACACTGGGTTGAAGGAGACGAAAAGGACTTGAGAAGTGACCCAGAGATTCAGCCCCAGCAGAGTTTGGGGCCTCGTAGCAGCAGTTTGTGCAATCAGGTTTGATTCATCAAGCGAGCTGTGCATGTTGGAGGCAGCTGCAATGGCTGCACGAGGCCCCACCCGCACCATTGAACACATGTTGCAGATGACTCGCCGTGTGGACCTTCAGGGCCTTCGTTGTGGATTGTGCAACCACGGCATGTTCGCGATGTATTTGCAGAGAAGCAATTTGTGAGTGTGGTTGGGGACATTCCTCCAGGCAGGCACCATGCAGCGGTGATGTTAAGTCTTTGCCTTGCTGTGGTTTGACTTGTCCAACCTTCTCTTCAGTGGGTTTTTTCTTTTTTTCTCTCTCTTTAACATGCTCATTTATCTCCTCAGGAAAGGGGTAGTGTCATGATCACGTGTTGAATGCCCAATCATCCAAATCTGGGTTCTCCCCAATGTCCAATCTTTCGGTGGAAGTTCTTCCAAAGCTTCATAAGATGAAATTGTACATTGCATCGTTCAACTGCTCTCAACACTCCGAAACAACCAAATTCAAGGTTAAGCATCGATTAAACACCAATCAATAAACGTCATGGGCTCATGTATTTCAATAAGACTGACAAAGGTTCTTATAGAAGCATTTAACTTGCATTTTCTGTTATATCAAAATTTTATCCCTTTCCTTTCCTTGTTTTTCGCACCTAAACGACATGCTAAAAGATACAGAATCTCAGTTGTATGTACACTCAAAAACATTCATCTCATTTGCTATTTCCATGAAGAAAGGGCAACAGTCTTTATCAGGGTTCCAATTTGCAATCAATAATTCTTTTCACCATCCTTCAAAAAGAAAATCCCTTCCAGTCAAGAAAAATACCCCATCATCTGTACAATAATAATGAAAGTTAGCTACTTCTTTCTTCTTCATTGTATTTTAATTCGTCTGAGCAATAAGTACAACACTCAAACCCAACAACAGGACAGGTTCCCTCTCTTTTTGTTTTTTTGTTTTTTTGGATGTAAACATTTGCAATCATTTTAACATTCATATCTGCTAAACAATTCACAGTTTCGGCACACTGTCGCAGGGTGTTCCACAGCAACAAGCAGTTCCAGAGCAACTGCCATTATTTATTTATTTTCCCAGCTAACTTAGCGCTTCCGTGCTGATGAAAGATGATCAAGGCGGTGTTAGAAATACCTCAACTTACTTAAGTAACTGTACAAGAAGTACCACTTAATCAAAAATCACGCACCTGTCCAATTAATCAGAAGACATAAAATAGGTAATATTTAAATTGGCTTGTGGTGTCATCGCTCTCTTTTCAATAATATAATTCTTAAATTCTGACCGATTTAACATTCATTTCACATGATCATGCCTTCTGTACTCCACATCATTCTGGTTTATCGTTTGCTTGTCTTTCTTCAAATTGTAGAGGCATTTTACTTCAATTATAGTCAGGCCAGTGACCAGTTACTAATCAGCAAGAGCAATGCAGTTACAATACATGGTACAATTCCCAATTCGATAAATTGATTTCATAATTGCCGTTGGTCTAGCCACTCTTCCAGTCATTCTGCATTATGGTTATGTAAATACCATGCTGCTTTCCCTCATATCTTGATTTTCCCTTGCAGTTAACTTATGATTCCTAATATGTAATGTTGACCAATCTGTCGATCAATTTAAGAACAGAGACCTTCTTTCAATATTTTGTAAGTACCTCAACTTAATATATTATCTCGGTTCAATTCTCAGTGACTTTTCCCTACCCTCAATTAACAGATTAACAAGGTCCATAGCTACAGTGATTGACAATATATCAATCAATCACTAAAAGTTATCAATACCCTTGCTGTGATATTGTTGCGAATCTGGAAGCCATGAGCACACAACATACAGGTCCTTTAGATCGGTTATATCGGTAAGTACATATTTTATAGATAGCTCCTGTCCCTGGTCTAATGGGTAAATAAATGTTTGTGCACTGTGGAGTTACTTTAATAGTCAGGTTTTCTTTTCGTTTATTTTTACACCACCATCAACGCCGACGACACCGCATCGCCCTCGCCTTCACGTCGCTTCCTTCGCCTCGCTCTGACCGACGTCAGGGGTGGGCTGAGCCCCTGCAGAAACATGTTGCTCAACTTCCCGTGTGAGGGGTGGTCCTTTGGAAGAAGGCGAAGTTCGGGGAGGAGCCACGCGGTGGCCCTCGACCAATCGGCATGCAACAAGTGGGGTGACCATCGCTCGGCCAATCGGACTTCCCCGACTCTGTGAAGGGCAGTCCAAGTGATGTCACCACGCCACCTGGCCAATCGAGGGGTTTACCGCCCGTTTTGGCCAGTGAGATGGGCGGCGAGGATTTTTGCGTGCCAAAACTGGCCAGTGACAGGGCGACGAGGGAGTCTGCGCAGAAGGCCATCCGGTGTGGAGAAGCGGGGAGGGCGGAGACACCCCCCCCCCTTCTGCGGGGAAACAAGATAAAAGTGCAGACGGTTGAACCAAAACCAGGAGAGATTTCTTCACCGCCCTCGTCGCCATCAGCCCTGGTCCTCGTCCTCTTCCACCGCCTCCTCCTCCTCCAAATGATCGCAAGCTTGGGCGACGATCTTGACTCACCTTAGTTGGGTTCAGCTGTGCTGGTCCATCTTATGGTGACCAGAGCTCCGGGAAGAAGGGGACGCCCAGCCGCGCATTCGCGGCCAGGTAGCCAGCTACCACTGATCTGCAGCCCGACTGTCCTCCGGGCTGGAGATCCAAATAAAGACCATTGGGGTCCACTTCTGTCTGTGCATGTGTGTGTCTGTGTGTGGGCCCCGTCTTTAAGTAGTAAAACTGCTAAGTGCTTGTGCTGTATATATTTGCATTGCCTTGCTTTATTCGGTTTAAATCTGCTGTTCTGTGTTCCCTAGTTCCCCATTATTGTATAAATAAACCCCGTTTGTTAAATGTTTCAGTTCGTTCGTGTCAATTATTTAATTGACTGAGCATGTCGCATGCTGGGGAAAATTAGCAAGGCCACTGCCATGGCCGTTGTAATGGGACAATCGGGACTGGCGGTTCTTGACGATTAAACCACTCGGAATCGCACACGGAAAGGGCGCGCTAAGCAGCTCATTTCCGTACGAGTTCCGTTGAGGGTGTGAAGACTCGGTAGATCACCATGTGGTCTCGACATATTTTGAAGATTTGGCAAATAACCCTGTACCACGTGGTGGAAATATTGACCCTTCACTGTCCAAAACAAGGACCCGTCGACTCCGGACTTATCCGGGGCGACGATCTGAATTCCGGGCGATCGGTCAAGCCGACTTGCGGCTCCGTCTCGCGGTCGTGCCCGCGGCCGACGTCCCGGCCCCGCAACAATATAACCAATCATTCACATCTGTCCCAAGTTATTGGTTTAAAGATACGGACTCTAATTACTCCACAAATTTCGATCCATTGAAGAAGAAGTTAGGAAAACAAATATGGAGAATACTCTGTCACTTGAAGACCCCAATACATTTAAATTAGGATTACGAGACTCATATGATAAAAGGTTTCTCAATTTGTAATCTCAAAACAAAAGTTGATATTAATTATAACCAAAAGAAACATAATGAATTGTCATGGTGGAGAAAACACAATGAACACAAAAATCATGTGCCTCCAGCATTCTCAATGAGTTCCCTTTTTTTTTTTAATGAGCTTAGTCTGAAAGTAATTAACACAGTTACCATACACAACCTCCACGATGTCTTAGTAAGACATCATCCTTGGTCAAAAATTTTAACGGATTTGTGATCAGCATGAAAAATTGCCATTAAAAAACATTCCTTTCAACGGGACAACAGAGAAAAAGTCGATGTGTGCCCAACCCTAATAATACATGCCCTAGTAAGCCATAATTATCAATTTTTACCTGAAAAGTGGGTAAATTTGGTGGCCATTTTGAATTTTTGCATTTTACCAACCCAAGACATCATCGTATGTCAAAAAGTTCAACGGATTCGTGATCAGCGTGAAATTTGGCCATAAAAAAAACACTCCTTTCAAAAAAAGTATGGTTGTATGCCCAACCCTATTTTTTATCATCAAAAGCTCTGAATGCTTTCTTAATTATTTCTTCTGTATATGATTGATGTTTATAACTTCTTATTTTATTCATTTTTCTATACTCTTCCTTCTTTAAGATTAAACAGTTGTAATAATGTTTAAAGTTTATTGTTTCATTTCTTATTTTTTTTTCTTTATTCCCTTTAACTTCTTTTTACACCTTTCAATATTATTTTCAATATATGTAAAAACATAAGCCTTTGATCTCAATGCTATAAATTCACTCATAACCTTCCCACCCAATTCATCTTTAAACTTACCAATAACCTTTACGTTATTTGATGAAAACAACACATTACCAGATTTATAATTACTTGTGTCATATATATATATCAATATTATCAATCATATCCTCGTATAAATCTCCAGTCTTTATATCTAATATAAAACTATCTGTTTCCATATATAACAATGACACATTATCCTTATACTTTAATTTTAAATTATTATAGTAATAGTCATACATATACAACTTTGACAAATCAAGAATTGATGTCCCTATATAAATAGGTTTATCCATTTCAATACTCTCTTTTTTTCAAATGAATAGCACAAAAGTTCTCTGAAAATACTTCCACCCGTTCAAAACTTAGTTTGTTAATTAACTTTGAGGCCTGTTTCCAAGATGTAGCAAGTCTTATGTTTTCTCGATTCCTAACATTTTCCAGTCTTTCTAAATACAGCATTATTCATTAATTTATAAAAGTCCTCAAAATTTGTTTCTGCGTTTTTTTCTTCTTTTTGTATTAAAATCAATATAGTCCTTTAACCATGGACTTTGTTTAAATTTCAAAATCCTATGAATTTTCCTCACTCTCAACCCAGCAGATAAATATTGTCTCAAGTTCCTTTCATGTAAAACATATCTTTCTTTATCATTTAATGTAGTAAGTAGTTTTTCTGAAGATTTACCCTTTATATTAAATGACTGTTGGTAATCACTTAACTATTCTTTTCTTGGACTTTCTTTATCGGAGGCATAGGGTAGGTCTTTATGTTTATTATGAAGTTCTTCAGGGTATTTTAAATCAACCTCAAAATAATATCCAACTTCAGCCTCATCCAATTCTTTTTGATAGGAGATAACAATATCAAGTAAAACTTTTTCATAATGTTTTTCTTTAACCCATTTAAGTTTCCCATAAGGTAAAGATTGAGACGTGGCCCACCCATACAAATTGTCAGCATCATAATACATCAGGTAAGATTGTCCTCATTCTTATTATAATCAGGAAGATATTTGCAATTTGCTTTAGCATATCTCTTGGAACATACTTGAGATATTCCTCCTCTTTTAGCCTTCTCTATCATTAAAAGCATATCTATATCACTGATTAATTCCAAATTTTGTTTTCTCATTTTTAGCATAGCACTCCAAGCCAAACCCGGAGCTGTGTAATAGTGAACAGGGTCTAATCCATAAGAATTTTTATGATGACAGACTGTTCTAAAAGTTTCAAACACATCATTAATAACAGTACATCAGTTTTAAGATATAAATCAGGATATTCCCCAAGATTCTTTCTATTAAACTTCTCCCAAACCTTTTTAGCTTGTGTATAATCTTCATCAGAAATATGAGTATTATTCAACTTACCATAGAAACTCTCCCTTGAAGGAAGTTGTGTTTCTTTAAACCTTTCAAATGAATCCATATAATCATACGGATATATTCCCTTTTGTGATAGGAAGTAGGGTAAGAATACTGATTCTGGCTCACTTTTCCCTATGTAAATGAATGGAGGATTTTCAGCAATTCCCTTTTTTTTCCCTAAAAATAAACCCCCTTTTTATCCCGAGGTATATTTATTTGTCTCCCCTTTTAACCTGGAGGTTGAACCTCATTGAATTGAACACCTGGGGGTTGAACAGCTCACTCATTGAACCTATAAAGATTTGTTCATTCTCAAATTCCTTCAATAGTTTAATTTTCTTTGCACAATAATCCCCATCTAAAATATTGACAAACAAAACATTTGAATCTTTATATTTTTTAAGATACCCCTTTTGTGCCATTACGAAATGATAAACTTCTCTTAATGATCTCATCTGACCACCTCCTGAGCCACATATCATTTTGAGATTATAGTAAATTGTTTTTTCATTGTTCAATTGATAACCATCAAAGTTTTCAGTCCATTCAAGGATATTCATTTTTTTTCTTTACATCCTCTAACTTACTAGTTTTTAAATTGATTCGCTTATTTGTTTTATTTACCTTTGTTTTAGTTATTTTTTCAATAAGACTTATTTGATATTTTTCACATTCATTATGTTTTCCATTTATATACCAAGACTGAGATTTTCTCCACTCTTTAGTTTGATTAATACTTGGTTTAACCATTTATGTATTGCGAAAAAACGCGGCGGTAGCCCTTAAAAAACCCTAACCCATCTTCCCATCGTTAAAACACAATCTATTCTATTCACTCTATCATACAATATCCATATGGAACACAATGTATTCCATTATCTAAAATAAATCTCTTATCATCAAAGGCTCCTAATGCCTTTTTATTTACTTCTTCACTATATATGTTATGTTTATAACTTCTTATTGTATTCATTTTCCTATATTCTTCTTTCTTATTCATCAAACAATTATAATAATTTCTAAAAGATATTGATTTCTTTATTACATATTTCTTTATTCCCTTTAACCTCTTATCAATCTGATCACCATACTTATAAGCATATGCCTTTGCTTTCAATCCAATAAACTCACTCATTACTTTTCCACCCAACTCATCCTTAAACTTACCAATAACCTTTTCATTCTTTTTGGAAAATAACTCACTCTTCTTGCTGAAATTACTTGTATCATATACTCCAATATTTTTCATCATATCTTCATAAACATCATCAGTTTTTATATCTAAGATAAAACTATCAGTGTCCATATACAACAATGAAACATTTTCACCATACTCTTTCTTTAAGTCATTATACAAATAATCATACATCAATATCTTTGATAAATCAAGAACTGCTGTTCCAATATAAATTGGTTTATCCATTACAATACTTTCCTTTTTCATATGAATTGCAGAAAAGTTCTCTGAAAAAACCTCTTCTCTCTCAAAACTTGGTTTATTTATCAATCTCGAAGCTTCTTTCCAAGATGTTGCGAATCTAATGTTTTGCCTGTTTCTAACATTTTCCATAGTCTTTCCAAATACAGCATTATTCATTAATTTATAAAAGTCCCCTTCAAATTTTACTTTTGTATTTGCTCTCATATCTGTATTGAATTGAATATACTTTTTCACCCAAGGACTTTGTTTAAATTTTAAAACTCTATGAATTTTAGCTACTCTCAATCCTTCTCTCAAAAACTGTTTTAAGCTTCTCTGATGCAAAACATATCCCTCTTTATCATAGAATGTTGTTAATAACTTTTCTGTTGATTTACCTTTATTATTAAAACTTTTATGATAATCACTTAACCATTCTTTCTTTGGGGTTTCTTTCTCACATGCAAAAGGAAGATCTTTATGCTTATTATGAAGATCACTCGGGTACCTCAAATCAACTTCAAAATAATAACCTTCTTCTTCGTCATTCAATTCCTCTTGAGAAGAAATAACAATATTCATCAATGCCTTTTCATAATCCTTTTCTTCCACCCACTCTAATTTACTATAAGGCAGAGATTGAGACATTGCCCATCCATACAAATTATTAGCATCAAAATACATCAAATAATTACTATCTTTTTCACTATCATAATTTGGAAGATATTTATTATTTGCTTTAGCATATCTTTTTGAACATACTTGTGATATTCCACCTCTCTTGGACTTCTCAATCATCAAAAGCATATCAACATCACTGATTAAATCTATATCTTGTTTTGTCATTTTCAACATTGCACTACAAGCTAAACCAGGAGCTGTGAAATAGTGGGCAGGATCTAATCCATAACAATTTTTATTATGACAGAGTGATCTAAAAGCTTCAAACACATCAGCTAACAATAAAACATCTGTTTTTAGATATAAATCATGATATTCTCCAAGGTTCTTTATCTTAAATATTTTCCATATTTCTTGTGCGTGTTTATATTCCTTATCACTTATCTCTTCTTCATAAAGGTTATTATAGAAACTTTCTTTTGAAGGAAGTTGTGTTTCTTTAAATCTCATAAATGAATCCATATAATCATAAGGATAAATTCCCTTACTTGTAAGAATTTTCTCTTTACTTTGAATTTCATTCCTTGTTTGAATTTCCTCTCTCGTAAGAATTCCTTCTTTAATCAGAATTTCATCTTTAATCTGAATTTCCTCTTTAGTTAGCATTTCATTCATTGTTCGAATTTTCTGTATAATTAGAATTTCATCTTCAGTAAGAATTTCTTCATTAATTTCCTCATTAATTAGAATTTCCTCTTTACTTTGAATTCTCTCTTTAATCTGAATTTCCTCTTTAGTTAGAATTTCCTCTTTTGGAAAGAATGAATTAAGATTTGGAAAAGAGTCCGTGGAGCTTAGATTTGATGCGAGGTAGGCTAGTGGTGTTCCCATAAACTTGTAAGAATCTAGAAACCTAATACGAGTTAAAGGTTTTGTGAATATCATTTTTGTAAATGAAATACACTTTTGACTTGTGTTTGTTATAGCAGAAATATTCCCTGGTGTTTTTGAAAGTTCATTTATAAATAGATGTGTATCATAGTTGGCGCTGTTGTGAAGAAAGACTGGAATAAAAGAAGGTAATTTATAATTAAGATTACAACAGGAATGAGCGGGACCTCTATATTTACCAGTAAGATGACAATGATCCTTAACTTTAGACTCCTTAATTTCCCCCTCACAAATATGACAGATATTGTTCTTTCTAAATTCTAATTTTTCTTCTTTGGTTAATTTCATCGGTTCATTTGTTTCTTTCCATAATTTAGTGAGTCTTATACAATCCTTTTCTAATCGTTTTACAAACTCTTGTGAAGCTTTTTTTCCACGATAATGTTCAAGTTTGTTATACTTTTCTCCAACAGATGATTTGATATAATAACAGAAACCACAAGGAATATGTTTTTGATATTTATTTGTATTTGATTCTTTTGGATTAGGAGATGCAGTATTTATCTTTTTAAGGATACACTCAAAATCAGCGTATATCACAAATGGGTGCATGATAGATTTATTATAATCTTCAAAAGAAATCTTTTCACCAGGTTTAGGCATTGTAATTACAGCTGATTTATGATTACTACAATATTTTGAATGTTGTTCTAATCATTCTTTTGTATGAAATGAATTAAGACATCGCTTACAAGGATATATTTTGTTTGCTGTTCTGAATACCTGAGAAGAGATTAATCTTGATAAATTATTGATGTATGTGTAATGTGAATTCTTTCCAACACTAAAATATAAAAGATCAATGTGTGTTTCTTCATTTTTATAGTTGTTTGAAATTTTTAATATTTGAACTTTGTTTGTATCCGTTAATCCATATACATTAATAGAAAGATTATTCTTTTTCTCAAATTTAGGAATATCTGTTAGTGGCATTGGGAATTTAAAATCTTTAATGTCCAAGGTATTCTCATATTTCATATATTGTTTTACTCTTTCTGAATTACATTTTGGTGGATGAAAGTGAGCAAGAACAGACCAGAGAAAACATTTATTATCATTGTTCTTAATATTAACAACTGCCTTCTTTAGTTTTATTTCTTTTGGTAATTCAATATAAGAAGAAGCTTTAAGAGGGTTTGATTTTAGAATGTGTATATCTAAAAAGATGATTTTTTTTTAATATTGAATCCACTTCCTACCACTGTATTATCAACATCCTCCTCTTGTCTTGATAGTTTTTCATAAACCCCACTGTTCAAAAAATCTTGAAATGATGTTATAAAATGAAGATCTGTTCTCATATAAGGAGTATGTTCTTCATCTTGTCTTTTCATATTCATTTTCACTCCCATATAAAAACTTTAAAGTTTTCATTTCTTTTAATATCTTTTTAATAAATTTTTCAACATCGGGTTTCACTATTTCAATTGATTCAGCTATTGATGATGGACCGGGTTCTCCAAATTGAAAAATCCTTATTTTTATCTGTCCTTTAAATGCCCCATCAGTGTTTTCAATATAATAGTCTCCCTTTACTTTAAACTCATTTTTCTTGTGTTTTTGTGATTGAAGATGTCTATTATAACTACTCTTCAAAACATCCTTTGAGCAGATATCACAATGTTTTCTTTCCAACTCAAGAGGAGATATTTTATGAAACAGATTAAATGTGTGTTTGTTGGTTCGGAGGTGTTTTCTATAATGTTTATATTTGTGATTACAAACATCGCAGTATGTTGTATTCACCATATTTATATAATAAATCTTTGCTTAAACTAAAATTTTCTTTATGAAAATTTCGTTTATTTTACAGGTGAATCTGTGCTTAAAACCATTTTATCCTCCAACTTTTTCACTTAATAAATACAATGTTTCAAGACACAAAAGACAAGTTTCAATCAATCTCTTCATTTGTTAAAGATACTGAGAAATATGTCAAGGATGTAAAATTGAACAAAGATAAATATAACAACTATTGGATAAAAACGATTACGGTAAATAATATGAGTTCTTCAATTTCCTTCAGTGGAAGGGCTTTTAGTATACCTGGTAGAACATCAATTAAAGTATCTCTAACAAAAGTTTCTCCTCTCCTTCTAGTAATATATTCAAAACTAGAAAAAGCAATGAAACAAGAAAAAGTATCAAAAAACAAAAACCTTATAGATGAAGCTTTAGAAAGAAAAGATAAGACCATCTGTAATATGCAAGGAGAAATTTGTATTTTTTTCAACAACCCTAAAGATGTAAATCCTGATGAAATAAAGGATGTTAATATATCAGGTGAAATGACATTTCGTTCAATAGTAATTAACGATCATTTTAAAATTACCTTTAATAAAAAAATGTTGTCGTTGAATCTGATAATGAAAAAAAGTATATCGATATCGATGGTAATATTATTAAATATGAGTCAATATACATATATGAGATAAATATGAGAAAGTATAGATGAATTTCAGTTGAAGTAAAGTTTTACTTCATAAATATGCTAGACTTTCCTGATTCTCCATTTGACAAATTTGAGAATTGTCCTGCGTGTGAAAGACGGGGATTAAACACAGAGTCAAAAGCCTATAAACAATGTATATTCTGTGATTATCTTCTAATTAATGATAATAAAAAATATAAAAAGGAAAATAATTCTTTTAGATTTACACCAAAAATGAATTACTTTACAAGATTGATTAGAGAAATGAATGTAAAGTATGAGGATGATAACACACCTTTCCTTACAAGGGAAGAAACTGAACATATAAGAGAAATGTTCAAAGGATTGTTGTTATATATTATTCATGGATGTAATTTTCAGGGAAATATCAACACAAGATATTGTATAAATAAAATAATGGATTATCTTGAAATTAAACCTGAACTTAGGATAAAATATAGAGTTTCTAAAAAAGCCAATAATAAATTAAATAACCTGTTTTTCAAATATATAAATGAATGATTTTTTACCTATTTGGGAAAATAAGATAAAATTTAACAACCATAAAAATCTCCCAAATTCATTAAGATGTCTCATAGTTGGTTCAAGTGGATATGGAAAAACCTGCTTACTTTTAAAAATGCTCCTCACTCCCAACTTTTTAGATTATGATAATTTAATAATTTTCACAAAGTCGAGTTTTCAACCAGAGTATCAACTACTTTCACAAGGTTTTAATGCTGGTCTTCAAAAAGAAGATATAATCGGTTTATTTAAACGTCAAAAAAACCTAAATGATTATAACATTGAAGATATAATTCAACTATTTTGTGATACACAGAGATGTAAAAAGAAATCAAATTCTATAACTTGTATTCTTAGTGATAATACGGATGATATACCGTCTCCCCAAGATTTGGATAAATCAAAAAGGAACCTCGTTATCTTTGATGATTGTGTTAATGAGAGAAACAAAACGGTAATGGACAGCTACTACACAAGAGGGAGACATTCTTCTTGTAATTGTATTTATCTTAGTCAATCGTACTTTCAACTTCCTCGTCGTTCCATCAGAAACAATGCTAATACTTTTATTTTATTCAAGTTAAATTCAATAGATATCAATAATTTTTGGAGAGATAATTGTTCTACATTATGTAGTAAAAAGAAATTTGAGGATTACATGAAGCACACGACTGAAAAATATAAATATATTGTTGTGAAACAAGATGAGATATTAAGGGATATATTTTTTTGTTTCATAAACAATTACATATATAAATGACAACTATTATTATAAATCTTGTGGGTAAATCTGCTTCTGGAAAAAACTTTCATAAATCAAGGTTCTTGTGTAGTACAAATGAGAATATTGTAAATTTACTTTAAAAACACCCCGTGATACACATTGTATCAACAACAACTAGAGCAATAAGACCTGGAGAAGTAAAAGGTGAAGATTATCACTATATTTCATTGGAGGAACATATGCGATTGAGGAATGAAGGACAAATATTTGAGGAGGTTTCTCTTGGTACAACAAAATATTCACATTGTAAGAGTGAGTTAAGGAAACTAAAATCTGGTGGTGTTGGGATATTAGAAACTAATCCAGAAGGAACGAGACAAATTATTAAATATCTGAGCGGAGTGAAGATTTTATCATTTGGTTTTGATGTTGAAGAAACTCAATGCAAAAGTATGAAAAGCAGAGATGCAAGGATTAGTGAAGAAGAAATTACAACTCGCATTAATGTTAATAAAGAATTTGATGAAATATTTAAAGAAAAGGATTTATTTGAACACATCTACTTGAATGATGAAGAAAAGGAAAATTTCCCTGTTGATCTTTACAATTCATTAAATTATATTTTACAATAAATAAATGGATGCAAAAGAAAGAGCAAGAAGATTTAAGGAACATCAAGAGTTGGTTTCAAAAGTTGTAAAACAATAGGAAGACAAAGAAGAAACGCAGACAGAAACTAACGGGCGAAGAAGCATTTGAAAGAAAACAAGAGAAATTTTTTAAACCACTTTTAAAAACTTCCCAAGAAAAAATGAAAGATGTTTCCACAGTTCCCACAGTAGAATATACTCCTAAAAAAACTTAAAATGTTAAAAGATTTTGATCAAATGACGGAGGAAGAATTAGAGCATTTAGGAGAATTAGAATATGATGATGAAGGTTTATTTCAACAACTGGAAGAGATTAATGGAAGAGAAGAGATCAACCCCCTGATTATATTGTGAATGCTGTTCAAAACAATGAATATTCAGCGGATTCAAAAACCAAAGCAGGACTCATTCCAACAGAACAATCAGCAATATTTCATCTTGTTCAAGAAAAGGTATTGATATTTAATGATGAATTAAGGTTCTTGGGTTCTGCTCAACCACCTGTTAAACTAACTCCGAGATTAATGTTTCTTCTCACAAAAGATGGAAGACAAGGTTCAACTGTGAGGGATGAATCAAAGTATATTGATAAACCATTGGATATGGAAAATAATGATGATAGAGTATACATTGATCTGCTGAGCACTCTAAATTATAAGGTTATTCTTTCTGGTAAAAGTAGGAAGAATGAGAAGGAGAAACACATTATTCAGGCTTTAAGTATCCTTGGTTCAGGTGTTGGTTTTCTTCCAAATGACCCATCGCAATTAGTTAATAGACTGTTATTGTTGTTAGGCAGTAAGAAGGCTGGAAATAACAATTGTTTCAATGAAGCATCAGCCATTTTAGACCAGTTGATGAACATGAAAATAATTAATAAATATCAATATAAAGACATTTTATCTCATATTAAATAAGATGAGAAGCACAATCCTTAGTTTCAATTTCACAACAAGCGACCACACATCTTCATTCCCATACCCACTACAACTTGACACAACAAAAGAATATGAGGCATCTTTATTGTCCATGGAAACTTATAATACCTTATTTAATATAACCGAGAAAAATGACAAGTTTAGTTATAATCCGGGAAGAGGATACAAAACGATAACAGTCTCACCCGGAGCATATGAGATTTCTCAAATATCTTCCGAAATTGCTCGTCTTATGAAAGAACAGGGTGATGAACCAAAAAATATTGTTATAAACATTCAAAAACATACTTCAAAATCAACGATTAAAGTTAAAAATAACTACAAGGTTGATTTCACAATTGATAATTCATTTAGAGAGTTATTGGGTTTCTCCTCAAAAAAGATTGAAACTAATGGGACGTTTTACAGTGATAATGTCATTCAAATATCCTCAGGAATAAATTCAGTGTTAATTCACTGTGATTTGATTGATGGTGCTTTTAATAATGGAAAAAAAACAAATACAATATTTTCATTCAGCGCATACTCAACCCCAATTGGTTATAAATTCAATATGGAACCCAAAAATTTGGTTTATCTACCTGTGTCAGGAAAAACCATACACAGAGTAAATTTTAGGATAACCGACCAAGATAATCGTGTGATTTCTTTTAATTGAGAAGTTATATCCATCAGAATTCACCTACGTGAAGTTTTTCAACAAATAAATACGATGGTTATTGTGAGGAAACACGAGTTGGGAAAATATAAAATAATTACAGGGGATGGGATGTTCCTTTCCCCATACTACAAGGGTGAAGGTATGTATCTTGGTAGAGGATACTATAAACCTAAGAGACAAAGGGGTGTTGGACATCAATTTAGAGGAGATGGGATAATTGATACTCTCATGGGTATTGGTTCAACTATTCTTAAACATAAAGATCTAATTGGTTCAACTGCTTCTGCTGTGGGAAATGTAGCAGGTGCTGTAAAGAGTATAAAAGATGCTCAGAAGGAATCTCATAAATTACAAGCAATAAAAGAAATTAAGAAAAGCAAAACTCAGTTGTCCCCCCAAGAACGACAGAAAATAATTCAAATACTTGGATCAGGGTTTCAAAAGTTTTAACATCTTTTTTCCTAAATAAATACAAGTATGGAAGCAATTGATAGTATCTATGATTTGGATGATACTATTATTATCTCAAACTCCACTAAAAAAGAAGATTACTTCAAGGTAAATGCAATAACTGGAACAGACTGGAATACGAAAGGTACAAAAAGTTTTGAAATAAATAATCAACAAACCTATTTGAATCTCTCCGAAAGTTTCTTGTTGTGTAAATTTAAATTCAATAAAGCTGGGAATAACACAAACGCTACACTTGTAAATGATTTCTTCTGGAAAATGTTTGATGGTGTGCGTTTGTATATTGGAACAAGAAGTTGAAGCGGTTGATTATGTCTCTGCTGTATCTGAAATGATGAAATTTACACTCTATACATTCAGTGATAGAATGGGAAAGGGGTCTGTCGAAGGTTTTATTCCTGATATGTCAACGGGAACAAACACAGACCCTGGATATACTCAAAGGAAAGGAATGTATAATGATGCTACAAAAACAGAAAATAGTTTTACTGTGGCAGTTCCTCTTAAAGGTATATTTGGATTTTGTGATCATGATAAAGTTCTGTATGGTCTTAAAATTAGATTTCAACTACAAAGTAATGATAATGAAAATCGATTGCTTTTTGGTGTTGGTAATGCTTTTAGTGATCAGAATAAATTTGTAATTGAGGAGATGAGTTGGTATATCAGTGAATATACTCCTAATCTTAAAACAGAAGAGATGTTGAATCGAAGACTTAACTCAAAGAAACCACTCAGTGTATCATACCTCAAAAGAAGATGTCAACACGTTAAACTCAACCAAACTACTTACACATGGAATTTGGGTGTTCTGGAAGGAAAGCCACGATATCTGTGGATCATTTTTAAAAAGCCAGATAGTGATACTGCGACTGATAAGAATAATGCATTGAGTGATAATGCTAAGGTGAAACAACTTCGCGTTTCTCCAGATGGAACATTTTATCCACGAGATAGATTGGAAATTAATTGGGAAAAAAAATGATTTTGCTGAAGCATAAAAGTCTTACCAAAAGGTGTGTGAAAGTAATGGAAATAAAGTACCTATTTTGGATATGACAGCATTTAAAAGTTTGTATACAATCTATACGTTTGACCTGAGCGCTCAAAAGGAAACTATAAAGTCTAATCGAGTGGATACTTCCCTATACATTGAAAGAGGAGAGAGTGAAGAAGTTGATACATATTGTTTACTTTTGGAAGAAACAGAATTGCAGATTAATACAGATAATGGTGTGATGATTAGTCTCACATAATTTTTTGTTAAATAAATGAGTGGTAAAGTACCAACTGGGGTATATGTTAATCAAATCAATTTTCATAAACTCTCATCTTGTGTTCAAAATCAAAAGCCTTGTACGATTAACGTTAATACAATTCAGAGAAAAGGAGCAGTAAGAATTGATGTTTTGCTCACAAGAGAACAGGGTAAAATCTTGAATGACACTGGCTCACTTAAAATTAAAATGACAAAACCAATGTTGAAAAAATATTCAATAAGAGAGACGAGTGGAGGATTTCTCCCATTTCTAATTCCTTTATTTGCTGGTTTAAGTGCGGTTGGAGCATTGACGGGTGGTATTTCAACAGCGGTGAAAACTGCCAACAAAAGGAAGGCTCAACTCCAGGCTCAAAAAGAATTGGAAAGACATAACAAAGAGTTGGAGAAACAAATTAGTGGAAGTGGTGTAATTGTAGATTTTGCTGAAAAACTTGAAGGTCTGCCTGATAAAGCGAGATTGTTAGTTGGAGATATGCTTTCTTCTATAGCACAAGCAGGTGTAAAATTAACGAAAAGAGGTAATGGATTATATCTTTCTAATAAATAAATGAGCATTGATGAGTGGTTGAAAGAATTTGGAAAGAATACAACATCAAATTTACAACTTGTCAAATATTGTAAGAATTTAAAAATTCATAATGTGGTTATTTGTATGAGAGATGAATTAACAAATGTGCCGAAACGTACAAAGAATATTATTATGAACTTAGAAGATAATAATGGGAACGGTTCTCATTGGGTTTGTATTTTTAATAGTCAAGACAAATATTATTTTGATAGTTTTGGTCTTCCACCACCTGTTGAAGTCATAAAATTCTTACAGAATGGTGTTTATCAAACATTTCAAGTCCAAGAATTAAATTCCAAGTGTTCTGGTCAATTATGTCTATGTGTTATTTCAACTCAACAAAAATAAAAAATTTTATGATATTATTTTTAATCTAATATAAATGACTTATGTTGGTAAAGATGGTTCTATCTTTGGTGTATCTCAAGAACTGGATATTGATTTATCAAATTATTACACAAAGGCACAGGCTGAACGACATAAATATAATATAACCAAAAATATTAACATGAAAAATGCTTATAAATTAAAAAATTATCCAAGCCCGACTGACGCGAATGACTTGGTGAGATTAAGCGATTTATCACAATATATATACTTAAATAAAACAGCCGTGTATTCCAAAGATACAGAAGTGTTGATATTATATCCAGGTCATACAGAATTCACAGTTCGAATTAAAATAATTTTTTTATAAAGAAGGGCGTATCGTTTGTATGAGAATAGAACAATGGGGGGTATGATATGAATGATTTAGGGTATAATTGGTCATTTAAAATTAACCTCGAAGACCTGGAACAATTAAATCAGTCTCGTAAGGAAGAATATTATCCACTTGGTATCGAGAATGAGTTTTGTGGTACCACGATTCGTAAACAACAAATAAAAGAATTTAATAAGGGTAAATATAATAATGGTTTTGCCCTTGTTTATCTCATTAAAACAGAAAAAAAGGATTATATATAATAAGTAAGGAAATACAAAATGATTTAACTATGGGAAGATGGGGAGGTGTTTCGTGCCATAATATTATTCTAACATATATTTCTAATACATAAATGACAGCAAGAAGGCTTCAAGAAAATTATCATTTCTGTGTCCAAGCATACCTTCAAGAAAAGGGTATTCGGTATTTTAATAAATATGTTCTACAACATAAGAATGAGGTATTTTCAATAAAAGATTGGCATTATGCTGATGTTGATAATAGACAACTTTAGATTTAATTAGAATGTTAAATAATGAAAAAATTATAAAGTTAGGAAAAGGTAAGGCTCTTTTAGAAATTCAAAAGAAATTTTATTGGTTTCCTGTTGTAAAAAAAATTATTTTGGATACAGGAATAACAAGAAATCCTGATGAATATATGTATAATATTCTATGGGGTGTAAGCGATTCAAGGATAGTAAGGGATGAGGAAGGAGTTGAAGAAGAGAGGGAAGAGGAGGAAAAGGAGAAGGAGGAGAGGGAGAAGAAAGAGAAGGAGGAAAAGGAGAAGAGAGAAGGAGGAGAGGGAGGAAAGAGAGAAGAGAGAGAGGGAGGAAAGAGAGAAGAGAGAGAGGGAGGAGAGGGAGGAAAGAGAGTGGATGAATAAATATCAAAATATGGAAACCAGTGAGATTCAAAAAAGATTGGTGGTATTACAGAAAATAACTCAACCCACCGAGGAGGAAAACAAAGAATTGACAAGTCTATTTGCAATACTTTCGACAAGACTATTGACATCGACAAGATATGTATTTTAATTCAAGTTTTTCATTTTTTTTTTCTTAAATAAATGGAGGAGAGAGTGAAGGCATTTCTAAGGATTCTTTATGTTTTAAAAATTAAGATTCAAATGTGCATGTTGGAAACTAAAAAGGTTTTTGCACTCTGCAGGAATTTTTCTCATAAATAAATGAGTTATTGTCTCAAATGTAAAAAGAAAACGAATACTAAAAATATTTCATATATTAAAAGTAAAAATAACAGGGTTATACAAAAAGGTATATGTTCGGTTTGTGGTTCAAAAAAAAATCAATTTATCTCCAAACACAAACTCGGAGGAGATATACAAAAGTTTTTATCAGGAAGTAAATTTACAACTACTGGAATACCAGGGGAATTACATCTTCCAGGGTATTCTTTCTGTGGTCCAGGCACAAACTTGGATAAAAGATTAGATGAGGCAGACAATCCTAAATCCTGGAGTAAACCAATCAATAGAGTTGATGAAGTGTGCATGAGACACGATATTGATTATGGGAATACCACAACGTTGGAAGAAAAGCATGAAGCCGATAGAGAAATGTTGTATAATTTGTCTCTGATACAAAATCCAACCTTGAGAGAAAAAGTTGATCGGTTCATTGTGAAGAAGATGATCAGTGCTAAATTGAAACTTGGACTTGGAAATTTAAAAAACTTATAGGCTCTAATGATGCCATTAAGACTGAAGAGCAATTAGCTGATGAATTACATAAACCAATATTCACAAAGTTTCAGAGAAGGAAAGTTTATTCCAAGAAAGTTGATTATATCTGGTCTGCTGATTTGATTGAACTCAATAATGATAAGGGGTACAAGTATGCTTTAACCGTTATTGATTTGAGGAGTAGATATGCGTGGGTTGTCCCTTTAAAAAACAAAACAGGTAATACTCTTATGTTAGCTTTTCAACAGATATTTAATAAAAGTAAGAGAAAACCTAAAAAATTGTGGACTGATGAGGGTAGAGAGTTTTATAACAAGACATTGATGAATTTTCTAAAAAATAACAGTATTACATTATACAGTACCTTTAATGAAGGGAAGGCAGTTGTTGTTGAACGTTTTAATCGTACCTTAAAAGAGAGACTATATAAAAAATTCACACAACTCGGTTCACAACAATGGTCATCTTTTATTCAGGATATTGTGGATAAGTATAATGACACGATTCACACGTCAACAAATATGAAACCATCAGAAACATTTACAAAATTAAAATATGAAAAAGAGATTAATGTGAGAAAACCTAAGTTCAAAGTTAGTGATATCGTAAGAATATATAGGTGGAAATCTCATTTTGAAAAGGGTTTTACTAAACGATGGACGAAAGAACTTTTTAAAATTGTTGATGTAATAGATACGGTTCCTTGGACTTATAAGATATATGATTTGGAAGGGGAAGAGATTTTAGGTTCATTTTATTCACAGGAATTACAAAAGACAAAACTAAGCAGATAATACCCATGGGAGCAATGGGTTGGTCCTTCTTTCCCTCCTACTATACACCGTTGTGAACACTCGAGGGCCAAGTCCGAGGTGTATAACAGTATATAATGTGTGTGAAGGGGACGTTCTTTGATCTGTGAACCCCAAACACAGAATCCTCAACTGAATAGTCAAGGCTTAACTTTTGTTTGTTGGTGTGTGTGTGTGTGTGTGTGTGTGTGTGTGTGTGTGTGTGTGTGTGTGTGTGTGTGTGTGTGTGTGTGTGTGTGCGCAATGGGAGCAATGGGTTGTCCCTTCACTCCCTCCTACTATACACCTTTGTGGACACTAGAGGTCCAAGTCCGAGGTGTATTACAGTATATAATGTGTGTCAAGGGGGACGTTCTTAGATCTGTGAACCCCAAACACAGAATCCTCAACTGAATAGTCGAGGCTTAACTTTTGTTTGTTGGTGTGTGTGTGCGTGTGTGTGTGTGTGTGTCCCAACCCTCACATTCAAAATCTCAACCCCAACTCAATCCTCGCCCAACACAATGTCTTTTTCAAAATGAGATTTCCACCTATATATATATATTTTTTACGTTTTTTTTTTCTCTTCTTCCAATTCTGTCTTTTAAGGCTTTCAGGTTTGATGACGTAGAAAGGGGGAGTAAGCCTGCACTTTCTTCCCAGAACTTTCTTGATCTTGCTCCCATCAAGCACCATCCGACAAAGAACTACATCGATAGGTTTAGATCCCAAAGAGTGATAGCAACTCCAAAAGTCTCCATAATATAAATAAATAAAATAATAATAATAATAAATAAATAAATAAATAAATAAAAGTCGCCAAAAAAGTTTCAAGTGTCCAACATAAACCCAACTTTCCAAGTCTTCAAGGTATAACCACATTCCCGTTGAGTTTCCAAGATATGTATCACATTGTGAGTTATCAATCCAGAACCCACATTTCAAGTATTCAAAGTAAAACCAACTTACAAAGTCTCTTAAGGATAACTCATTTCCTGATTTTTTCAAAATTTGTGAGTCTCCAAGGTAGGACCCATATTTAGAACCATCTTGGCAGAACCCTTTTCCTGAGTCTCCAAGGTAGTTATTTAAACCATCAAGGCAGAACTCATTTACTGATTTTTTCAAAATTTGTGAGTCTCCAAGGTAGGACCCATATTTAGAACCATCTTGGCAGAACCCTTTTCCTGAGTCTCCAAGGTAGTTATTTAAACCATCAAGGCAGAACTCATTTACTGATTTTTTCAAAATTTGTGAGTCTCCAAGGTAGGACCCATATTTAGAACCATCTTGGCATAACCCTTTTCCCGAGTCTCCAAGGTAGTTCTTTAAACCATCAAGGCAGAACTCATTTACTGATTTTTTCAAAATTTGTGAGTCTCCAAAGTAAAACTTGTATTCTGGCTCATCAAGGTATAACTTGTTCAGTGGGTATTGTCTTGATAACTCACAATGAGTACTATTGCTGTAAAACTCTTTTTCAGGATTTTGCTGGTCTCCAAGGTATAACTCTTTGGTTGGGTCATCAAGGACGAACTCGTTCTGTAGGTCTTGGTCGCTCATAAGGTCTTCAACCAAGCCAACAATTACCCCCAAGTTGTAGCAAAAGCAGTATTTTCATTTTGTATTTCAGATACAATTTCCTGTGAGAGAAAATAATAATGTATTAATTAAGTTATTTAATTATTAAACGAGTCGATGTTTAAAAGGAACTAAAAATAGGAAAATAAAAATCTTACCTCAACAGATAAGAGGTTTGAATCCAGTTCATCAACTTGAAGGTTTAGTTCCATACAAGTCGAAGAGTTCCAAGGAACCCCAAAGTCATCCCACTCAAGGTGTTGCTCGCTCACAAGGTCTTCAACCAAGCCAACAATTTCGCCCTAAGTTGTGGCAAAATCGGTATTTTCATATTGCATTTCAGATACAATTTCCTGAGAGAGGAAATAATAATGTATTAATTAAGTTATTTAATTATTAAACGAGTCAATGTTTAAAAGGAACTAAAAATAGGAAAATAAAATCTTACCTCAATGGATAAGAGGTTTGAATCCAGTTCATCAACTTGAAGGTTTAGTTCCATACAAGTCAGAGAGTTCCAGGCAAGCACACAGCACACCATCACCAGCAAAAAAAAATGTTTAAAATGGAGCCTGGGCTTGAGGCTTTTGTCGGGAAAGACTGGTGGGTGTGGTTTCCTTTGGAAATTCCCTGGGCAAGCCTAGGCAAGCCTTCGTTGGGAAATTTTTCAAAACTATAACATGCTGGAATTTTCTTGTGATTTCTTTGTGAGTCAGAGATGAACTGGAAATGATGTAAGAGTAGGTGGGGTTTAGCAAAAGTAGGCGGGGCTTAGGAAAAGTGGGCGTGGCTTAGAAAAATACCTCATGAAAAGTGGGCGGGGCTTAAAGTGGGCGGGGCTTACAAAAATACCTCATGAAAAGTGGGCGGGGCTTATAAAAATCCACAGAAAATTGGGCGGGGCTTAAAGTGGGCGGGGCTTATAAAAATCCACAGAAAAGTGGGCGGGGCTTAGAGGAAAGTGGGCGTGGCTTATGGAATACCTCGTGAAAAGTGGGCGGGACTTAAAGAAAAGTGGGCAGGGTTTTTAAAAATTCCATTTGGAAGTGGGCGGGGCTTATGAAAAGTGGGCATGGCTTAACAAAAAATAACCTGTGGCTCAGGAGGTGGTCAAACAAGAGCATTAAGAGAAGTTTATCATTTCGTAATGGCACAAAAGGGGTATCTTAAAAAATATAAAGATTCAAATGTTTTGTTTGTCAATATTTTAGATGGGGATTATTGTGCAAAGAAAATTAAACTATTGAAGGAATTTGAGAATGAACAAATCTTTATAGGTTCAATGAGTGAGCTTAACAATATGCATCGGTTATTTGATAAAGAGTGTCCCGAGGCTTAGACGTTTCAGATATTTCTTTGGAATCACCTTTAACAAATCTTTATCTTGTTGTATGGGTTATTTGAATAGAGAGCCCCTAGGTTAAAAGGGGAGACAAATAAATATACCTTGGGATAAAAAGGGGGTTTATTTTTAGGGAAAAAAAAGGGAATCGCTGAAAATCCTCCATTCATTTACATAGGGAAAAGTGAGCCAGAATCAGTATTCTTACCCTACTACAGGAGATCAATCTCTTCTTGATTTAAGAAATATGATTTAAGACTCGGGAAGTTTTTAATATTTGATGCTAACTCGGATAATGAATCTCCCATAAACTTGTATGTGTCAAGAAATCTGATATTGGTTATGGGGGATGTATAAATTGTTTTTGTGAATGAGATGTATTTTGGATCTGTGTTTGGAATGGCGAAAATATTTCCAAATGTCTGAAAGTTCATTTATAAATAGATGTGTGTCATAGTGAGCATTTTTAGTGAGGAAAGACAGGAATAAAACTTGGAGGCTTGTAATTAAGATTACAATGGGAATGAGCTGGACCTCTATATTTACCAGTAAGATGACAGTGATCCCTAACCTTGACCCCTCCCTCAATTTCCTCATCACAAATATGACAGGTACTGTTCTCTCTAAATTCATTTTCCTCTTCCTTTGTTAATGACATTGGTTTATAGGTTTTCACCATTATTTCTTAGTCTTATACAATCTTTTTCCAATCGTCTTACAACTCCTCTGAGGCATCTTTCCCTCTATAAAGTTCTAACTTGTTGTATTCATCACCAACAGATGATTTGATATAATAACAGAAACCACAAGGAGTATGTTTTTGGTATATATTTGTGTATGATTTATTTGGATTCGGAGAAAGTGTTTATCTTTTCAAGGATACTTTCAAAATCGGCATATATCACAAACGGATGTTTTATAGATTTGTTAAAATCTTTGAATGATATGTTTGAACCTGCTTTTGCTAAATTGATTACGGTTGATTTATGATTACTACAATATTTTGAATGTTTATTTAATCGTTCTTTTGTGTGAAAGGAGTTGAGACATCTCTTACAAGGATACGTTTTACATTTTCTCTTATATATTTGTGATTTGGTTATTCTTGAGAAATTTTTGATGAAAGCATAATGTGATTTTTCCTTTGAAGTAAAGTGGAGAAGGTCAATGTGTGTTTCATCATTTTTATAGTTCTTTGAAATTTTTAATATCTGAACTTTATTTGTATCCGTTAATCCATATACATTAACAGATAGATTTTTCATTTTCTCAAATTTAGGAATATCTCCCAATGACATTGGAAACTTTAAATCTTTAACATTTAATGTATTCTCATATTTCTTATAATGTTCAAGCCTTTCAGGATTCCATTGTGGAGGATGTAAGTGAGCAAGAACAGACCATAGAAAACATTTATTATCTTTGCTTTGAATATTAACAACCGCTTTCTTAAGTTTTTTCTCTTTTAGCAAATCAATATAAGAAGAAGCTTGAAGAGGATCTGATTTTAAGATGTGTATATCTAAAAAGATTATTTTTGTGATAGTAATAGGGATGGGCACACATCGACTTTTTCTCTGTTGTCCCGTTGAAATGAGTGTATTTAATGGCCATTT
Source organism: Eptatretus burgeri (assembly GCF_056783735.1). NCBI lineage: Eukaryota > Metazoa > Chordata > Myxini > Myxiniformes > Myxinidae > Eptatretus > Eptatretus burgeri. The sequence goes on along the minus strand of NC_140972.1, from coordinate 49,783,309 downwards.
TGCACGCTGATCACGAATCCATTGAAATTTTTGACCTAGGATGATGTCATAGGTTGGTGAAATCATGTCTTACGAAGACATCATCCTCGGTCAAAAATTTCAATGGATTCGTGATCAGCGTGAAAAATTGCCATTAAAAAACACTCCTTTCAATGGGACAACAGAGAAAAAGTCGATGTGTGCCCAACCCTAATAATACATGCCCGAGTAAGCCATAATTATCAAATTTTATCTGAAAAGTGGGTAAATTTGGTGGCCATTTTGAATTTTTGCATTTTACCAACCTAAGACATCATCCTATGTCAAAAAGTTCAACGGATTCGTGATCAGCGTGAAATTTGGCCATAAAAACACTCCTTTCAAAAAAGTGTGGTTGTATGCCCTAATAGTAAATCCACTACCTACTAGTGTTATCAACCTCTTGTTCTTGTATCTGGAGATCATCGTAAACATCACATCTTAGAAAATCTTGAAATGATGAGATAAAGTGTGGGTTTGTCCTCATATAGGGGATAGTTTCATCGTCTTGTCTTACCATTTTCAATTTTACCCCCATATAAAACTTAAAAGTTTTCATTTCACTTAATGTGTTTTTAATTATAGTTTCAATACTTTGTTTAACCATATCAACAACTTCCATGATTGAAGATGTTCCAGGGTCTTGAAAACGAAACAATCTTCTTTTTATATGCCCTTTAAATTCCCCGTCAATGTTTTAAATGGAGAATTTAGCTTCCCTTTTTTCATTGTTCTTGTGTTTGCGTGATTGAAGATGTTTATTATAATTCTTTTTAAGAATATCATTATCACATCTATCACAATGTTTTGTTTCTTGGTCAAGTGGAGATATTTGATGAAATTGATTAAATGTGTGTTTGTTGGTTTGAAGGTGTTTTTTTTATAATATTCGTGATTACTAGCATCGCAGTATGTTGTATTCACCATATTTATATAATAAAACTTTGCTTAAACTAAAATTTTCTTCATGAAAATTTCGTTTAATTTAAAGGTGAATCTGTGCTTAAAACCATTTTATCCTCCAACTTTTTCACTTAATAAATACAATGTTTCAAGACATAAAAGGCAAGTTTCAATCAACCTCTTCATTTGTTAAAGATACTGAGAAATATGTCAATGATGTAAAATTGAACAAAGATAAATATAAGAACTATTGGATAAAAACAATTGTGATGAATAATATGAGTTCTTCAATTTCCTTCAGTGGAAGGGCTTTCAATATATCTGGAAGAACATCAATAAAAGTATCTCTAACAAAAGTTTCTCCTCTCCTTCTGGCAATATATTCAAAATTAGAAAAAGCAATGAAACAAGAAAAAGTATCAAAAAATAAAAACCTTATGGATGAAGCTTAAGAAAGAAAAGATAAGACCATCTGTAATATGCAAAGTGAAATTTGTATATTTTTCAACAACCCTGAAGATGTAAATCTTGATGAAATCAAGGATGTTAATATATCAGGTGAAATGACATTTCGTTCAATCATAGTTAAGGATCATTTTAAAATTACCTTTAATATAAAAAATGTCGCAGTTGAATCTGTAAATGAAAAAAAGTATATAGATATCGATGGTAATGTTTTTTTCTGCTAATTAAATATGAGTCAATATTCAACTGAAGATTTTGAAGATTATGAGAGTGATTATGATACCGAGAGTTTGTGTTCAAACGACAGTTATGATACCGAGAGTTTGTGTTGAACGGATTCGTTGAACAGCGTTCACCGGATTCGTTGTTCAATGAATCCGTTGAAAAAAAGTTCAACGGATTCGTGATCAGCGTGAAATTTGGCCATAAAAAACACTCCTTTCAAAAAAAGTGTGGTTGTATACCAATATTCAACTGAAGATTTTGTCAATATTCAACTGAAGATTTTGGATGATTTTGGATGATGAAGATTCAAAAACCTTATGGATGAAGCTTAAGAAAGAAAAGATAAGACCATCCGTAATATGCAAGGTGAAATTTGTATATTTTTCAACAACCCTGAAGATGTAAATCTTGATGAAATCAAGGATGTTAATATATCAGGTGAAATGACATTTCGTTCAATCATAGTTAAGGATCATTTTAAAATTACCTTTAATATAAAAAATGTCGCAGTTGAATCTCTAAATGAAAAAAAGTATATAGATATCGATGGTAATGTTTTTTCTGCTAATTAAATATGAGTCAATATTCAACTGAAGATTTTGAAGATTATGAGAGTGATTATGATAGTGAGAATTTGTGTTCAAACTACAGTTATGATACCGAGAGTTTGTGTTCAGACGATAGTTATGAAAGTAGTTTTATAGATGATTCTGAAAGTATCGAAGATGATACCAAAGATGAATTTCAGTTTAAGCAGAGTTTTACTTTATAAATATGCGAGATTTTGAACCTCTTGAATTCGCTGATTCTCCATATGACACATTTGAGAATTGTCCTGTGTGTGAAACACGGGGATTAAACACAGAGTCAAAAGCCTATTAACAATGTATATTCTGTGATTATCTTCTAATTAATGATAATAAAAAAATATAAAAAGGAAAATAATTATTTTAGATTTACACCAAAAATGAATTACTTTACAAGATTGATTCGAGAAATGAATGTAAAGTATGAGGGTGATAACACACCTTTCCTTACAAGGGAAGAAACTGACCGTATTAGAGAAATGTTCAAAGGATTGTTGTTATATATTATTCATGGATGTGATTTTCAGGGAAATATCAACACAAGATATTGCATAAATAAAATAATGGATTATCTTGAAATTAAACCTGAACTTAGGATAAAATATTGAGTTTCTAAAAAAGCTAATAATAAATTTAATAACCTGTTTTCCAAATATATAAATTAATGATTTTTTACCCATTTGGGAAAATAAGATAAAATTTAGCAATCATAAAAATCTTCCAAATTAATTAAGATGTCTCATAGTTGGTTCAAGCTGATGCGGAAAAACCGGTTTACTTTTGAAGATGCTCCTGACTCCCAACTTTTTAGATTATGATAATTTAATAATTTTCACAAAGTCGAGTTTTCAACCTGAGTATCAACTCCTCTCACAAGGTTTTAATGCTGGTCTTCAAAAAGAAGATATAATCGGTTTATTTAAACTTCACAAAAACCTAAATGATTATAACATTGAAGATATAATACAACTATTTTGTGATACACAGAGATGTATAAAGAAATCAAAACCGATAACTTGTATTCTTAGTGATAATACGGATGATATACCGTCTCCCCAAGATTTAGATAAATCAAAAAAGAACCTCGTTATCTTTGATGATTGTGTTAATGAGAGAAACCAAATGGTAATGGACAGCTACTACACAAGAGGGAGACATTCTTCTTGTAATTGTATTTATCTTAGTCAATCATACTTTCAACTTCCACGTCGTTCCATCAGAAACAATGCAAATACTTTTATTTTATTTAAGTTAAATTCAATAGATATAAACAATTTTTGGAAAGATAATTGTTCTACATTATGCAGTAAAAAGGAATTTGGGGATTATATGACTGAAAAATTGATTATATGACTGCACATGACTGAAAAATAAAAATATATTGTTGTGAAACAAGATGAGATATTAAATGATATTTTCCAATAAATAAATGGATGCGAAAGAAAGAGCAAGAAGATTTAAGGAACATCAACAGTTGGTTTCAAAAGTTGTAAAACAACAGGAAGACATAAAGAAGAAACGCAGACAGAAACTAACAGGTGAAGAAGCATTTGAAAGAAAACAAGAAATATTTTAAACCGCACTTAAAAACTTCCCAATAAAAAATTGTAGATGTTTCCACAGTTCCCACAGTAGAACATACTCCTAAAAAAAACTTCAAATGATAAAAGATTTCAGTCAAATGACGGATGAAGAATTAGAGCATATAGGAGAATTAGAATATGATGATGAAGGATTATTTCAACAACTGGAAGAGATTAATCACCCCCACTGATGATATTGTGAATGCTCTTCAAAACAATGAATATTCAGCAGATTCAAAAACCAAAGCAGGACTCATTCCAACAGAACAACCAGCAATATGTAATCTTGTTCAAGAAAAGGTATTGATATTTAATGATGAATTAAGGTTCTTGTGGTCTGCTCAACCCCCTGTTAAATTAAGCCCCAGAGTAATGTTTCTTCTCACAAAAGATGGAAGACAAGGTTCAACTGTGAGGGGTGAATCAATGTATTTTAATAAACCATTGGATATGAAAAATAATGATGATAGAGTATATATTGATCTGCTGAACTCTGTTAATTATAGGGTTCGTCTTTCTGGTAAACGTGGCAAGAAAGAGAAGGAGAAACACATTATTCAGGCTTTAAGTATCCTTGGTTCAGGTGTTACTTTTCTTCCAAATGACCCATCACAATTAGTTAATAGACTGTTATTGTTGTCAGGTAGTAAGAAGGCTGGAAATAACAATTGTTTTAATGAAGCAGCAGCCATTTTCGACCAGTTGAGGAACAGGAAAATAATTAATAAATATCAATGTAAAGACATTTTATCTCATATTAAATAAGATGAGAAGCACAATCCTCAGTTTTAATTTCACAACAAGTGACCACACATCTACATTCTCATACCCACTACAACTTGACCCAACAAAAGAATATGAGGCATCTTTATTGTACATGGAAACTTATAATACCTTATTTAATATAACTGAGAAAAATGACAAGTTTAGTTATAATCCGGGAAGTGGATACAAATCGATAACAGTCTCACCCGGAGCATATGAGATTTCTCAATTATCTTCAGAAATTGTTCGTCTTATGAAAGAACAGGGTGATGAACCAAAAAATATTCTTATAGATATTCAAAAACATACTTCAAAATCAACGATTAAACTTAAAAATAACGACAAGGTTGATTTCACAATTGATAATTCATTTAGAGAGTTATTGGGTTTCTCCTCAAAAAAGATTGAAACGAATGGGACGTTTTACAGTGATAATGTCATTCAAATATCCTCAGGAATAAATTCGGTATTGATTCACTGTGATTTGATTGATGGTGCTCATAATGATGGAATAAAAACAAATACAATATTTTCATTCAGCGCATACTCAACCCCAATTCGTTATTGGTTACTCAACCCCAATTCAATATGGAACCCAAAAATCTGGTTTATCTCCCTGTGTCAGGAAAAAACCATACACAGAGTAAATTTTAGGATAACCGACCAACATAATTGTATGATTTCTTTTAATGGAGAAGTTATATCCATCAGAATTCACCTTCGTGAAGTTTTCCAATAAATAAATACGATGATTGTGAGGAAACATGAGTTGGGAAAATATAAAATAATTACAGGGGATGGGATGTTCCTTTCCCCATACTACAAGTGTGAAGGTATGTATCTTGGTAGAGGATACTATAAACCTCAGAGAAAAAGGGGTGTCGGACATCAATTTAGAGGAGATGGGATAATTCATGCTCTAATGGGTATCAGTTCCACTATTCTTAAACATAAAGACCTAATTGGTTCAATTAGGAAGCTGTGGGAAGTGTAGCAGGTGCTGTAAAGAGCAAAAAAGATGCCCCAAAGGAATCTCATAAATTACAAGCAATAAAAGAAATTAAGAAAGGCAAAACTCAGTTGTCTCCCCAAGAACGACATAAAATAATTCAAATACTTGGGTCAGGGTTTTAAAAGTTTTAACATCTTTTTTCCAAAATAAATACAAGTATGGAAGCAATTGATAGTATCTATGATTTGGATGATACTATTATCATGTCAAACTGCACTAAAAAAGAAGATTACTTCAAGGTAAATACAATAACTGGAACAGACTGGAATGCAAATGGTACAAAAAGTTTTGAAATAAATAATGAACAAACTTATTTGAATCTATCCGAAAGTTTCTTGTTGTGTAATTTTACATTGACTCAGGCTGGGAATAACACAAACGCTACACTCGTAAATTATTTCTTCTGGAAAATGTTTTATAGTGTTTGTTTGTACATTGGAACAGTAGAAGTTGAAGCGGTTGATTATGTCTCTGCTGTATCTGAAATGATGAAATTTACACTGTATTCATTCAGTGATAGAATGGGAAAGGGGGCTGTCGAAGGTTTTATTTCTGAGATGTCAACGGGAACAAACACAGACCCTGGATATACTCAAAGGAAAGGAATGTATAATGATGATACAAAAGCAGTTAATAGTTTTATTGTGGAAGTTCCTCTTAAAGGTATATTTGGATTTTTTGATCATGATAAAGTTCTGTATGGTCTTAAAATTAGATTTCAACTACAAAGGAATGATAATGAAAATAGATTACTTTTTGGTGTTGGTAGTGCTTTTGGTGCTCAGAATAAATTTGTAATTGAAGAAACGAGTTGGTATATTAGTGAATATACTCCTAATCTTTTAACAGAAGAGATGTTGAACAGAAGACTTAACTCAAAGAAACCACTCAGTGTATCATACCTCAAAAGAAGATGTCAACACATTAAACGAAACCAAACCACTTACACGTGGAATTTGGGTGTTCTGGAAGGAAAGCCACGATATCTGTGAATCATTTAAAAAAAAATATATGGTGATACTGCTACAGATAAGAATAATGCATTGAGTGATAATGCTAAAGTGAAACAACTTCGTGTTTCTCCAGATGGAACATTTTATCCACGAGATAGATTGGAAATTAATTGGGAAAAATGATTATACTGAAGCATTCAAGTCTTACCAAAAGGTCTGTGAAAGTAATGGAAATAAAGAACCTATTTTGGATATGACAGCATTGACATATTTGAATCTATGATATGACATATTTTGGATATAAAAGTTTGTATACAATCTATGCGTTTGATCTGAGGGCTCAAAAGGAAACTATAAAGTCGAATGGAGTGGATACTTCTCTATACATTGAAAAATTAGAGAGTGAAGAAGTTGATACATTTTGTTTGCTTTTGGAAGAAACAGAATTACAGATTAATACAGATAATGGTGTTATGATTAGTCTTAAATAATTTTTTGTTAAATAAATGTGTGGCAAAGTACCAACTGGGGTATATGTTAATCAAATCAATCTTCATAAACTATCATCTTGTGTTCAAAATCAAAAGCCTTGTACGATTAACATTAATACAATTCAGAGAAAAGGAGCAGTAAGAATTGATGTTTTGCTCACAAGAGAACAGGGTAAAATCTTGAACGATACTGGCTCACTTAAAATTTAAATGACAAAACTAATGTTGAAAAAATATTCAATAAGAGAGATGAGTGGAGGATTTCTCCCATTTCTAATTCCTTTATTTGCTGGTTTAAGTGCGGTTGGAGCATTGACGGGTGGTATTTCAACAGCGGTGAAAACTGCCAATGAAAGGAAGGCTCAACTCCGGGCTCAAAAAGAATTGGAAAGACATAACAAAGAGTTGGAGAAACAAATTAGGGGAAGTGGTGTAATTGTGGATTTTGCTGAAAAATTTGAAAGTCTGCCTGATAAAGCGAGATTGTGAGTTGGAGATATGCTTTCTTCTATCGCACAAGCAGGTGTACAATTAACTAAAAGGGGTAATGGATTATATCTTTCTAATAAATAAATGAGCATTGATGAGTTTAAAGAATTTGGAAAGAATACAACATCAAATTTACAACTTGTCAAATATTGTAAGAAATTAAAAATTCATAATGTGGTTATTTGTATGAGAGATGAATTAACAAACGTGCCTAAACATACAAAGAATATTATTATGAACTTCGAAGATAATAATTGGAACGGTTCTCATTGGGTTTGTTTTTTAATGGCAAGATAAATATTATTTTGATAGTTTCGGTCTTCCACCACCTGCTGAAGTCATAAAATTATTACAGAATGTTGTTTATCAAACATTTCAAGTCCAATAATTAAATTCCAAGTGTTGTGGTCAATTGTGTCGATATGTGTTATTTCAACTCAACAAAAATAAATTTTTTAATGACATTATTTTTAATCTAATATAAATGACATGTTGGTAAAGATGGTTCTATCCTTGGTGTACCCCAATAACTGGATATTGATTTATCAAATTATTACACAAAGGCACAGGCTGAAGGACAGAAATATAGTATAACCAAAAATATTAATATGAAAAATGCTTATAAATTAAAAAATTATCCAAGCCTGACTGACGCGAATGACTTGGTGAGATTAAGTGATTTATCACAATATATATCCTTAAATAAAACGGCCGTGTATTCCAAAGATACAGAAGTGTTGATTTTATCTCCAGGTCATACAGAATTCACAGTTCAAATTAAAATAAAATTTTATAAAGAAGGGCGTATCGTTTGTATGAGAATACAACAATGGGGGTATAATATGAATGATTTAGGATATAATTGGTCATTTAAAATTGACCAAGAAGACCTGGAAGAATAATATCCACTTGGTCTGGAGAATGAGTTTTGTGGAGCCACGATTAGTAAACAACAAATTAGAGAATTTAAACAACAAAATATTTAATTTTACAAACAAACAGAAAGGGGTGAAAATAGCAACCTCCATCCATCTTCGAAGATGGCGGAGGTTAACAAACACAAACAAGTGGTGCCAGGCACAACAAATCCCACCCATTTAATGCATAACGTTATTTTGGGGATCAAATTTAAATTTGAGACATCCTAAACCTGAATGTTGATTATAAGGAATACAACTAGAGGGGGAGCACTCGGGAGAGTGCAAAACCTCCGCCGCCAATACTGCTGGGTCACTCAAGTGAACCTTATATCTTATTCATTAAATATGTCAACAGTGCTGACAGTTACAGTTCTTTTCTCCAAAATTTTTTTGGGGAGGGGGGGGGGGGTTGGAAATCACTTAAAACATGTAGAAATGGAAAAAAAATTTCTCCAACAATTTTTTTGGGGGGTTGGAAATCACTTAAAACATGTAGAAATGCAAAAAAAAAAATTCTCCAACAATTTTTTTGGGGGTACCAATTTTTGGGGGGTTGGAAATCACCTAAAACGTAGAAATGCAAAAAAAAAATTATTTTTTTTTGGTGGTGACAATTTTTGGGGGGGTTGGAAATCACTTAAAACATGCAGAAATGCAAAAAAAATTTCTTGAACAAATTTTTTTGGGCGGTAACAATTTTTTTTGGGGGGGGGTTGGAAATCACTAAAAACATGTAGAAATGCAAAAAAAAAGAAATCGAAATGTGGTTGAAAAAAAGTTGCAAAAATTTTTTTTTCTCTCTAAGAATTTTTTGGGGGGGGGGGGTTGGAAATCACTAAAAACATGTAGAAATGCAAAAAAAAAATTTCTCCAACAATTTTTTTGGGGGTACCAATTTTTGGGGGGCTTGGAAATCACTTAAAACATGGAGAAATGCAAAAAAAAGAAATAGAAATTTTGTTGATAAAAAGTTGCAAAAATTTTTTTTTCTCTCTAAGAATTTTTTTTTGGGCGGGGTAACAATTTTTTGTGGGGGGGTTGGAAATCACTTAAAACATGTAGAAATGCAAAAAACAAAAAAAAAATTCTCTGAATTTTTTTTCGTGGGGGGGGGACCAAACCAAAATTTAATGGAATGATCATTGGACGATACCTAACACCCCCCCCACCAAGTTTCGTCAAAATCCGTCGAGGAGTTTTTCCGTAATACTGTTCACAAACAAACAAACAAACAGAAAGGGGTGAAAACAGAAACCTCCATCCATCTTCGCTTATTTTAAAAAAAAAATATTTTTTTTTTTTGGGGGTGACAATTTTTTTGGGGGGGTTGCAAATCACTTAAAACATGCAGAAATGCAAAAAATAATTCTCGAACAATTTTTTTGGGGGGGTAACAATTTTTTTTGGGGGGGGGGTTGGAAATCACTAAAAACATGGAGAAATGCAAAAAAAAGAAATCGAAATTTGGTTGAAAAAAAGTTGCAAAGAAATTTTTTTTCTCTCTAAGAATTTTTTTTTGGGGGGGGGGGTTGGAAATCACTAAAAACATGTAGAAATGCAAAAAAAAAATTCCCAAACAATTTTTTTGGGGGTACCAATTTTTGGGGGAGTTGGAAATCACTTAAAACGTGGAAATGCAAAAAAAAAAATCTTTTTTTTAGGGGTAACAATTTTTTTTGGGGGGGGGGTGTTGGAAATCACTTAAAACATGCAGAAATGCAAAAAAAAATTCTATTTTTGGGGGGTAACAATTTTTTGGGGGGGGTAACAATTTTTTTGTGGGGGGGGGCTGGAAATCACTTAAAACATGTAGAAATGCAAAAAAAAAAAAAAATTTTCTCTAAATTTTTTTTGGTGGGGCGGGGAACCAAGTCCAAAATTTAATGGCATGATCCTTGGACCATACCTAACCCCCCACCAAGTTTCGTCGAAATCCGTCAAGGAGTTTTTCCATAATACTGTTCACAAACAAACAAACAAACAAACAAACAGAAAGGGGTGAAAACAGTTACCTCCATCCATCTTCAAAGATGGCGGAGGTTAATAAGGAATATTTTAGTCTTACTTTGAAGTCAATTGAACCATTTTGACGAAGTTATGACCGTAAAATGATTTTGACCTTTTTGTGACCTGACCTTGACCTTTGACCGAATTGGACCCAAAAGTGAATGGGGTCGTCCGAGCTTCATTACCCACCTGTGGATACAATTTGACAGTGTTTGAGCCAGCCGTTTTCCCGTAAAGTTGTATTTTCGTAACCATGTTTTAGTTTTAATGGAAAATTTGTAATTTTGACCTAACACCATGACCCCCAAAACTTCGGACCCTACCGATCTTCACAAATATGCATTTTCACTGTAGGAATGGGTAGCATTATAAGTGACAAATGGAATAAGGTTCACTATAAGCTTAGTTTGAAGTAAATCAGATCATTTTTGACGAAGTTATGAGCAAAAAACGATTTTGATCTTTTCGTGACTTTGACCTTGACCTTTGATCCAATTGGAACAAAAAGTTAATGGGGTCGTCCAAGGTTCATTGCCCACCTGTGGATTAAATTTGATAGTGTTTGCTAAAGCCTTTTTGCCGTAAAGTTGCTAACAGACAGACAGACAAACAAACCAGACAATTACAATATCCTGCTCCCTCCCTCTGGGGGGCGGGATAAAAATGCAAAAAGAAAAACAACTACAACCCCCCCCCCAAAAAAAACAACAACAACAACAAACAAACAAAAACATTTTGCAATTTTTAAAAATATAAATTGGTCTGGTGTTGATGTGACGCAGGCACGATGGGTCGAATGGCATCCTCCTGCATCTAATTTCCATGTGTGTGTTGTGTGTGTGTGTTGTGTGTGTGTGTGTGTGTGTGTGTATTTGTGTGTGTATTTTGTGTGTGTATGTGTATGTTTATGTGTGTGTGTATGTGTGTGTATGTGTGTGTGTATGTGTGTGTGTATGTGTGTGTGTATGTGTGTGTGTGTGTGTGTGTGTGTGTGTGTGTGTGTGTGTGTGTGTGTGTATGTGTGTGTGTGTGTGTGTGTGTCATCCTCTTCATCACCATCTTTCGAATGCACCGTGGCCGTCTTGGAAAGAGTTCTGTTCTTCGCTGGTTTGCCGTTACCTTCTCAACATTCATTCAGGACAGGAATTAGTAATTTGTTCAAGGTGCGGGAGATAACTCGCCGACACTTAAAAGCGAGACGAACTTTAAGGTTCACTGATGACCAATGCTGGCAGACAGGTAATCTGTCTTCATGTCCTTCTGATGGACGACGTGCACATTAATCCCTCGTGCAACACCAGTGTGGTAGTTTATAGCTGGATGAGGATTCGAACCCAGGCTAGACAGCTCGCATTAAGCTCTTGTCCGCTATATCCGCACTACCTATCACTTGCTAAAAACAATGGCTCCCTTCGGCCTGGGGGGAGGTGGGGAAATTCTCACTGCCGAGCTCTTCACGATATCAACAAGGAGAAAAAGACATAAAATGTCATGGCCCCCGCCCCCGTGGGTTTAGTAATTCTGTTGATCGGAGTTAAAGAGCTTGCTGATATCGATTTCCAACTAAAATGGCTGACAATCTACCAGTCGGCCATTTTTGATCAGATTGCAAAATGAAGTGAGGTGCACGTGTATGTCATAATGTACAATGCTTGTGCCAAGTTTGAACAAAATCGGACAAGGCATGTCAGAGAAATGGTTGGAGACACATCGCAGGAACAAAATGGCCGCCAGTCGGCCATAACAAAATGGCCGCCAGTCGGCCATTTTGGATCTGATCTCGGGGGGGGGGGGGGAGGGGCGAGGAATGACAGGCACATGCACACAGTACATGGAAAGTGACCCGGATTATACGGGTTCGACCCGTTTTGTTTCTGAAAACCCACCTATAATCAACCCACCTAATGCTACTGATCCACCTATAATCAACGTACCTGGTGTTATTGATCCACCAATGATAAACGTACCGGGTGTTGTTGATCCACCTATGATTAACGTACCTGGTGTTATTGATCCACCAATGATCAACGTACCTGGTGTTATTGATCCACCTATAATAATCAACGTACCTGGTGTTATTGATCCACCAATGATCAACTTACCTGGTGTTATTGATCCACCAATGATCAACGTACCTGGTGTTATTGATCCACCTGTGATTAACGTACCTGGTGTTATTGATCCACCAATGATCAACGTACCTGGTGTTATTGATCCACCAATGATTAACCTGTTCAGTTCTCCCAGAACCGAAACACGTGTCAAGAGGCAAAGAGAAACACGGGTTACCAGACCACCGCCATTGTTCAACAAGCTTTTAATCCGTCCATCGCACACCAGGCTCGTCCACGCATGCTCAGACACAACATAGCAATACATCACACATCCCCCTTCATGTTCATGAACTTTGCAAATTATTCGCTCATGAAGCACGCACAGCCCATTGTCCGACACAAGAGTTTGAAGTATGCTTTGTGCATCAAACTCTTCTCGCAATTTGTCAATCGTGAGTTCACTGATCATTTTCAAAGTGACATATTATACTTCAATCCACTTTGAGTCTGCATCGACCAGAATAAATAGCATCTTCCCTTCGACTGGACCCGCATGGTCGACATGTAAGCGCGACCATGGTTGACTGGAGCACTCCCAAGGATGTATTGGTGCTTTGGAAGGGAGTTTCTGGAACGCCTGACATTCATGACATTCTTTAACTCTTTGCTCCAAGTCAATATCCATTCGTGGCCACCGCATGTAGCTTCGTGCCAAAGCTTTCATCCTTACAATACCTGAGTGGCCCTCGTGCAACATGTCAACCGTCTGACGTCGGCATTGGGGTGGCAGTACCACCTGTGCTCCCAATTGCACACAACCTGCATGAAAACTCAGTTCCTGCTTACGACAAGCGAATGGTTTGAACTCTTCCTGTGGCAATGTGCCTGGCCAAGCCCAGATTATGTACTCACGAACACGTGAAAGCACAGGGTCCCTGCCTGTCATTAGCCGTACATGCGTTGGGGGTGATCGGTGACCTCTCCATCGTGTGTCCATCAAGAGAGCCACTTGTCCCGGAATTGGAGCATCCAGCCCAGTCGGTGTACGTGGAAGATGGCTCAGCACGTCGGCATTGGCCACGCCAGGTTTGTATACGATATGATAATCGTAGGCTGAAAGGGTTAATGCCCAATGCTGAACTCGAGGTGATGCCATTGTTGGAATAGCCCGCTTTTCATTAAATAACCCCAGCAAGAGCTTGTGGTCTGTATCTATTTGAAAGGCTCAGCCATACAGATAGATGTGCAATTTCTTAACTCCAAAAATGACTGCGAGCTCTTCCTTGTCGACCTGCGGGTATCTGCTCTCTGCCATATTCAACGTGCGCGAAGTATACCTGATTGGTCTCCCTGTCCCACCTGGCATTATGTGCACCAGCACCGCTCCGACACCATATGGACCAGCATCACAAGATACCACGAGTTTCTTGTGATCATCGTAATGAGTCAGGACGTGTGTTGGTGCAGGTGCCTCGGTGATTGCTCTGACCTTCTCAACCGTCGGCTGTATCTGTTTCACGGTTAACTTGTGTCCGAGAAAAACTCATTGATGTCGTTGTCATCGCAATCCCGCATCTTGCAACCTCTTCAAGACACACCTGAGGTTGCAAAGATGGTCACTAGCGGAATTCCCCGTGACTAACAAATCATCAAGGTGGACCATGACTCCTGGAATCCCCACCAGCAAATTTTCCATTGTGTGTTGGAACACAGATGGTGCCGTTGACATGCCAAGTGGTAAGCGTGTGTATCTGAACAATCCCCTATGTGTGTTTGTTGTGACAAATTCACGTGAAGTTTCTAACAAAACCAACTGCCGGTAGACGTGGCTCAAGTCGAGCTTTGTGAAGAGTTTCTCCCCAGAAAGTTTTGTGAACAACTCATCAATGCGCGGAATGGGGTAAGTGTCTGAGCGGACTGCCGGATTGACTGTAACCTTGTGATCTCCGCGTATCCGAACCGAGCCATCTCATTTCATAACCGGGACGATCGGAGCTGCCCAACGAGAAAATTGTACAGGTTCGATGATCCCGGCCTTTAGCAACCGATCCAACTTCTGATCTGCCTTCCGTCTCTGCGAAAATGCTATCAGGCGGGCTTTCACAAATTTCGGAATTGCATTTTGGGTCAATGTCTAGGTCAACCTCCGTTCCTTTCAGTTTTCCCAGCTCCAATGCGAAAAGGTCTCCATAGTCCTTAAGGAATTTCCTCAATTGATCACTGGCATTGAGGTTATTCACATCCTGCCAATTCAACCGGATTGCTCGGAGCCAATCCCGTCCCAGCAGACTGGGTCCTGAACCTCTCACCATCATTAAGGTCAACTCCGCCTTCTGTGTGCCATACCTCACAGCGACTTCACATTCTCCCACAATATCCACAGGTTCATCAGTATATGTGCATAGTATGGTCAATGTGTAGTATGGTCTGACTGGAGCAGATTGTGGGTCTGTTTGGGTTGTGTGCCCTCAACTTCTTCTGGAACATAACCTCACTAATCAGTGATAGCCAGGTCAGGTCAGGTATGGGAGCATGTGCCAGAACAGCACGTCGCTGCGTCCACTTTCCGCCGGTACTCCAGGGGCCTCCGTCTGGCCATCCCCCAGGCAGATGCCAGGCCCATCCCCATCTCCTTGAGATGATGGTCAACCTGTTGCAACCATGAGGCACGTGGTCGACCCACTGGCCTCCTCCACTCATGAGACTCCCTCGCTGAGAGAATCTGGTGAGCAGGATCAGAGTCAGGAAAACGAGCCACATGTCCATACAGCCGCAACTGACGCTCACGGACTATGCAGGTAACAAATCTCATCCGAGTCTCTCTCAGCAACCGCTCGTTGGACACAAAATCCGACCAGCGATAGCCAAGGATTTTCCGAAGAGACCTGGTACCAAAGGAATTAAGTCTCCGTCTCAGATCCTTGGTCAGAGTCCAAGTCTCGCACCCATAGAGCAAGACTGGAAGTACCAAGGACCTGAAGACTCGGACTTTCGTCCTCCCGCACAGGTACCGGCAGCGCCACACCCCATGATCCAGTGAGTCCATGACTCCCCAGGCCCGACCCAGACGTCTATTGACCTCTGACTCGCAGCCAGCAGAGACATGAATATCACTGCCAAGGTAAGTGAATCTCTCCACGACCTCAACATCCTCACCACAAACAGACACAGACAGGACAGCAGCATCCAAGATGTCACCGAAAGCCTGGATCTTAGTTTTGACCCAAGAAACCCGTAATCCCAACGGCTCCGACTCCTCATTCAGCACCTCGAGGGCCCCCAAGAGGATGTCTAAAGTCTCCGCAAAGATGACTGCATCATCTGCAAAGTCAAGGTCCGAGATCTTGACATTCCCAAATGACGCACCGCAACTTGATCTCTCCGACATCCTCCCTAGAATCCAGTCCATACAAGTGCTGAAAAGTGTGGGAGCAAGTACACATCCCTGACGAACTCCAGTAACAACTGGAAATAAGTCAGAGATGGTACCACCACACTTCACAGCACTCTCAGTACCGGAGTAGAGTTCAGACATCAGATCGATCAGTTTCGGTGGCACCCCACGAAGACCAAGAATCCTCCAGAGGACGTCCCGATTCACTGAATCGAACGCTTTACAGAGATCAACATAGGCTGCAAGCAGCCCCTGCCGAAACTCTCGTCTGCGTTCGGTGAGGACACGAAGTGCAAGGATACGGTCAATCGTTGACCTCTTTGGTGTAAAGCCTGACTGCTCTGGACGCTGGTGCTCAAGCAGATGATGGCGAACCCTATCGAGAATTATCCGAGCAAAGACCTTGCCCGGCACTGAGAGCAGCGTCACCCCTCGGTAGTTGTTGCAGTCTTGGCGATCACCCTTCCCTTTCCAGAGAGGGACAACAAGGCCCCTCTTCCAGTCAGTTGGGATGATGCCTGTGTTCCAGGCAGAGCACAAAACTGCATGCAACGACATGAGTGCAGCATTTCCACCAGCCTTGAGAAGTTCGGCATGGATGCCACAGATCCCTGGAGCTTTGCCCCGTTTCAACTGGTTCACCGCAGCCCGTGTTTCCACAAGCGTAGGTGGACCACAGTTGATTCGAGGGTCAGCAACAGGGATTGTAACACCCTTGACGTCCAACTCGACAGTTGGGGGATCAGCCTGGTACAACCGCTCAAAGTAACCGGCCCAGCGGGCCTTCACTTCAGACTCCTCTGTCAAGAGCCTACCACTCTCTGCTCGAACTGTAGTGCTCCGAGGGATGGGCTTGGATGAACGTAATGCGCGAATTCCCCTGTAAGCGGGACGAGAATCACCTGTCCACAGGTGATGCTCTACCCCCTCACAGATTCCTCGCACATAGGCCTCCTTGTCCACCCTCAGTGCACGTACAGTTTTACGCCTCAGCTCCCTGAACAGCTCAGCTCTGCCATTCAGCCTGGCCCTGCGACTCTGGTCAATGGTATCCAGTGTCCCTTGAGAGACAAAATTCTTCTTTGCCCTGCGGTGAGCTCCAAGGCATCCACCGGCAACATCAAGGACGGTGGTCTTGAAGGCGCTCCACAACTCTTCAGGACCCCCCAAAGCACCCAGACCCCCCAAGTGTCCACTCAGCCTGTTTGCAAACTCCTCAGCTACTCTCTCATCCCTGAGCTTGGCAACATCCAGCCTAGGCTGGGATGGTACCATTCTCCAGGATTCAAGGTGCAGCTTTAGAGTTGCTACAACAAGCCTGTGGTCAGTATTGAGGAACTGAGCACTCCGGTAGACCCTGCAGTTCTGGATCATCCTCCAACGACCGTCAATGAGGACATGGTCAATCTCCTTTGCCACACCGCCAGCGTTGGAATACCAAGTCCAGCGATGAGCTTGTGGGCGCTGAAACCATGAACCAGCCACCCTAAGTCCATGACTTCTTGCAAAGTCAAGGAACTTAGTGCTATTCTGGTTCATAGTTCCTGACCCATGGGGACCAACACACACCTCATAACCGTCCCTATCAGTTCCAGTCGATGCATTGAAATCCCCCAAGACTAGAAGTGTATCTCGTCTGGGGCACTGATCAACCACAGACTCGAGTGTGGCGTAGAATGCATCCTTCACGGTGAGATCACTCGCCTCAGTCGGAGCATAAACAGAGACCAGGGAAATGACACCTAAGGAGTGACGAATCCTTAATCTCATAATACGCTCGTTGACCGGTGTTACCTCAATTATCATTGGGGTCAGCTTATTGGACACAGCTACAGCAACTCCTTGGGTATGGTAACCATCAGAGCGACCAGACCAATAGTAGGTGTAACCACCCACCATTATCTCGCCGCAATCCGGTCTCCGAACCTCAGAGAGAGCTGCAATCCCGATGTCCAAACGCTTGAGCTCAGATGATAACAGAGACAGGTGATCATCCTCTCTTAGGGATAGGACATTCCAGGCACCCACCCGAAGGGACCGCCTCAGGTTAACCCAAGGAGACCGCCGTCTGGTGGACGACACCTCAGCACCACTCCGACACACTCTCCCGCAATCTGACCCAGGGATGTTACCCCGTGGTTTCCCTCCTATCAACGATTGGGGGTCCCGAAGGCTTTGCCCCAATCCCGTCATCCGGTGAGCTGCCCTGCGAAGGGAAGCTGCACAGGAGGTACTCCCACGGAGTGGGTTTTCAGATTTTTTTGCGTTTTTGCGTTTTGCGGAATGAAGGGTTTTACGGTGGCCGGAGTGAAAATCCTGCCACCAACCTCCTAATAAGAAGTGACTCCAACTGCAGGAGGACGTCCGCAGACACAGTTGGGCACTAGATATGGATGGCCGTTGGCTCACAAGGAGCTCCTCCGCCCTTTGACAGGTTTTGTTTTTAATCCTGCTGGGTGTCCATATCCAAACACCCTCCTCACCAGAAAACCTGGTGGGGGAGACGGTTTAGTCGCCGACAACCCGACCATGGAACAGGTTAGTACAGGTTTACATGGTACCTGTAGCAGGTCACAGATCGAACCTGACCTGACATAAATGGTGGAAATAGGGGATAGTGATAGCGAAGACCCCATATCTATTTGCATCTGTACTTCACTGACTTGTACCTCCAACCTCACAACCAGTGGTTTGGATTTCGCGTGGTTGCTCAATTTATGATAGACTGTATGTGTCCTCTTCATTTTCCTCCTCCAACTGATATGTCTTGTATTTAGACCTTTTTCACGTTCCATGTGGAGAGCTGTTCTTGCCCCGAGGAATGCTTTGGGTTTTGAACGACAGACTCTTGCAAAGTGACCCTTTTTGCCACATTTCAAAAGATAAAGCCCGGGGGGGGGGGGGGTCTGTCAGCTATTCAACCTCGTCATCTTGTTTACTGCTCCCTCATCCCGCACTACTCCGGTATGCTCATGGAGATCCAATGCGTTCTTTTCTGCCAATTCTATTGATGAAGCTAGATTCAGGGCCTTGTCGAAATCCAACATTGTCTCCGTCAGCAATCTACGTTGGATGCGGTCGTTCGTTACTCCACAGACTAACCGATCCCGAATCATTTCCTGGAGATTACCTCCATATTCACAGCATTCAGCCAATTTATGTAAGGCTGCTACATCATCCGAAATGGACTCACCCCATTCCTGACTCCGGATGTTCAGTTTGTAACGCTGCACAATCACCGACCGCCTCGGATTCCAGTGTTGTTCAACGACTTGAACCAGCTCCGAAAATGGGACGTCTTCCAATTTCCTTGTTGCGGACAAACTTGACATGAGCTTGTATGTCGGCACACCGCAAACACTCAGCATTATGGACCATTGTTTCTCCACACTCACAATGTCGTTAGCTGTGAAATAGTGATGCAAACGCTCCACATACAGCGACCACTCTTCCACTTCGTGTGATCAACCCACCTCGTATTATTGATCCACCTATGATCAACCCACCTCTTGTTTTTGATCCACAGATGATCATCCACCTATCATCAACTCACCTAGTGTTATTGATCAACCTATCATCAACCCACCAAGTGTTATTTAAGCGGCACGATAGGGGCTGGAAATGAAGACCCTAAGATCGTAAGTTGACCACCTTAGCCGTTAAGCCAACACCAGGCTTGCATTGTTGATTTGAAGGATGGACGAGGAGTCACGAGTTGACCTGTTTATAATCGTTCAGCACATACTTTAGTGTAGTAGAGAGTAGAAAAATCGTGCAAATTATGATACAAGCATCAAATTTGGCATTTCTGTTCTGCAGGGCTTTCTGATCAAATCTGCCTGATTGGCGATTTGAAAATCCAAATTTTGAAAAATTTGAAGAAAAAAAAAATTAAAAAAAATTTGAAGTCACAGCTGTCTGAAATTCTTGAAGCTCAAGTGAACGTCCCAGACAGAGAACCAAGGGGAGATGCAGTCATCATTGATGGCTCAGCACTTATCAGTGCCCTACCTCCACGCACTTCAAAGATATTTGATGACTATGCGAAGGAAGGCATCATCCCAAAGGTGGAATCCTATGGTGCCAGGTACGAGAGGGTGGATGTAATGTTTGATGTGTTCAAGAAGTCAAGTCTGAAGTCTGAGGCAAGGTCTAAAAGGGGGCAAGGAATCAGAAGAAGAGTGACAGGAACCAGTAAGACCCCAAGTCACTGGAGAAGCCTTCTTCGAGATGACAGCAACAAGACTGAGCTGTTTCACTTCCTTGCGGAAAAGATGTGTGAAGCACAGACGACAAGCACAGTCATTGTCACAAAAGGAGAAGATGCCATTAGCAACACAAGGAAGTCACTGGATGCTGTGTCTCCATGTTGTCATGAAGAAGCTGACACTCGAATATTTGTACACGCCAGGGATGCAACGACGGATGGTAGCAATTCCATTATCATTAAGGCTAATGACACGACGTACTAGTCATAGCAATATCTGTACTGCCATCCTTACAGGAACTAGGTCTTGAAAACATGTGGATTGCCTTTAGCCAAGGAGCCAAGGCACGATGGATTCCAGTCCATGAGGT
>NC_140972.1:49752865-49755365 GCF_056783735.1 Eptatretus burgeri | reverse complement strand
GACGATAATTCGGGTCTGTGCAGAGGCGATAGCGGTCCAGCTTGGCTTGCCTTCGGTGACTGGCTGCTGGGTCCTGCATGCAGGGAGGTTGTGGCCCCAAGGCCTCCTGGTATGCCTGGCTGGGTTTGATTCATCACCTGCAGGGTGGAAGAATTGTGCACACAGGTGTTGAAATGACAATGTATATTTGAGCCATAAGGTATCTTAGTGAAGCACGTATGGTCTGTTATCGCTATAAGCATTGAGATTGCATACTTATATGACTGGCACCGAAATCAACAACTGCATGTCTTGATGAGGTACCTCGTCAGTTTGCAAATTTACTGGAAGACCTTTTGATTAACAGAAGTATTCATGAATGTAATGATATTAATACGAAATATCATAATGACACCACAAAGCCTTTCATGAAGTGACAAGAGTAGCAACAAATGATGTAGTTTTGCATGAAACGTTTTTGATATAGTGTTTCGCTAAATGAAATTGAAATGGAAAAAATAAGTTTTTCAGAATGACTATACAGTAATCTGTCCACAAGAAAAACAAAGCAGATTTGATTGGGTTGGGTTGGGTTGGATGAGGAGATTTCAACCAAGTCCCCAGAGTCATCCGCTGTTGCTCACACATCCGAACACCAAAGCTCCTCCTCGAGAATCCCATCAAGCTCATGAGCTATTATTTCAAAACACTGGAAGGTTGATTGATTTACAGAGGGAAAAGCAAAACAGTCAGTGAGGTCCTTCACTTTTATATGACAAACATCAAATCAATGTCTCAACAAATGGGGAAAGTAGAGCTCCATGAGGCTTCTGTGATAGAACGCGCAACAAGCTTGAATAAATAGGATCCAAAGATTATCAAGGCTACAACAATTGCAAGCAAGTGTACAAGGTCAAGTTTAATTCATGTAACAGGTTGAACAGCTGGATAAAAGTTACCTGAGAGAGAAAGGCCTAAATGTTTCGAGGGAAAATGACGATGACCTCATGAAAAGATATATTTGAGAAGAAAGCTGAACATCAACAAGGTTGCCCGTGGTCTAATAATTTTATTCATACCATCTAAAGTATGTCATTTGGGTCGAGCAGTTCCCACTCTTTCAATCATGAGAAAATCAAGTTAAGAAGCAATACTCCCTTTGTCCTTGATGCCTTGTCATTAATTCCTTAAGTTTAAATTCAATCGCACTCTTTCCTTGAGGGCTTCAAGCAAATGGTGCACCACCATCTCATGTCATCCCCCATCCTTATCGACAATCTTTATTACCCCATGAATCTGAGCTAACCCAATCCTTTAACTTGCAGGTTCCTGTGTTTTCTCTGCTTCTCCCTCTTTTCATGTTCGTTCTCCCCTTGCTTGTTGTGTCCACCTGTTGTCACGGTGTCAGTACGTAGCATTTGTCACCCTCCCCTGTCACTTCACTCCTCCATGAACCTCAACCTCGTATAAAAAAACTGCTTTGTGGGAAACTTGTGTGATGGATGGTACTGAATTGTTTCACCACAATATTTAATTTCTCTTCTTTTTATGAAATGTTAGTGACTATCGCAGCCCTTCTTGTGTCGAACATGCATGTAGAGCAGCAAAAGGATCTTTTGTAAAAAGAAGGGAAATGGCTAGTATAACTGAGCAAATGGAAATTTATTTTTATTTTTGGTTTACTTATTTTTTATTATTACCTTCGCAAACTTTGTTGCGAAGGTTATGTTTTGATCGCTGTGTATTTATTTATTTATTTGTGAATATGTGTGTTTGTTTGTTTGTTTGTTATTTGCATAACTCCAAAAGTATTGAACTGAATCGCAGCAAATTTGGTGGGATGATTGGTTATTATCCGAGGGCCATTTGATTATATTTTGGGAGCGATCGGGTCAAAGGTCAAGGTCAAGGTCATGAAAAGGTCAAAATCGTCTTTTTACCATAGCGTGGTCAATTTGTATCCAATTTGCATGCAACTAATGCCAAAATGTTCAGAATTCAATGCCCCATCTTGTGATATGTGACATGATACACTGACGTAATAACCCTTATTAGCGGTTGGGAGTCAAAGGTCAGGGGGGGGGTCACGACATTGCAAAATGTGCGGTTTTCGTCATAACACGGTCAATCCTTATCCGATTTGAATGAAACCAACACCAAAATGTTGACTGTTCTGTTCCCCACACTCTAATACCAATTACAAAATTAAGAGTACAAAGGTCAAGGTCGAGGTCATGAAAAGGTCAAAATCGTCATTTTGCCATAGTGCGGTCGATTTTTATCCAATTTGCATACAACCAATGCCAAAATGTTGTGAATTCAATGCCCAATCTTGTGATATACGATATGACACAATGACGTCATTACCTTTGTTAGCGGTTTGGGTCAAAGAAGATATAATCGGTTTATTTAAACGTCAAAAAAACCTAAATGATTATAACATTGAAGATATAATTCAACTATTTTGTGATACACAGAGATGTAAAAAGAAATCAAATTCTATAACTTGTATTCTTAGTGA
>NC_140972.1:49735365-49745365 GCF_056783735.1 Eptatretus burgeri | reverse complement strand
GGAGGAAAGTGCACACAGGTGGATTACATCTTAAGTAGGAGATGCAACCTGAAAGAGATTAGTGACTGTAAGGTTGTGGCAGGGGAGAGTGTAGCTCGACAGCATCGATTGGTGGTCTGTAGGATGACTTTAGAGGTGAGGTTGAGGAAGAGAGTGAGGGCTGAACCAAGGACCAGATGGTGGAAGCTGAAGGAGGAAGACTGTTGCGTGAAATTTAGGGAGGAGGTGAGACAGGCGTTGGATGGTGGTAAAGATGGGTGGGATGATTGGGCAACGACAGCAGAAGTTGTGAGGGAGATAGCTAGGAAGGTACTTGGTGTGACATCTGGACAGAGGAAGGAAGATAAGGAGACTTGGTGGTGGAATGAGGAAGTACAGGAAAGTATAAGGAAGAAGGGGTTGGCGAAAAAGAAGTGGGATAGTCAGAGAGATGAAGAAAGTCGGCAGGAGTACAAGGAGTGGCGTCGAAAAGCAAAAAGAGAGGTGGCAAAGGCCAAGGAAAAGGCATATGACGAGCTGTATGAGAAGTTGGATACAAAAGAAGGGGAAAAGGATTTATACCGATTGGCAAGACAGAGGGACCGAGCTGGGAAGGATGTGCTGCAGGTTAGGGTGATAAAGGACGCAAATGGGAATGTGCTGACGAGCGAGAAGAGTGTGTTGAGAAGGTGGATGGAGTACTTTGAGGAGCTGATGAATGAAGAAAATGAGAGAGAGAAGGTTGGAAGAGGTGGAGATAGTGAATCTGGAAGTGGGGTGGATCAGTAAGGATGAAGTGAGGACTGCTATGAAGAAGATGAAAAGTGGAAAGGCGGTTGGCCCAGATGGTATACCAGTGGAGGCATGGAAGTGCTTAGGAGAGATGGCAGTGGGGTTGTTAACCAGATTGTTTCATGAAGTCTTGGAAAGTGAGAGGATGCCAGAGGAGTGGAGATTAAGTGTACTGGTTCCGATTTTCAAGAATAAGTGTGATGTGCAGAGCTGTGGAAATTACAGAGGGATAAAGTTGTTAAGCCACACCATGAAGGTGTGGGAAAGAGTAGTGGAAGCTTGGTTGAGAGGAGAGGTGACAATCTGTGAGCAGCAATATGGGTTTATGCCAGGAAAGAGCACCACTGATGCAATGTTTGCTTTGAGAATGTTGATGGAGAAGTATAGGGAAGGCCAGAAGGAGTTACAATGTGTGTTTGTGGATTTAGAGAAAGCTAATGATAGGGTGCCAAGAGAGGAGTTGTGGCATTGTATGAGGAAGTCGGGAGTGGTGGAGAAGTATGTGAGGATCGTGCAGGATATGTATGAGGACAATGTGATAGCGGTGAGGTGTGCGGTAGGAATGACGGACCGGTTTAAGGTAAAAGTGGGATTGCACCAAGGATCGACTCTGAGCCCTTTCCTGTTTGCAATGGTGATGGACAGGTTGACGGACGAGCTCAGACTGGAGTCTCCATGGACTATGATGTTCACGGATGACATCATGATCTGTAGGGAGAGTAGGGAGCAGGCTGAGGCGAGCCTCGAGAGGTGGAGGTACGCACTGGAGAGAAGGGAAATTATAGTCAGTCGGAGTAAGACGGAGTACATGTGCGTAAATGAGAGGGAGGGTGGTGGTATGGTGCGGTTGCAAGGAGTTGAGGTGGGGAAGGTGAATGGGTTTAAATACTTGGGATCAACTGTCCAAAGTAACGGAGAGTGTGGGAGAGAAGTGAAAAAGAGAATGCAGGCAGGATGGAGTGGTTGGAGAAGAGTGGCAGGAGTGATTTGTGACAGAAGGGTAGCTGCAAGAGTGAAGGGGAAAGTATATAAGACGGTAGTGAGACCAGCTATGTTGTATGGTTTGGAGGCGGAGGCACTGACAAAAAGACAGGAAGTGGAGCTGGAGGTGGCAGAGTTAAAGATGCTGCGATTCTCATTGGGAGTGATGAGGATGGATAGGATAAGAAATGAGTATATTGGAGGGACAGCGCAGGTTGGACGGTTTGGAGACAAAGTGAGAGAGGCAAGATTGAGATGGTTTGGACATGTGCACAGGAGGGAAGCGGAGTATATCGGGAGAAGGATGTTGAAGATGGAGCCGCCAGGCAGGAGGAGAAGAGGAAGGCCAAAGAAGAGGTTCATGGATACGGTGAGGGCGGACACATGCGGGTGGTTGGAGTGTCAATGGAACATGTGGAGGATAGAGCGAAATGGAGACGGTTGATCCGCTGTGGCGACCCCTAATGGGAGCTTGCCGAAAGAAGAAGATATATATATATATATATATATATATATATATATATATATATATATATATATATATATATATATATATATATATATATATATACACACACATATACATATATACATATATATACATACATATATATATATATATATATATATATATATATATATATATATATACACACACACACATGTTCACACTGCATCAACACAGTAATGCAATATCCTTATTCAAACTTATTTAATTATTACTTTTATTTTAAGTAATACTACATTTGAATAACATTAATAATACACCACTTTATATGATAATATATGAAGCACCACTGATGCATATATGAAGCACCATGCATATATGCACAACTGATGATATATATGTGCATGGCTCACAAAGTGGGTACACATACTGTTACACAAAGGGCAAAAAAAAGTTTAGGGAAACATGAAATGCAACCTATTATGTTAATCTGCATGTATTGAAATAGCTAAATGTAATTTTTTAGACCTGCAGCACGTCCGGTTTTAAAGTTACCACTGAATATATACAACACTGTAAATACACGTTCAAATTTCGAGCTTGGCGTCAGCGTTATGTACGGAATCAGATGAAAAAAAACAACGTAAATATTATATTTTGGTTCAAGAAACAGATAATTTTTACTCTGCCTTTTTAAACAGGCTCAATATGTGACAGGAAAAAGAAAAAAACAACACATTTTGAGGGAGTCCGATGTTATAAATTACAAAGTAAACACAGACGAGTTCAGTAGCAAAGAAAGCGCATACCTTGGCGCATTTACTATATAAATGGCAGTCCTTCTGTCTGTTTGTTTGTAACCAATAAGCTCCTAGACCAATGAACCGATTTTGATGAAACTTTACACACATATAGACCTAACATTCAGCTCCAGGATGCGCTAAGTGGCTTTTAATAAAAATGAAAAAAATATATATTAAAAAAAAAATTTTTATATATATTCCATTAAAAAAAAATGGCTTTCGAATAGTGCGCCGGCGTATTAATTGTAACAAAAGGCTTCATGGTTAAAAACGCTCTGGTTTTTTGAAATACAAAATGTTCGTATTCATTGACTTTTTAAACATACACATTCTCCTCCTGTTATTTGAATTATTGTACTGCACACGCACGGGAACAGCTAACTGTTGATATATCTGCTCATGAATGAACCAGGCAAGCAGAGTCAGCTGCAGCGAGAGAGAGAGAGAGAGAGAGAGAGAGAGAGAGAGAGAGAGAGAGAGAGAGAGAGAGAGAGAGAGAGAGAGAGAGAGAGAGAGAGAGAGAGAGAGAGAGAGAGAGAGAGAGAGAGAGAGAGAGAGAGACAGTGAGAGAGCGAGAGAGAGAGTCGTCTTACTGCTGATATATCTGCTCATGAACGAGCCAGGCAAGCAGAGTCGGCTGCAGAGAGAGAGAGCGTTGCCTAACTGCAAATAGAGCGTCACACCGACGGGCGAGAGAAGCACAAAACTCACGTTCCAGCTTTCTAGGTCCTGGTTTTGGCAGGACATCAAGGACAATTGCCACTACGGCTGGAAACATTGAGTGGCTCAAGGCCGCCTTCAACTATGACCTCTCTGAGGATTACGGCAGCATAAAGCCTTCCTCCCATAAATCTGAGGAATAAAAGAAGCCTTCCTAATTTTCTCCTTATAACTAATGCCTCAGTCTAACTAGCGTGAGGAAAATAGGGCAAATTTCCCGGGTATTACCGGGTACTTCAGCTAGTACGTGTGTGTGTGTGTGTGTGTGTGTGTGTGTGTGTGTGTGTGTGTGTGTGTGTGTGTGTGTGTGTGTGTGTGTGTGTGTGTGTGTGTTATTAAATAATGGAGGAATTTCGATTAAAAGTACAACAAATAAATAAATAAATATAATTTATAACACATTATAAGTAGGTATTCAAATTATTTGTTGGCGGTTGCACGGATACGCAGTTTCAGCATGTTAAAATCGGTTATTAATGACAGTTTGAATATTTGAATGACAGTTTGAGTGTGGTTAGATGGATGTGCTGTGTAATGGACATGTCTACCTACAAAGAAAAGTGTTTATCGCTTCATATATTATCATATAAAGTGGTGTATGATTAAAGTTATTCAAATGTAGTATTACTTTAAAAAAAGTAATAATTAAATAAGTTTGAATAAGGATATTGCATTACTGTGTTGATTGACTGGACACAACTTTGAGGTTGTGGATCCATTGATCTTGAGTCATCTACTGATGTGGACCTGTGACTGGGGTTGTGGATCCACCATTTGGAGAGGATCTGGGCTGAAAGGATTGCAACCTCGAGAAAAAACGATGCCCAGCTGATAAGGGCAGTTGGGAAATCAGTCAATTGCGTATGAGTTAAGGTTATAACTTAAAATCAAATAGCTTTTGTAAGTACTTACCAGAACATAATATGTGTGTGTGTGTGTGTGTGTGTGCGTGCGTGCGTGTGTGTGTGTGTGCGTGTGTGTGTGTGTGTGTGTGTGTGTGTGTGTGTGTGTGCGTGTGTGTGTGTGTGTGTGTATGTGTGTGTGTGTGTGTGTGTGTGTGTGTGTGTGTGTGTTGTTTTGTCTAACTTCCTTCTTGGGACTACAGTGCAGTAATTGGTCTTTAATTATGCAGTGTAAGACGCGAAAACGTGACATACCAAGGCATACCTAGCTTGGAATAAATAACCCAGGAAATACACTTCAAGGACAGCGGTTGTCAGAGACTGTCTGCATGAATTAAAAGATCCATCATGACTG
The DNA here is from genome assembly GCF_056783735.1 of Eptatretus burgeri. Taxonomy (NCBI): domain Eukaryota; kingdom Metazoa; phylum Chordata; class Myxini; order Myxiniformes; family Myxinidae; genus Eptatretus; species Eptatretus burgeri. The sequence continues at coordinate 49,740,385 of NC_140972.1, read as the reverse complement.
TGAAGGCACATGGTATCGAGTTCAATATCGTAATTCAGAGCGATATATAGTTGACAGTACCTTGCCACTCAAGACTTTTGAAAAGTATCCATTTTAGTAGAATGACACAAATGCTGGTTCACAAATCTCTGAATAAAGGACATCGTGGGCTGGAAAACATTTCCAAGAATGACAGTGCATGTAAGCACTTCGGAAAGATTTCCTTTATATTCCATATCCAAAAGGTCTACGGTATCAATGAATGTAAGACTATTCAGAGTCAGAGAGAGGTCTGTAGAAACACCATCCGGACCTTCCTCCAGTGGATAAAAGTACTGAAGGAGCAAATTCAGTGTGTAGTAACGAGAGAAGAAAAGTGAAACTTGAAGTGGAAAATGAAGAGTTTGACGATGTAAATGGGTCCACCACCTCACTGACATTGGGAATAAGTGTGGCCAGACAATAGTCAAGCAAAAGCTATTATCAAAATCAGCTTTCAGGGATTCCATTAAGATAAAGTGGATTCAGAATATTAAAAGGAAGCTACGTGTTTGATCTTCCAAGTTTAATTTGTATGCAAAATCTCGGCTCATGGACGAGCATGATGACAGAGGGTAAATAAAAGGCAATGAACTGACACTGGGTATATGGGGCAACATCAGTTGGACCTAACAAGAAAGGAGGTAAAATGAAGGTAGGGAAGGAGCATGTATGGGGTGCATGAGGGAAGGGTGTTGGTGGGGGTTTGGGAGGATAGCTCCAGCATTTTGAATATGTAATAAGTAGATGGCCCGGAATAACAAAGAATACTTTTCTAACATGAAAATAATACATGTTCTTTGGTGAACTTCATTACTTATAATTAGTTAAAGCTCAACTTTGTCCAACGGCAATATAAACATCATACGCAACATAAAGGTGGATGAAAAATATGAATGAATTTGTACACAACATAATTGCCTGCGTTATGTGGCCAATTATTGATCACATAATCGACATTTGAGTGATCGCAGCTTTAAACAACGTTTCGATGAATAACTTTTGATGGAAAAGCTCAAATGAAGATTCTAATGGGAATGTTTCCTCCAAGTTACGAGTTCCAGTAACTTTCCTATTGCCTTGATGTTTCCCCCTGGTTCAGTTATATTTTATCATCAATGTCAATCTGCATGTAAATTGGGGGGGGGGGCAATATTTGAGGGTCTTGGAAAATGGACATCTGTGGAAATTTGGATAAGTGTAAAATATTCCACAGGGAACAAAAGCTCTCTCGCCAGAAGGGATTGTTGAAGTCAGCCCCTCCTCCTTCCCTCTGTGCCTCAATTTCTTTTCAGAAGCAGCTGTTGGTGGGACCAAAGAGAAAAAGGAAAAATCAGCCTTCCACTCACCCGACATCGAGACACAGACACGTTGAGGAAGGAGCCAGATGCGAATCCTTTCAGTAACAATTTCACCTGCTCCCCATGTCAATTAAGCAGTTAGGATGCTAATTGTAATTTCCCTGCATCTGTTTGTCGAGGAAGACCCGGCATTGTGAGAAGAGGGTGGGGGACACTGGATGCACAAAATTGAATGAAACGCCAATTACACATACTTTACCTAAGGGAGCCAGGTGATGTTATGGAGACCGAGTTCTACAGCACTGGCTGGCGATTGGATCACTGGTTGGAAAATGGCCTGAAGTATCGGCCTTGCTGAACACACATTATATGCAGGTAGAACAAGTCCTGCCAAAAACATATAATGGTGTTGTTTTTACAGCAAATCGCAGCGATGTGTATTCAAAAGCAGGAAATTGGAACGAGCAGCTTATTTAAATGTTCCAACATGGCCAAATTGATACATAAATGAGACGTTGTGGCCATTTTCTTTTTTCCCGATGGAACCAAATGACAGCCCAGACACTAATATTCATGCCCAGAGCACCGAGGGGATGTCCGAATTGGGGGTGATGGATAGACAGTGGATTTGAATCCACGGCACAGACATGTTCAGTAGGAATCCGGGCCTTTGTATAAATATTAGAATTACTGAAAAGCTCGAAGTCATCTACGCTTAATTTTGTCAAATGTTGAGCTCAAATCTTTGGGAATAAGAGGTAAAATCTTAGTAAAATGTCCTGATTAGATTGTGCCAACAATGGACATCAGAGAAAAGAACAAGTGATGTAAACTATTGTGTGAACATATCATACGTCTGAATGGCAGACAAGCATATCGACTGGAAAATCAATGAAACCCCTCTGGAAATCTTGCTTATTATTGCATATTTATTAGGATAAAATATCGAGTTTGGATTTGGATTTAAGGAATCATTTAATGAAATACCCCTACTAATTACTTTACAAGCATATTATATAGAAGTATTGGAGTGTTGGAACTGTATTTTCTGCTTATAGTTGCTGGAGTACCATTCACCGGATGTTGGAAAGAAAAAAAAAATGCCATTTGAACATTTCTGAACAGATCGATGGGTTCATGTATACATAGATCTTCGGTAGACCTATCGTCGTGACATGTCCGGCCACTCAAATTGGAGTCGCGATCAAGAGAACAATCGGCTGGAATGGTTTCGGATCTTTCACACAATTGTAAGGGAACAATCCATGGAGCACCAACCAGACTCATGCATTCAAGGCGCTTTGTATCTTGGTAATGATGAGCTTGTTCATGAGGACACAAACACCATCCGTCAAGCCCATGTGATGTAGAACTGCTTCGAGTAAGATTAACTGATTTTGCATATCTATAGATGCCATGGTCAGCACAGTCTTCAACTGCCACTTTGATCGAGCATCTTTACTTTATGTTGGTGGTTACTGCATCAGGACACATCCTCAACTGCCAAGATGACGTAAACGAGTCATTCCACCTCATATCACCAGAGGCCTCCCAGTTCACCCCCTCAGATTCACCCTAAACTTTCATAAAATAGTTCCCAGGTATCAAAATGAAGCTGTATAAAATTTTAGGTCCATAGATGCAGTCAACTCCGAGAAATTGAGGGTTGAAATGTGGTTGTGGCCCGATTTTTATGATCGTTGCGAGCATCACAAAATAAATGGCTACTTTTAAACTCCCACAACTTTTTAAATATTAATGCAAGAGCCTTGAAATTTTCAGAGATTATTCTTCTATAACTGCTCTGTAAGAAACAAATATAAAACTGAGTATACCTCTATTAATTTTTATGACCTGATCAGTTCAAATCCAGAAAAAAATTTTGGTTTAGTATGAAGACCCAACTTTGAGACCCCATATATTTTTATTGACCCATCGCAGAAGTTTGAAATTTTTTCAGGTAATAACTGTATGGTAGTCGTATTCAAATACATGTTTACTTTTCTTAATCAGTCATATATAATACAGTCATGATCCCTCAAAAATTGAAAATTTTCATTTTTCCCCGAAATTCAGGTGAGGATTGCAAATATATGACAAGGTATACCACTTCAAATTGTTCACCATTGGAAAGAGCATATTCAACTTTACAAAAGTGTCAAATATCAAAGTGGTATTTAAAAAAATATATATTTTCTATTTTTTGTTTTGGTACCCAACATGGCCATTATTTTGGTACCCAACATGCCCATAACATGCCCACCCAACATGCCCATGTCAGGAATCATGTACGAATTGAGACAAAATTGAGGATGGCACGTTTGAGGGCATTGCACTTAGTGTGTACATAATGAGAAATTGACTCGCTTTTAATCACTTTGCATGTCACATATCAATATCAGCATGGCAATGAAGAGACATTGGAATACAATGTCACAATCACATGGGAGAGAAATCAGATGCTAATTTTACATCAATAAATGAGACACATCGGCATATGTTGACATCACAAGAGCTACAGAAGAAGAAAAACACACATTGAAAGAGAATGAAGGTTTGTTTCATTTAAAATTGGATAAAACCTCCAACGATGCACAAGCTGAATACATATACAAAAGCATATTCTGCTGCTCTGCACCTGTTCGTTGGGATTCATGTGGCAATAGCCAGCCTGCTTCCTGGTACCATAACAGTGAAGGGATTGGTACTCGATATAAAGGTTCGAGTTAACCAATCCTCCTCATTTCCCCAAAATTTGATTTGATTTACAGACTACACCAATGGGCATGCCTGAACTAACTCTGTGATGACAATCATCATTATTACAATGCCTTATCATGGGTCATCAGAGTGCTGCATTGAGTTTGTAATTTGTGGAATGTAATTTGCAAGTGGTGGAATTGCTCAAATTAATTAGTGATTAGCTGCCGTATTATTTGGCAAAAAAGCAGAGTACAAACCTTTATAAATAACCGATATATGAACTTGCAATAATACAATATCAATAATTTATTTCTTTAGCCCCATCATTCCCATGCTGTTCCTTTCTTCCAAGACTCCCGCACAAGAGACTAGTCTACATTTATATCAGTTGTCCAAAAGAGAATAAAAAAATTTGACCCTCTTCCCAAATTGCCTCTCTTTTTCTCCGAAATATTTCACTTCCTTTTGTCATCTTGATTTTTTTATCAATTGACAACCCCTCAGTCTGTGTATGCAATATGTATCAACGAGTGCTATGACTACTTCCTCTAAAGACCACAGTTATTACCAACGTATTGAGGGGTTGGCAAAGGAAGTTTTTGGCCCAAGTCTTTGACAAACTGCCTGGTCAGACCTCATGTTCGACTGGAGCTGATTGAGACAGAAATTTGTATTTAGTTTAGGGTTCCGGGATGTTTGCGAAAGACACTGGGATATTTGATTAATGCTCGTGGAGGAGACACTGAACTTCACATACATCTGAGGGATGGCACACTTTGTCATGTAACGTCCTGCCAGTGAACCATCAATCGGATGGGCAGTGTAGAGATAGGTCTGGAATCAAACCCAAGCAAGACGGTTCATATGCAAGTGTGCATACCTCGAAGCTATCCTGCCCACCATCTGAGCAATATTTATGTGCTCCAAATTAAATTCGATCTTTCTCTTCCTTGACCAAAAAAGACTTTTATGCAACCTCAAGGTGGATCATCTTGAAC